>NC_090922.1:417753468-418056499 GCF_040938575.1 Ambystoma mexicanum
AGTGCGGCCTCCGTTCCACCACTGACAACATGCATGGTAGATTTGGCAGCCATCTTTTTGTGCTTTGTAGAGTGCAATTTTCATAGGTTTTGGCGCACATAGGGGTTTTAGGGCCATTTTGATGATTCTGGCACCACCAGGATCCAGTGATGCCGCAGGGCAGAGCATAAGTGGGTTAATACATCCCACAAAGCCCCCCCACGCGACTTGACTTTTGACCGCCCGTCAAGGGGAAGTCGGGAGATTGGGAAGTTCAGTTTTTCTTGTTGGTCCAAGTGGCAAAATTCGTCTGCTTCTCCATCAGTGCTGGATCGACTGGTTCTCCTCGCCGGTTCCAGGTGGAAGTGTGGAGCGATACCCCAGGCCCCTTGGGTCTTTCCTTCCGGTCCCGAGTGGTCCTCCTTGGTGCTTAGCATCCATGGTTTCAGTCCTATGATGACAAAACAGAGCATATGTGTGGACATTTCACCACCACTATTCATGTAGTGGGGTAAACGCATACATTTGACATATGAATGACAATCTTTCCCGCTTATGATTATTACTGATTATAACAGATGGAATGGTTTTTACAGTCAGAATTTTCTAGGGAGCTGGAATGTTCCCCTCGGGGTTTCCAGATGAATCCTCTTGTTGCTGCAGAGTATGCCTAGGATGGCAACACTTCAGCTGGTTGATGTGGACCCACTTACCTTCCCCTTCTGCCAAACTGCCTTTGGGGATACGGATTTTGTAGGCGACTGGTGAGATTCTGTCTACAATTTCAAAAGGACCCCACCAGCTAGGAAGAAATGTGCGCTGTTTGGCCTGGTTACTTTGGAAATTGTACAAGTAGACCCGGTCTCCTACTTGGTATTCTTTCCTAGTTGTCTTAAGTTCATAGTGGGTCTTCATACTGTCTGTAGATCTTTATAGATTCCGCTGAGCATAGGCAAAAGCATGTTGAAGGTGTTTTCTCAGATTCTCAACATACTCATGAGTTGTGGAGGCATTTATCAAGGTCTGCTCTTGGGTTCTGTAGAGCAGATGCTGGGGAAGCACCATCCTTCGTCCAGTCATCAGCTCAAACGGTGACATTTTAGTTGCAGAAGAAGGGGTAGATCTGATGGCCATCAGGACAAGAGGTAATCGAATGTCCCAACTTGGCCCAGAATCTGCCACAAACTTCTTTAATATGCTCACAATTGTCTTGTTGTATCTCGCAACTCCACCAGTAGAGGCTTGCTGGTAGGCAATGTGTAGTTTCCTTTTGACCCCAAGTATCTCCCACATCTTTGTCATCACTTCGCTAGTGAAGTGACTACCTCGGTCTGACTCGATCTTTTGGGGTAGTCCAAAACGCGAGAAGATGTGGTTGATCCTCAGGGCAGCTGCTGTTTCTGCCTTGCAATTTGGGGCCGGAAGACATTCCACCAATTTAGTGAACAAGCATGTCACGGTGAACATGTACTTGTTCCCCCTAAAGGAGCGAATCACGGGCCCGATAAAATCGACTTGTAAATCTGACCATGGCAGTGTCATCCCCCTCTTCTGGAGGGGAGCATGGTGTGTGAGTGATGTTGGCTGAAATTGTGCACACACAAGACACCCCTTCAAGTATTGATCGAGGTCCTGCCCCATGTGTGGCCAATATGCAACCTCTCACAAGATTTCTAGTGTCGTATGAAACCCCGATGACCAGCTGTGGCCGCATCATGGGCGTGACTTAGCACCAGGCTTCGGAATGAGGTAGGGACCACCCACTAGTCATGGCCAGCTATGGATCTCCTTACCAACAAACCGTCTTGGATTCTGAACATTTTTGGGCATTTCATCAACACTCTGAGGTCCTCTTTCCCTATGTAATCGGTGTCCGTCAGGGGAAAGTTCTCAGGGTCCTCAATGTGTTGATAAATTATTGGATCCCCTTTTTGAGGCGTAATCAAATCAGCATCGGGTGTCTCCTTACTCCATTGTGCAACTGAGAGTTCATTGTGAGCATTTGTCTGGGACCTAGTGATAGCAGTGACCTGGAATTCCCACAACAGGGACTTGATCTGAAGTAGATCCCCTTGGATGGCTCCGGTTTTGGCAAGCTGATCAGCTAGGTCATTTCCAGTTTTGTCTGGTCCCTCTACTTTAGAATGACCCTTGATCTTTTTCCAGTAGATGGTCATCCCATTCAAGGTGACCAGGTCATCAATATTTTGGATTAATTTCCCATGTTTCAATGGTTTGTTATTAACACATAGCATGCCTCTGGTTTTCCAGTTAACCAGGTGCTCCATGAACCCGTTCCGTACATAATCTGAATCAGTGATTATGACCAGTTCGTGGAGTTGGTGTTGGACAGCAGTGAGGATGGCTTGATGCACAGCCATCAACTCTGCCACTTGACTACTTCGGGGACCGATTTTGTACCCAGCGGAGGGTTCTGGGGCATCATTCACCCATGCATTCCCTACGCGGGCCACAAGTTCCTTTTCCCCGTTGTTGTCAACATGGTAGGAGCACCCATCCACATACACAGTGGGCATTCCCTCACACTGGTCTTCTTCATAGACTTTGTGTGGGGAATTAAGGTACGCCTCCATGTTGTCCTTGATTTTGCGACTTTCGTCCTCGACACAGTTTTCTCTGGCACAATCATGTAAGTCAGCCAGACCTTGCGCAAAGGGACTTTTCTTGTTTTGGCCACATCTGACCTCCACAGGAAAGCCTTGCATTGACAGAACCCAGGAAGTAATTTGTGAATTACTTACATTTACGGCCCATATTCTGTCACTTTGGAGATATTGCAGAGGCTGGTATGGAGTCTCCATTATGATGTGTTCCCCCTGGATAAACAGGCGGTAATTCTTCAATGCCCACACCGTTGCCAGGAGTGCCTTCTCACATCGTTGAATTTTTCCTCCACAGAGGATAAAGTCTTACTCGCATAGGTGATTACTTTATTGATCTTTTCATGCTTTCGGTGTGATACTGCAGTCAAGCATGTATTTGAGAACACTGTCTCCAAGAAGAACTCCTTGTTTTTGACAGGGTAAGCTAGGCAAGGCGCTTGTGAGAGGCTTCTTTTGAGTTGTCTTACTGCCTCGGCTTGTTCTGGACCCCACTCCCACTTGACCCCCCCTCTTCAAAGATGGATCAGGGATCTTATGATCTCTGCATAATCCTCAATGAACTTTCTGCTGTAATTAGTTAGTCCAAGGAGGCTCCTTAGTTCCCGCAGAGTTGTGGGGTCTTTTAATTTCTGGGGTGCTTCCACTTTCTTTTCCTGGGGACAGAGACCCTGAGGAGTAATCTCATGCCCCAAGAAAGTGACACGGGTTCTGCACCACTGTGCCTTTTGAAAGGAGAGTTTTGCTCCGGCATCCCTCAACTCTGTCAGAAAATAACGGATCTCTGCTATGTGTTCCTCCACAGTTGAGCTTTTGACTAGAACATCATCTACATAGGCCAGGTTACCCCTTTCACTCAGGTCGGGCATGGCCTTGTGTAGAAAAATGTTAAATTGATTGCCGGAGTTGATGTATCCGAAGGGAGTCAAGGTCCATGTGCACTGCTGCCCCCCGAAGGTAAAGGCCAGCTTGTATTGGTCCTCCCTACTGACAGGTACAGTCCAGTACCCATTGGTCAGGTCAATGGCAGTGAATACCTGTGACCCCTGGATCTGGACCAGCCCTTGGTCAATGTAGGGAAGAGGCCATCGGGAAGTATGGACCCGTTTGTTGAGCTCCCTAAGGTCAGCACAGAGTCCCCACTGGCCGTTTGGTTTCAAAATCCCCAGTAGCGGATTATTGAAGGTGTTGTGAACTGGACGAATTATCCCACGGGACTCAAGGTTCTTAATTATTTCAGTAAGGGACTCCATTGATGCGAGAGGCAAACAATATTGCTTCACAAACACTGGAGTCATGCCAGGGTCTGTGGGAATTGTTGTTGTGTGGATATCGGTGCGACCACAGTCATATGATTCCACCGCAAAGAGATTTTGAAAATCTAAGAAAACTTGACTGGATTTTTTGCTTTTGCTCCAGAGTCTCACAGGCATCGGCTAGGTTGACTCTCTCTTCAACCATCTGCCCGAAGCCTGGAAAGACTTCCAGTTTTGCTATCTCAGCGGCCTCCTCCAGCTGGGTGGAGAAGTCCCTGGTCAAAGTGCTGATTTGGACTGGTGGCTTCAGGTGGGGAAGGCAGTCCCCGTGGACTTGGAAGATCACCTCATCCCTCCTGAAGTCGCAGGTCACATCTTCCTTACCATAACGGCAGGAAGTGTACACCAGGAAATTCCCCCCGTGCCGGGTGAAGATCCTGTCTGGTGTTGTGTCATCATCGCTATCACTGTCAAAACAGTCCATGGGGATGGGTCCTAACTGTTAATTACCTAAATCTATGGAAAAATGTTGGTCATCCACCGCCATTCCAATAATGGTGCCTGCGGCTAGAGTGATGCTCTTTAAGTTGCTGTTATCCACCTCTATTGGAATGGTGTCATGTCTATGTTGACTAGTGGTGTTGAGTTTACCCCCAACCCTTGCTGTTGGAAATAGGCAATAAGCTGAATATAGGCATTATATAGGCATTGGGGTTTTTCAGTTTCTGTCCTCTTTTAACTTTCACTTCCACTGAGAATTGTTGGGTCCGTTCTGGGATGGTGGCTTCCTCTCCAATCTGAATTTCAACTGCATAAGGCAGCAGTTGAGCTGATCTAAATGCTTTATCTGGGTCATCAATGTCCATGGGATTACCCACTAACCAGGACCAGGCTTTGAAGTTTATTAGGTCCAAACTAATGGCAAAGCGATTGAGAATGTCACTGCCTAAGTAAAATGCAGCAGGGACATCTTGCATGACCCAACAATTATGGACTATGCTCTTGTTGCCTATGGAAATTTTGAGCATACACCTGCTAGGCAGGCGATGTTTGGAATTGGGTGTTTCCAAGTCCATTTCCAATTTGTCTAACAGTTTAAATGTGGGAATGGCTGGATCTTTTGGGAGTTTGCGGAACATGGCTTCGTTGATGAAGCTCTTACCGTTGTTTACACATACTCGGGTGAGAACAGAGTCCTTCCCTTCATTTAACTGAATAGGGATGAACAACTGCTCTCCAATTTTCTGAATATAAGCCAGGCTTTGAGCTGATTTTTCATCTTTCTGAACTATAGGAGTGGGATTTTCTGATTGTGAATTTGTAAAGAATTTCAGAGTGTTTCCTTGCAGTGTGGAATGCCACCTTAGACTGGAAGGAAGGTTGATTTTCAGAAATAGAGAGGACCCACCATCACCAGTTTGTTGTCATACTGCAATTACCGTCACGTCTGGGATTTGATTATTCTGGAAGTGAAATTCTATTTGGTCAGATTTGTTCTCAAACATGTGGTATGTGCCGTTTAAACTAACATGGTTGACACTCTGTTTCAATTTTATTGGTCGGCTAGTCTGGGTCCAGAGGACCTTGTTTACACAATCTATGAGGGGTGACAACCTACACAGGATGTAATTCCCTAGTAAACAAGGGGTGCCCTCTGGAGTCACAACTATGACCGGATGCTTCACCTTGTGTCGCCCAATTTGGATGTCCAAATCCACAGTTCCCTCGACGGGAATTTCCTTCCTGTCGAAGTTCTGAAGTTGTCCAGGAAGAGGGGTGAGAGGAATTTGGTATTTCTCCCCCCTTCCCGAATTCAGTTGATCAAAGGCCCTTTTTGACAGAAGGGTAGCTTGGGATCCAGTATCCACCAGTGCCAAAATGGTACATTGCCCCTGTATTTGGACCGGGGCATAGAACTTTCCCTCCTTCTCCTCAAAGGGGCAGAGATAATGCAAATTTTTTGACAACTGTTTGGTTAGTTTCTTGGTTTTGGACACTGACAGAAAGGTGATTTGGGCAGGATTCTGTTTGGAGTCCTGGGAATCTGGAAGAAAAAGGTGGCAGCTGGACATGGGAGATGTTTTGGGTTTCCCTGGTTCTGATTCTGGGCCGCCCCCCCCTTTTTGGAGGCAGTAACCAGGATGGGTTTGAACCAGGGGATTTTCGTGCGGGTCATTCTGGGTACTGATGATGGGCGGTTCTAACTTGGTCCCCCCATGTACCCAGTCTGGGTTTGGATCCTCTGGGACCCATTTTTCTTTGGGAGGAGTTCCTCCATCTTTGAAGGAGAAGATCCTTTTCCCAGGATCCTCTGAGGATCCCTCTCCTTCAAACTGGAAGATGTGTACCTCCTCCTCAAAATGGGTCTTTTTGGCCTTTTTATTTTTCCTACCACTCTCTGCTCCTTGGGTTGCAGACTTTCGGGGGCAGGAGATTTTGGTTCCGGTTCCTGGGTTTCCAGGGGCTTTTTACAAGTGGGGAAGGAAGCTTCCTACAAGGCTTTACACCGCCCTTCCCCTTGCACCTCCTCCCTGGGAACCGGTGGGTTGTCGGTTTTCTTCCCGCATCATTGCTCTGGAGCAACAGGTCCTGGATTTGAGGCATTCTGCGCCCCCATACTCATCTGAGGGTTCTGTTGAGCCCTCAGCATGCGACCCAGATCCTGTGCCAGGTTCTGGACCTGGCGCTCTAGTTGGGATACTCGCTCTGGCTGGTACAGGGTCCTCATGTCTCCCCTGGGCTGATCCTTGGAAGGGTAGCTATCCCTTCTCCCAAAATACCCCGGGTTAGGAAAGTTTGGGTACCCCTCCACCATTGGACTCCCCTCTCCCGGATTGGGCTGTCTGGGCTCAGGAAAGTGGGGAAAGAAGGATGGATTGTTTTGGGGGTTAAAGTTTGGCAGGTACCTAGGAAGGAAATTTTGTCCAGTATTTGGGGGATTACTGCCCTCCTGGGGGAAGTGAGGAGGGATGTTCCCTGGGTTTCCTGCTGTCTGGTTGGACCCCCCCCCCTTGGGCTGGAGGAGTCCATAAAAACCCAGGATGGGTCTATTCCCCTTGTAGCATGGGAGGATGTAGTCAGGGGAGTTAGGGGTCCCATTTGTGGGATTACCTCCCTGGCTCCCTGTTTGTGATTGGCCCAAGGGCCTTCTGGGTTTGGGGTTGATTTGATTCTGTACGGGCAGGTTTTTAGGGCCCCCATCTTTAAATCTAAAGTGGGGGCAACCATCACCTCAGCCACTTTAGCAGCAGCAGGGGTGTTGGTTGTTTTGGGGCTTTTTGGACTATTTTTATTTTCCACTGACTTTTGCACCTCATAAATGCACGTGGCTTGTTCAATGACCCAGTCTAGTGATCTTTTCTCGTTAAAGTCCCTCACTAGCTGGGTCATGATATACTTAGGGAGAGCATGAAAGAAAGTGTTTACAAATTCTTTGCTGTCAGTGCGCACCCTTCTAGGGGTCTGCGCAAAGGCACGTTTTAACTCTTGACCAAATTCTTGTGAGGCCTGGTCTTCCCCACATTGTAAGTTATAGGCCGCCTTGCGAGCCTCCTGAGGGTTCCTATGAATAGAAAAATGTTTCAGGATGGCCGCCCTAAAGGCGGACCATCTGGAATGATTCTGATCCTCCAGCCCCACAAAGAAGCTGGAGTACTCGGGAGAAAATGTCCACTTTACATTTTGAATACAGCTTTGGCTGTCCTTCAAATGGAAAGTTTCCATCATTTGTTCAAATAGCTCAAGGTGCTCCCAAACCGAATATTTTGCATTCTTGTGATAGGGCGTGATAACGCTCCTAATGGCTTTTATTTGCTTCAGGGGATCCTTGAGCAAGGCCCTCCTGACCTTGTTGGCTTTTTTAGTTTGGGTCACCCTGGTCCTCTCATCCTCTGATTCAGAGGCACTGTCTGGTCTTCTAGGCTCTCCCGGATTCTGCGAGCTTCGGAATGGCTGGCAGAATGTGGGGGCCCAGTTTCTTGGGTCCTGTGGCACTCAGAAGAGTCTTCTGACTCTTCCTTGCTCCCAAGATTGGCTGAGTACCCCCCGACCCCACTGTCCTAGCTGGGAAGAGGTTTTCAGGATGCCCTTAGTGGGCCTACTCTCATGGAGTTCCCCACCAAATTTTACCATCTGATCTCTGGGTAAGCTATATTTTTGAGGATCCATTTCTCTGATCCTCCCCTCATTGGAGTCTCCCTGATCAGAGAAGATGGCCCTAGGACTTGGGAATTCATACATTGATGCCTGCCCATCCATTCCTGGGAGGCGCTGATCTATGAGCCCCAATATTTCCCAATGGGTTGCAGTCTACCATCCCCATGGCCCTTGGCTCATGTGCGCCAGTGGACAAGGGGATGGCAGAGTCCATGGAGTTGAAGAGATGGAAGTCGCTGGTACCAGGGTTCCTGAGGTGATGCTCAGGTGTTTCCCCCTCCCAGCGGACCTCATCTCTCTCAGCCCCTGCTCCCTGTTGATATGCAAGAACCTGACCCTTTTGCTCTTCTGTCAAGGCCTTACTAGTCTCTATTAGTTGTTCCTGCATAGCTACCTGTCTGTGGAGCCTGTCATTGTTCTCACAGAGAGCCTCATTGTCTCTCTGTGCTTCCTGAGTAATTTTGGCATATTGGGCCAATTTTTGCTGCAGGAGGGTTACCTCCTGAGTCCTGTCCTTACTGGTCTGGTCATTCTTTGCCAGGGCCTCTTCCATCCTCCTGGTGTGCTCTAACAGTTTTTTGTAGTCTTTTTGGAGCTCACCCAGTCCCTGAAGGGCCAGGTGATTTTCTTACATCTTAGTTTTTAAATAACTGACCTCCTGGCCTAAGGTGTCCCTTTCCTGAATTAGAGTACCCCTCTGTGCAGCCAGGTCGTCCCTTTGTTTTTTGAGTGCGCCAGCTTTCTGGCGCTCTTTATCAAATTCTGTCTGGGTGTCAAGGTCTTTGAGAATGAATTTATTATTTTCCTCTTTTGAAGATTCTAGGCGGTTTTGCCGGGTAACTACCTGCTCTGCGCAGGCTCTATTAAAATTGAATTGCTGTTCCAGCTTTTGTTGGCTCTGTAGTAGAGAGTACAAACTTTCTTGGCACTCTTTTTGCGGCGCCAGTACTTTGGTATCCTGCTCTACTTTCTCCTGCTGCAGGATATCCAGATCACCTTTTACTTTTATTAGGTACTGTCTGGTTTCATTTTCTGATTCTAGGCTCTTTTGTAGCCTTTGCTCTGCAGACTCCAAATCAGTTTGGGTTTTTTCTAATGATTGTAGTTGTCTGTTTGCCAGATCTAGGTTTTCGGCACATTTTTCCTGTATTGCTCCAATGTGGAGGTACAGATATGCCGCTATTTTGGCAATTTTACTTTGCTCTTCTTTTACCTTAGGGGCCATGTACAATTCACTAAGTGCCATGTTTCATGGACCCTTATCCTGCCATATATCTACTCCTGTGGCAGTGGCTTGGTCTTTGATTTCCTGCAACCAAACATTCTGATCCTGCTCTGTCCATTCACACCTGACAAATAGTTTGTGCAGTATGTGTTCTTTTGCCATATTAATTTCTACTGGGGTCGCCATTCCGGAAATATTCATTTCCTTTCTGACTTACAGGAGTTATTTTATTTTTACAAAACAGGCCAACTCCTTAGAGCGTACCTATTGAAGGGTGTTTTTACAGTGTAACACGGTGTGGTAGCCCAACAGGGTTTATGTACCCCGTCAGTTAGCACGCTGTATTAAGCTGTCACAAGTGGTATGTCTAATTCACAACT
Organism: Ambystoma mexicanum; assembly: GCF_040938575.1. Taxonomy (NCBI): domain Eukaryota; kingdom Metazoa; phylum Chordata; class Amphibia; order Caudata; family Ambystomatidae; genus Ambystoma; species Ambystoma mexicanum. The sequence continues at coordinate 417,763,085 of NC_090922.1, forward strand.
CTCATGACGTGCCCCCAATCTGTAAGTGATTTCAATCCGGCACTTCACCTAAGTCAATGCCTAGCGTGTAATGCACAACTGAAACCCTTATTTATTTGTTTGTGTCTAAAAGTTCTTTTATTCTGAACGATGTACCACTCATATCACACCCCTCTCTTGAAACCCCCCGGTCACACTGAACCAGGAATCAGGATGGTTTGTAAAGTTAAAATATTTATTTATATATTCACAATATAATCACACTATTTTTAATGGGGATGCAATGATCACCAATGGGGTGATGTAACACTAAGCAATCTCTTTAATCACAAGGAGTAATAATGAGCCAAAAACAATGCAGCACAGCAATAATACTTTTGTGGGTGTGTGTCCAAATCAAATAGCAATGTGCTTACTCTTTCCCCCTGCACACCCCTCAACCCCACAATATGCAATGTAGAGAGATAGGAGGAGAGAGAACAGGTATCAGGAATGCAGAATTCAAGCAAATGTCAATCCTAATTTCCCCCTAGCAAACACAAGGGAGAAACAGAATTGATTGGCAAACTGTCAGAATGGTCTTTAAAGTTGTCTGAGAATGGATTGGGTAAAACACTAAATATGGCTTAAATCACTGAGATTGTTTAGATTCTAATGGGAGCCACTGACAAACAGACAAACACTAGCAATGACTTGACACTAATAAGCAATGTGCAAACTGAAATTTGAGGTTGGGTGCAATGAAAAGCTATTTTACACGTGTAATATTTTGCCAAAATGAAAATTCGCAGCAAACTTTTCTGTGCGCGGTAATCGCGATTGCTGGAAAACTATAGAGATTTGAGATACGGTTTTTAAAAGACAAACAGGATTTCTTGACACTAGGGAATGACTATGAAGAAGCAAATACTACACGGGAGCACAGCCACTAGACCAGGACACCTCTGGATCATGTTTTTGCCTGCCGAGGAGCTTGCCTTCTTCAGATGAAATATATCAGCGCAAGGATATGTTTAACAATACTATTACAGAAGGAAGGTAGTAGGGATAAGATAAACAGTTCAGGCAATTCAAAAATATGTCTAACCATGCAGTTCTGAAGTCAAGATAGGATGGATCTGGATAGGGATTGCTATGGACAGTACATAGGCTAGTGACACAGTTCTATACTATGGATACTCACTATATGTATTTGAACAAAAGCACAGGAATTCTGGTCAGTCAAGATTTCTGGACAGGAATTCTGCTGGGCACACTGGACTGGGACAGGCTGCTGGGCACACCGCACGACAGGACTGGGCCTGCAATCAGCACAGCGCTCTGGTTACCGCACGACAGGACTGGATAGGATTGGCACAGCACGGCACAGTATTGGGTTTAATCTGCCCTGGTTCTGCAGATAATTATTTGGCAGGCAAGCAGTTACAGCGCAGCCCGGCTGTTTTCTTTGATGTTCCCCTTTGGTGCTGGAATTCTAGTTCTGGAAATTCAAGACCTACTTGAAAATGGTTCAACTAATGGAATGGGCCTTTCTGGTTGCAAAGTTTCTGGAGTCTGGAGCAAGGAATATTGATGGATCTCCTTCAGGGTGCTTCTCCAGGATCGGGGTAGTGGGTGAATCTGTGTGTCCATCTAAGTCCTCAGCTTTCTCTATTTATGCATTTGGTAAAGGGGTGTGTATGCTGGATTATCCCCAGCACGCCCCCTGGGCTGGCTAAAGGCTAGAATCTCCCCTCTCCCTTGATTGGAGGAGAAAACAGGGTGTCACCATGATGATGTGGTTGTATTAGTCAGAGAATCCTCCTCTTGGCTTTTGAACATGAAATCTACTTTTAGTATAATACATATTTACAATTTTATAACAATAACATATCTAGATCACATATATTGTGGAGCAAATGCTCTTCCAAGCCATGTCATTATAGGATCTAGTGTCGGCTTTTGACTGAATTCTGCCCTTTTGGGCCAGAACACAATTTCTAGTTTATCCAAAAATGTGTACAACTGTGTGTATTGTATATGGGCATAAGCGTGTGAAGTTTCATGCTTTTGACATAAATACATTTGGTATAAAACCACAATTTCTACAGTTACTTCCCAGAACATAGCACAGAGTTCTGGCTCCTCTTAAAATGTGCAGCCAAAAATTAGCCTCAGAAGTATGGGGTTTACATATTTTTTACAATTGTACACAGTAAATTATCAGTCTTTTTAGAAATATGCTTTTTGTCCATTGTGAATCAACAAAAGGCTGTCCCCGCTTCCTTCTCCTTCTTGCAGCTCAGAAGCAATCTCTGCCCCCTTCCTTCTGGCAGAGGCCATTTACGATCCTTCCTGATTAGCATCTCCTTGCCTTGGGGGGAGGTCCATTGTGCTCTTTCCACAGCAGCCCAAGTTCCCCTCCCCTCTTAATCAGCACAAGGGTGTGAGTGCCTGGTCTAGAGAGCAGAAGGGAGGTGCCTGGTCCCTGTGGAGGAAGTTCTTTGTGGTTTCGCTTGGAGTCAGGCTTACATTTAAATGTCATTTTGTTGCAATTTTCTTGGTTTAAATAAACTTGTAATTTTAAAACAAGCAGCTAGAACACTGATTCCTTGGTGCTTAGTATCCATGGTTTCAGTCCTATGATGACAAAAAAGAGCATATGTGTGGACATTTCACCACCACTCTTCATGTATTAGGGTAAACGCATACATTTGACATATGAATGACAATCTTTCCCGCTTATAATAATTACTGATTATAACAGGTGCAATGGTTTTTACAGTCGGAATTTTCTAGGGAGCTGGAATGTCTTCCTATGGGTTTCCAGATGAATATTCTAGTTGCTGCAGAGTATGCCTAGGATGGCTACACTTCAGCTAGTTGATGTGGACCCACTTATCTTCCCCTTCGGCCAAACCGCCTTCGGGGATACGGATTTTGTAGGCGACTGGTGAGATTCTGTCTACAATTTCAAAGGGACCCCACCAGCTAGGAAGAAATTTGCGCTGTTTGGCCTGGTTTCTTTGGAAATTGTACAAGTAGACCCGGTCTCCTACTTGGTATTCTTTCCTAGTTGTCTTAAGGTCATAGTGGGTCTTCATACTGTCTGTAGATCTTTATATATTCTGCTGAGCATAGGCAAAAGCATGTTGAAGGTGTTTTCTCAGATTCTCAACATACTCATGAGTTGTGGAGCCATTTATCAAGGTCTGCTCTTGGGTTCTGTAGAGCAGATGCTGGGGAAGCACCATCCTTTGTGCTTTGTAGAGCGCAATTTTCAAAGGTTTTGGCGCATTTTGATGATTCTGGCACCACCAGGATCCAGTGATGCCGCAGGGCAGGGCATAAGTGGGTTAATACATCCCACACACAGTGACATCTCTATATTTTTCTGTATATGAACCCAACGGTGTGTGACAGCCGAGGCTATAAGTCCACCAACAGAAATGAGACAGACTTCAAGAAAGACTGATTCACTGCACATAAAAATTGGGTTTTGCACAACTCGGCATTTCTCTTAAGTCCTTTCTTTCTCGGGCCTGTTGCGTCACTCGATGAATGCTCGATCTGCCCCCTCAATGCCCTCTAAACGAGAGAATGATGAAGATGCAGAACATAATCCTGGAGCACAACATTAAAGCTACTCTCACTTGATGTTTAGAAAGGCTAGTCATTTAATTCCACCAGCTGCAATCCCAATCCCTCTCTCTAAACAAAGCACTCCACGCCAAGGAAGTTTCCATACCTAGCCCTGATCCTTAAGGGTATTCTGTCCCTCTCTAATTCTTAATCTGATTTCCTGAGTGTCACAAATAGAAACATACAGCAAAATATTCAGCAGGAATCTCCTCCACACTCTCTTCAAGACCTTAATGTGTCCAAAATGGCTTATGTGTCGGCCATTGTGGTTCCTTGCAACCTGAGGAGCCAGGTCACCAGTGTTTACACTGGATCTAAGTGTACCCACATCAAGGTGCCCATAATTGGAATGATCTTGGTGAAGATGTAGATCATTCGTTAAATCTAACCAAATAATCTTCATGAGAGGGGCAACCCTTTCCTGGCAGTTAGTGAGAGAAGAAGTCCTTTGCTCTGGGTGGAAGCAGGAGTACAGCAAACTGCATGGAACCCATCTAAGATCAAAGTCAGAGGTTCCACAAAGGTATGGTTAGGAAGGTACTGGCAGAAAATGGGGAACACACTGCAAGACAGCAGGTGGGAGCTTAAGAACAACTGCTCAGTAGCTCTGTCTTGATGAAGGCCTGTTAAAAATTGGTTATCAATTCAGCCGTTCATGGCCAAAAAACAGTTGTGTTGACATTTTTTATCTCAGTGTTTGAATCCACTCACTGTCTCATTGTCGTGCTTGGTAGCACTATGTATTGTTTCTTGTATTACCCATGTGTTCCCTCTATAGTGTCACGGTATGTACGTGTTGTCTAAATATTTACCCAAGGTATTGACCTTGGTTGAGCACTAATTGCAACATTTGATGATTTCTATTCTTTGTTAAATCGACTTTCCATGTGATTATCGCTTATCTGAAGATTTGTATCATTCTGTGATGGTAATTAAATTGTCTTTTCCTAACAACCATTGCTGAAATCGAGTGCACTTACTACAGGATTATGTGTGTTTTAGGTTCATTGACCCTGTTCATTTGTTTGCTTGAATCCATTCATGTTAATCAATAAAATGTATCTGTAGGATGCTGAAGTGGTGTCTAGTCATTAATTCGAAAAAACAAAAGGATCGAATGCAATACATTCGAGTCAAAAGGACCGAAAAAAAAGACTGAATGCCTTTTTTTATGTATTTTGTTTTGGGATTTTGGTATAGGTAAAATTCATGGTTTTTGGCCAAAAAACAGTGGTTTGGGGGGGAACCCACAAAAAAAAGCTATTCAGTCTTTTTTTTCAGTCCTTTTGACTCGAATGTATTGCATTTCGACCCTTTTTATTCGACCCTTTAACATACAACCTGCTGAAGTGTGTCCATCTTTGGCAGGATTTGTAAATAGTGAGATGATCGGGTTGGTGGGTCCCTGACTCTGTTAGTGGCAAAACAAGACATGTAAATGGTAGTCATGGATTTCAGTAGGACTCTAGAACGCTCACTTTTGAGCGTTATCAGAGCTCCATCCGGCACCTGGCATTGTTCATGTTAGGGAGACGATTGCAATTAACATTTCCTAAGCTAAATTGCCTTTTTGGGTCTTTCAGCTGTTTCACTTATCTAAGAGATCCTTAAAGCAGACAGACTGAACACGGAAAATATCAAGTTTCTCGGCTGAGTATGCCATGTAGAGACATTAATAGAATTAATAAAATTCCAAGATTCTGTTTCTCACATGAATCTAGATTAACTTTGGCGATACTCAAATACTTTCTTACCCATGTAAATAGTGACTGCTTAAATTGAACATACTTTTTCTCTGCCCATAGCACAGCTTGGCTTGATTTTCCACATGCTCCTTTCTTTTAGTTAAAACATTTTTTCACTGGAGCCGACATGACCTCACGCTGGAGAAGAACCTGCCTTGTTTTCTGTGCAATCTCTACCGGACTGTCGGAAAGCAATTCTTCATCTATATATTACTTAGCAATGGATGTCTATAAAGAAGTATTGTAAAGCTGCCGGCATAAAATCAGAGAAAGTGTTGTCTCCATCTTCATGTGAGAATAGTGTGCCCATGGAAATTCCCACCCCAGTGCAACTTCCCTTTAATTATTTACTTTTGTGTTTATTTATTTGTATTTATTGTGCATTTGTAAGGCGCTTATACAATAAGTAAATTGTGTTTCAAAGCGCCCACAGAGCAAGAGGGAGGGAACATGGGAATGAAAGTCAAATACACCAATAGAAGCTAGAGGCGGACCTACTAGGCCTTGTGAGCATTGAGAACGTGCAAGTGCAGAGAGAGCAAGAGAGACGGTAAAAGGGGTTGTGGGGATAAGTGCAAGTGTAACAGGAGGGAAGTGCTAGGGAGTGAGCAGCTGTAAGTGCCTAGGTGAGTGGTCAGCTGTCAATAAATAAGTGCAAACCAGTGTTGGCATAGGCCAGTGGGTGCCAAGGCAAGTGCTGGGAGCAGGTAGAGGCTGAAGGTGATTGGATGTGGGAGGCCAGGGCCCAGGAGCACACATAAGGGCCCTGGCCACCAATCTCAGCAACTGTGGGGTTTAGCAGAGGAGGGGTGAGGGGAAGGAGGAGGTGAAAAGGAAAGTCTTGAGGAGCTTCTGGAATTTGAAGAGATCCGGCTCAAGACAAAGGTGAAGGGAGTGTCTGTTCAATAGGAGGGAGACTGCCGAGGAAAGAGATCGACCACCAGCTTGCTCTTTATTGAAGCGCTTGACATTTAGAGAGTTAATGCCGGAGGATCGTAAAGATCGGTAGGGAGAGTATTTAGTGAGAGCAAGTTGTCGATAGCATGGTTCCCGGCCCCAGACAGCCTTATGGATAATGCAGAAGGATTTGAATTTGATCCTTGCAGCAACCGGGAGCCAATGGAGAGTTTTTAGGGCTGGAGAGATGCGGTCCTGGACTTGGGGCCAAGAATACGTGCTGCAGCCCTATGCAGGATTAGCTGGAGGGGTTGAAGGGAGGAAGAGGGTACATTAAGAAAATGGCTATTGTATTAGTCTATCCTTGAGATGATCAGAGCTTTAGAGACATTGAGCTTCTGGGGGAAGTGAGGAAAGGAAGAATTCCTTTAAGGAGGTAGAGTTTAAAGTGCGATTTCTTGGCAAGGTCCAAAATGTGAGGGAGAAAAGAGAGAGAGGAGTCGAAGAAGACTCCAAGGTTTCTGGCTTTAGATCTAGGAGAAGGGGGAGAACCCTCAGAAGAAGACCAGAGTGAGGGGAAGAAAGATGAAGCAGGCGTTCTAATAGGAAGGATCTCTGTCTTGCTGGCATTGAGGCAGAGCTCATTGGAAGTGCACCAGGACTGGATAGCAGATAGGAATTATGGAGAAAGTAAGGAGAGGGTCAGAGGGAAGTTTGAAAAAGAGTTGTGTGTCGTCTGCGTAACACTGGAAGGTAGAGGAGAAGGTAGAGATGAGGTGTCCAAGCAGGGCAAGATAGGTGTTAAAGAGCCTGGTAGAGAGGATGGAGCCCTGGGGGACACTTCAGTTGGAGATAGATGTGGGGGAGGAGAAAGAGCCCAGAATAACCTCGGGCAGATGGTCATTGAGGAAGGAAGTCAGCCAGTCGAGTGCCTGCTCCAAGATATCTAGAGTGTCATGGAGCCGTTTTATGAGGATGGAGTTGTTGACCGTATCAAATGCAGAGGAGAGATTGGGTAGAATGAGAACAGCTGGAGAGTGGGAGTCGAGAGATGGAAGCAGTTCCTCACAGGTGTTCAGAAGAGTAGTTTCCGTGCCTCTGGATGCTCGGAATCCGATGATCTTGATGATCTTGGAGGCAAGCACAAATTCACTGAGCTGGGTAAATTGTAGGAAGACCAGCTTATCTGAGATTTTCCCTAGGAAGGGGTTAATAGATATGGGGCGGAAGTTGGCTGGACAAGAGGGGTCTGCAGAAGGTTTTTTCAGGAGAGGGAAAACAAAGGGGTGCTTGAGGGAGGAGGGGAACGCTCCAGTAGCAAAAGAGTGGTTGTAGAAATCTGCAAGTGCAGGTGCAAGAGAACCAATGTTGTCCTTAATGGTTCTGGAAGAGCAGGGGGACATCTGTAGGAGACATTCATGGAGCAAACAACTCTGGTGACCTCATCAGGTGTGATAGGAGAGACAGAGGAGAGAAAGGCAGAAGATGAATGGAAAGCCATAGGAGTCAGAGGGAGGAGATGCAGGGGAGGGGGATGCTTAGGTGCTCAGGATGTCCCGAGTTTTTGCAGAGCAGTGGGTGGCCAATGCGTTGGGAGGGAAGTGGTGAGGAGGAGACTGTGGAAGGGTTGGCTAGTTCCCTGCAGATTTTAAAGAGTTCAGTAATGTTGTTGGATGCACCAAAGACACAAGCATGAATGTGGGCCCTTTTCTTGGTGTTGAAGGAGAGTCTGTATTGTCTTTGGGGCAAAGACAGGCCATTTTGTCAGAGGGTGCGCCTGAGGTCTGCCACTTCTGTTCTGCAGCTCTGCACCTCCGTTTCAAGGCTGCAAGTTCGGAGTCGTACCAGGTGTCACGCTTGGAGGCCGTTTTAAGGCAGATCCTCATGACTGGGGCAAGAATGTCAAGGCAATTGGTAATGGCAAGATGGAGGTTACTGAGAGCAGTCAGAGATAGTGGGCCTCATTATAATAGTGGCAGGAACGGTATGAACAGAGCCGGTAAGGCACCGGCACCGCTCATACTGTCCCACCACATTACGAGTTCTGCTCGCGGGTTCCTGACAGCCCACCAGGTCTTACCTGGCGGGCTGGCCGGCACCCGCGAGCAGAACTCATGATTGCACCGACACTGTTATCAACGGTGCCGGTGCAACCATGCTCCCCACCACGATTCTGCCATATTGGGCAGAATGGGGATCGGGAGCCCGGCAATACCGCCACCATCGCATGGGCAATTACTGGCCCATTCATCTTGTAATGGGCCGGTTATTGTCCAACCGTGGTTGGCGGGGCCGGTAGTAAGCATGACAGTAGCCATGCCTGCCATACAGGCACAGCTCCGCCATGCTCATAATGAGGCCGAGTGTCTGTATTGTAGAGAGAGGGGGGGGGTAGATGGGAATGCAGCAACTGACACTCCTTTCATTGGACGGATATTCGTGAACAAGGTTGGCAGGGCTGGGGGAGGTGCTGTCAGAGGGATAAGAGGACCCAGGTGAGAAGAGAGGAGGCAGTGGTCTCACCAGGAGAGTGGGGTGATCAGTGGGGAGGAGAGTGAAAGATCTGTGTGGATGAAGGCATCAAGAATGAGTCCAGCCATGTGGGAGGGACCAGAAGGGAGAATGGAGAGGGAGAGTGAGGAATAGGGGTCTTGGAAGAGGGTGGATGCTGTGACTGAGGAGTCAAGGTAGATGTTGAAATCACATATAAAAAGGAGTTTAGAGGTGGTTGTGAGGAGAGAGGAGGAGAAATCAGCCCGTTCAGAGAGAAACAGGGTGGTAGAGCCGGGTGGCCTGTAGATAGTGGCAATGGTTAGGAAGGAGGTGGGAGAGATGACCAGCTTGCAGACCAGGCTCTCTAAGGAAGAGTAAGGCTGGGTGGGTATGAGGGAAGAAGGGACCCACTCAGAGAAGATCAGAGCAACCCCACCGCTAGCATGGTTATGGTGAGGCTTGTAGATGATCTTATATCCATCAGGAGAAAGGTGTCAAGGCAGTGACATAGCTGGCCTTGAACCACATCTCAGTAAGAGCGAGGATGTCGAGATCAAGGTTTTCAAGCAGGAGACAAATGTCGGCAGAGTGTTGGATGGCAGAGTGAGTATTAAGCGTGGCTAGATGCAAGAAACACTTGTGTAGAAAGACTTGTGTACAGGCGTGTTATAAATGTCATATCATATCATATCAAGAGGTCTCCACCTTTGAAGGCTTTCCGAGGAGGGGTACAGGAGCATGGTACACCAGTCGGAGGAGGGGGAGCAGAGAGAGTGGATGAAGGATTAGCAGGTGTGGGCAGGACATTAATGAGGGAAGGCAGGCGCTGGTCAAAGAGGAGGAGGTTGGGTTGAGGATCCTGAACCCAGATAGTCCAAGTGTGATAGACATTAATGATACACCTGGAAGATGAAATTCCCACCAAGAGGACTTCCCATTTAGTGCATTTGGTGAAGATGTGAGAAGAGAGAGAGTAGAGATGAGATAATGATAATGATAATGATGTGTTATTTATATAGTGCCTTAATCAAAAGCGCTTTACAGAGCACATATTTACATACAATATCACCCAACCGAAATTGGTACTCATTAATCGACCTCAGAAGGATGAAAGGCTGAGTCCATACATCGGGAGATGGGACAGAAAAGAGGATATCAGTGAAGATCTGTCTGTAAAATGCGCGGATGTAGGTGTCTGCAATAGGAAGGCCAGAGTTAGTAGTCAGGATGCCTTTTTTAAACTTCTTTTCTCTCCAGACTTTGTAATAGCTGGAGGATAGGATATAGTGTAGCAGTTAGAGAAGATAGAGGAGATGGTGAGTGCCATAGGTGCGGTGGGGATAGTTGGAAGAAGAGAAGAGAGGCTGAACAGCTCAGTCCGAGCACAAACTCTCCAGGCGGCCTAGTAGGCAACGTAAACAGGAGAACAGGTGCACTGGGAGTACTTAAGTACTGCAGATGGGTGCAGATATGTTAAACATACACACCAGGCTATGAATTTCCAAAAAAGACAGAAAATGCAATGAAAAATGGAGTGCAAGATGTTAAACACGCACATCAGGCTTTGAAATTCCAAAAAAGACAGAAAATGCACTGCAAAATGGAGTGCAAGATGTTAAACACACACATCAGGCTTTGAAATTCCAAAACTCAATACAATGGGCCTCATTACGACCCTGGCGCTCCCGGATTGAAGGGGGCCGGTACAGCACCGGCCCCCTTCAATCCGGGAGCGCCGATTACAAGCTTCCCATTACAGGACCCGGATTGCATGCCTGATAAAACCAGGCGTGCTTTCCGGGTCCCGCGAGGGGAAGAGGGAGGCAATAACTGGACAGATGTAATCTGCCCGTTATTACCTCCCTCCCCATTCCCATTGAGCCCTATGGGGGCTCAAATGGGAATGGGGAAGGGTTCTTGCATGGAGGACTTACCGGGTCCTCCGATCTCGAAGTAACCCGGTAAGTCCCCATTGCAGGAACCCGGTAATGGAGCCCAGAACGGTGGCAGCCATGGAGCTGATAGCTCCACACCTACCGTCGTTCTCGTAATGAGGCCCAATGTGTTGAAAGAAGGAGTAGGTGAGATTAAGTAAAGCAAGGAGGCAGAATGGTGTAGGCACACCTTGGTTCAATAGTTACGGTTAGTGGAGAGGTTTGATTGATTGATATTTTATTTCTATCGCGCTCGTACACAAGTGTTTCAGAGCGTGACAAGGAAGGGAAGGGGAACAGGGGAGAACAAAACAACGATCTTACTAGGCCCAGTCACATTGAGAACGCGCAAGTGCATGGGAGAGGGGGAGGGGAAAAGTGTGAAGCAGAGGAGAAACAGATAAATAACAATAAATAAATAATAAAGGCAACAAACAGTGTTAATGCAGCCAGCAATTTGCAAGTGCTAGGTTTAAGGCAGCAGACAGGGTAGGTCTGATAAATGCATGAAGAAAAAGGGGGGCTGTATGGCTACAGATACAGACCCCAGTGCAAGGGGTGGCCCGGAGGCAGTGCGGGAGGGTGGCAGGATGAGCAGGTACCTGGGCCCAAAGGACAGAGGATGGCCAGGTGAATGGTGCCAAAAGAGAACAGATCAGCAGGGGAGAGGGGGAGCGAAGGCAGAAGAAAAGAGGAAGGTCTTGAGGTGCTTCCAGAACCGGAGATGGTTCTCCTCAAGTTTTAGAGTGGCAGGGAGGCTGTTCCAGAGGGAGACCCCAGCCGAAGACAGAGATCTACCCCCAGCTTGTTTCTTAGAAAAACGACTGACCCTGAGGTAATGACAATGTCCAGCCATCTCTCACAGATATTCTGCAGGGTGCATAGAGTTGCAGTGGCCCAAAGTTCGAGGGGTAGCAGGCCGTGTACCTGGGGACTCATCCATGATTTGCTGCAGGGGCGGCAGGAGGAAGAGGCCCTCTGCACCCATGTTCGCCTGCCCACTGCCGTGATTAGAGTAATGAAGATGGGCAAAGCCAATCAAGAGAGGGCATGCAGCCACAGCAAGCACTGGTTCAATTAGGCAGTGGCCATGAACAAGTTTCAAAAAGGCCACAGTGAATGGGCCAGCTGGCCTATATAGATGAACCACGGGCACTTCACACAAAATCCCTTGTGGTGCTGCCACGATACAGATATGGCAGAGGAGGTTTCGATTTTGAAAATAACATTTAAAATAACATTTCGTCAACTTCCGATTTCTCAAGGTACAATCCACTTGTCTCTTGATATTACTTGGTTTCTTGTAACATACTAAACTGCATACTGGAGTTGCTTTTAAACATTAAGGGAAAAACAAGTGGGGGGCATGGCATGGTAACAGAGAAAGGTAACGTTTACAATTATCATTGGCAGCAATTCGAGAGTTTAATCCAAGATAAAGAAGTGCCCATAAAGGTTTTTTGGTGTGGTTATGGTGATAAAGTTCACTTATGCTAGTGGTATTCAAACATATTTTGTGCCCCTCTTGAGTAAAAAAACAACCAGGTCTGACGGGGTGGCACAATGTAGCCAGGATCTTCCTTTAAAGTCCTGCACTCTTATTGAGCAACGTATGCATTCTTTGGGCTCTAGTTTTTGCTTCTGTCCTTTAATCACACTTGAATTAACAACTTCACTCCGATGATTTGTAAAAAATAAAAATAAAAAAAATAACCACATGCCTGCAAAGGTGATCTTCTGCTAGCATGTAGTCTGCTGATTGCCCTAGTCATCCCCTGTTTCCAGTAACACATAATTACGAATAAAAAGCAATATGAGTCTGGGGGTGGGATGGCATGGTTGACAAAAGATGGTGTTCATTGTTGCAGAGACCACACATTCCAATTCCCCATTCATTGAAGTTTAGTGGCACAAAATTAGCAAGAATGCATAAGTACTGCACATGTCACTCATGTAGAATATGTACAGAAAATGCAAGCACCACACACACCACCCTCATCCACTCACTCTCTTCTGTTGTAATTCCAGTGTTGGGAAACAGATTTTCCCCCATGCAGCTAGTTCAACTGCACCCAATGCTTTGCCTTCCAAATGTTTATGCTTGAACCCTGTCAGAGGGATTTTTCTTTCCAAGGTGAGCTAGGAATCAGAGGCAGTTTAGTTCCCATAGGGATTTGAGGCCCTGAACCAGGGTTCACTGTGTGTCAAGCACACAGTTTGAAAGGTAGCCCTTTGATCCATCGGGAGACAGTGTAGGTATCGCAGAGCAGGAAGTGTGTGGTGCGATCTGGCTGCATGATTTTGACAAACTAAACGCTCCCCTCTGGGATCTGTATGCAGCCTGTAGTTCCACCCTTGAATTCTGAAAGACACGGCCATCATTCAGAGGTCGGAAAATTGAGTACATTCTCCTCTTTCCTATCCATAAAAGTATGGAATGAAATGCCCAGGCGAATCAGCACAGAGGAAGATCACCACATCTTCAAAACATCTCTCAAAATCTGGTAATCTACCTGACCACAAAAGACAACCTTGCATGGCACACCGGAAGGCTGAGTCAACCAGAACGATCGACTTTATGAGACCCCAGGATGGGATTTTAAGACCAATGATAACCCCCAAATGAATCACTATGGTTATGCAATTTCCAAATGATGGACCAACTAGACCTTTAAAACACAATAACTATCACAAACCTAGATCCATAGGCTGATAAGCACCTCAACCTCACAAACAAGGATGCAAAATAAATGGGGCCCATTTAGATCAGCCTCAGAGACAAGTGGAATAAACCTGCCTACAAAACTGAAATAAAGCACACCTTGGAGATCGGGCCCTATCGAGTCAATCTCCCCAACATGTTTTCCTCAACAATGCGTTAAGGCACTGACACATACTCAAAACCATCAAATGGATCCTAGAATAGTAAAAGTGCCTCAACCCAATGGACAAGTATCTGACAGTACCTCTGCTTTCAGGCCAATCAGAGACTAGAAATCTACCGGCTCAGTATTGCTTTGTAAAAAACCAAAATTATTCAAGAGCTCCGAACCTGATTGCAGTGTGCAGACCACTGGGCTGATGCACAATGCACAAAGGACCTCTACCCATAGGTTGACGGACTGGATTATGGACTCAAAAATGGAGTAGGGCAGAGAAAGATAAGTGCAGGGAATCGATGGACTAGGGGGAAGAGGGACGGAGGGAGGGCATGCATAGACCACACATTGGGAAGGCAGTTTTATAGGGAATCCCTGCCAAAACTAAGAGGGAAGGGGGAAACATTGACTTTGAAAGGGTGGTCTTTACTGAGCAGCTCTCCGTAACTTTGTTCTAATGTTTGTGACTTTTGGCTGTAGATCTCCGCGAACCATCTCCTTTCCCCAGTTAACAGACTCCTTTTTCTATCTACTATCACCCTTACACTGCACACATGGGCTGCAACCCACACACAGTAACTTTTTACCTCCTAGTGTTAGGAAAGATTTTCTTTTTGCACCTTTTCCTCCTACGGGACTCCCCCCCCCCCCATTTTTCTTTTTCTTGCTTTGAACCCTATCCTGACTTTTTGGAAGTCACTAAAGTATTCTGCTTTACTCAGCTTGCCTATTTTTCTCATTAATTTTGGAGAAACAGACTAGTCCCTATGACTATCCGTACTGAAAGACTATTACACCTTACAGTGAAGTGCAGTTGGGATACTTTGTATCCTTATAACTTTTTATATAATGGTTTTTTGGTTACCTTGACAATGCGCCTAAGACAAGCTAGTGGCAGCTCTGTGATTTTTACAGTTTTTCTGATATTGTACATGTGCACTTTTGCATGTACCGCAAATATCCAAAAAAGGTGGCTAGCCCCCCAGATGGTCGTGCCATGAGATTCTTCGCTTGTTCTTTGTCCATATTGTTGTTTAGCCTTCTCCCTGCCTTCTTAGGTCAGAAAATGCTTTATATGAAAATCCCTTTCATAGTGAAAGTTGCTGCATTCACGTGTAAAGGTGGCATGTGTGTTTGTGAGCCATAGGAAGAGTCTGGGACAGTCTAGTGGTGCATGAAAGTCTTTTGCTGGACAGATGTGATGACCATTGGTTGTCTATGATTGGACAACCCCTGGTTGTTTGAATGCTGAATATCCTTCCCATTGGTAGGCTTGGGCTTGCTCCCAGCCTGAATTTTGTATAAAAGGAGGACCCCTGCAACATTTCAAGAGATCACCGTTGGAGCCAAGACTACTATGAAAAGAGCATCCCACTAACGACCCGATGATGACCCTTTCAGCTGACCAAAAGTGACTCCAGGGATTTGCCCTGCAAAGCCATGCTCCTCTGCCTGAGCTCAAAAATATCCTTGTTGGTGCTTCGACCCTTGGACAAGTGGAAACAACCACTCCAGAACCCTGCTCGAGAATCTGTGCCTCTGAGCCGTTGGAAGTGTCCCTGGAACAACCAGTGGACTGATCTTTTCTCTTGTGAGCTACCTTGCTGTAGCTGAGCCAAGGAATTTTGCAGATCTCCAGCTTGTGCTGCAAGTCACCTGTCCTCGCATTTTCAGCCGTCTCACTCCAAGGGATGCTGTGCTGGGGCTGCTTCTGTGTTCATGGCTGTAAAATCGCATTTCACTGTCTGACCGTGGTGACCTTCATTGGATCTTGTCTTCTTCATGGCCCTTAGTTGTCCCATGACCATCTCTGCCGCAGAAGTTGACCGTTGTCTTCATTTGGGTCTTCAACTGGAAGCTGTCCGGAACCGATTCCTGCACACCGTGACCAACCAAAACTGAATCCTGTGAAAGAAGTATCCTTCTGTCACAATGTATAGAGAACCATAGCAGTTGGGACGGCAACAGAAGAATAATCCTAAAATGAAGTCTGGAACCTACACAAGTGGAATCTGGAGCACCCTGAGCCAGGGGAATTTAGTCGACATATCTGTTGCTTTCTCCTTCTGTCTCCCATAGGGTGCCCTGGGTGTAAACACCTGCCCCTAATTCACTGTGACCTGACCTTTGGTGGTCGAACCTGAGTTTACGATCCTTCCCTATGCCTATCCTAGTGTGTTTGATTGAGTTGAATGCCTGTCTAACTTTACTGAAACCTTAACTTTTGAACACTTTTGAAGCACTGCAACTGTCCACTGCAGTCTTTTGAAAACGTATCTGAACTGGTGACCTTTGGGCACAAGGCCCCATATCACCTTGAGGTTGGATTAAATAAGATTGAGGGAATTGTCAAGTGGATTGTTTAAAGAGTTCTGCCTATTTTCTTGCATTTGACTACTCACCTGTAATGCACTGGTAATTAATGTATATGCACTTCTATTCTCCTAATGGTGAATGTGTACATATGTTTTATTTGATTTTGTGTGGCAAGAGTTACATGTGATGTTTATATACTTAATGTGTAAATGAAGGCCCAATTATTAACTGTAGTTGCATATTCTTACTGTCTAACTTTAATTATTAAGTGTTGCTCTGTGTCGACTCATTGTAGCCCTAGACCACTCTTACACTTTTCCGGAGACTAAGCCTTGACTGCTCAGCTATCTCACCTCTTAGTGTCTTCCCTGTTTATCACAAATAGTGTGGCCTCCCAAAATCCAACCACCAGGTTTGATTTTGGAAGTCCATCTTAACAAATTCTAGCAACACCCCAACTACGCCAAGCCATTCAGAGCTCATTCCATAGCCATGTACATCCTTAGATCTATCACACCCCAACCCCACCCTCCACCCCACACCAGGTGGTCTCCCGTGGCCCAGCACTGTCATAAAATAAAGGTTAGGGTTTCCCTTCCAAATTAGCATAGACCCAAGAGGCAGTGCCACAAAACGCATAGACCACACCAGGACCTAGCACTTGGGTACTTCTGACCTGCACTCATCAACACTATGGAGCTAATTTTGAACTTGTTGTACTGGAAACAATATGCGTAAAAGCCTTGCATAAGGCTTTTACGTGCATATTTTCTGGTACGGCTCATTTTCCTTGATTTGTTTGTCGGAGAGGAGGGGTGGAACATAACTTAAGTTTCCGCCACTCCTTTCCTTTCTGCCATAAAAATACTCCTGCATTTGCGCCATCCTGGATTTTCATGCCGGCGCAAATGCTGGGGATTCCTATAGAGTGCGCTGGCCTTTTGCACCAGAAACAAGCAGGTGGTCTCCACAGGAGTCCATTGTAAACACTGCCTGCCATGCGTACATGGGAGGCTGCATTTATTGAATTTGCATGGCGGAATGCTAAAGAGGAGGGCAAACGGTGGCGTACAAGTGTGTACGCTGCCTTTTGCCCTCCCTTTTGCACTCTGCCGTGCAAATGACAAATATTTGGTTGTGTGGACCAGTGAAAGTGGACATGTTTGTGATGTTATGTTGATTTATACCACACACTGCTACCATTTGCATGGTCCCCAGGCGCTCACATGGCTCTGTAATAAAGTGGGTGGGGGGTTAGTGAGGGAAGAGGGATACGATAGAGGTGTGCTCTTCTCTTGGTGCTTGCAGAACCAGGAGTAACTGGCGTCTGTGCATGTTTGTTTTCTGAGTGTGTTTTGATTGTGTGCACTGGGGTCATTGTGTCCGGAGGGGCAACAGCCAGTGTGTGGGTTGTTTCTTATTTGTGGCAGTTTGTTTTTGTGGCAGATGCGTGGCTTGTGTGTTTGTGTGTAGTAAGGCTAGCCCAAATGGGTGGTGTTGGTACGTGGGAGGTATGCGGCGAGAGGAGTGAGGAGCAGGGGTGGTTAGTAGTGTCTGGTTATTTTATTGTTGGTTCCAGGATTGCCTTGGGTCTGGGTTGAGTTGTTGGCGGTGCCCGTTTTTTCCGACATAGGATAAGAACAACGTCTCAGAGAATCAACAATGCAGCTTGGAGCTATTGCAGTGCTTCACACTGATGTATTGTTAACAGCAATGTGTATTTCATTTACGCTACACAGCAAACTATTGTCCAATCAAAAAGCCGTGTCTGTTTAATGTTACATCCTTTTTTTGCGTGGGCTTTTCCTTGGCCTGCTTTCTGCAGGGACTGCCTATGCGAGGCAAGCAGTCACTGTCATTCAGGCTGGATCAAAGGCATTTCGCTTCTTGCCTACAAATCTGAAGGAAGTGGAAAGCTGCACTCAAGAAAATAATAAGCACAACATTCCTCAATCTGCTTTGTGCAGTCTGGCCTATCGCTGGGCTCGGCCCCCTGCTGTTGTCTCTATTGTGTAGGGAGGCTCAGGTCTCCATCCATGGCCAGGCTGCTTGAAGATTTGACTGCCGCCTCGGTGCCAGTTCAAGGAGATGCTGGGGGGCTTAGCCTTTTGGAGAGCATCAAGGGGGAACGAAATATGGCGCAGGGAGAACATGAGGGACTAACGTCAGAGGTATCTCAGCGTAGGCCGGCCTTCTGAGACATGCTCAGGAACTCTGTCAAACTTCATTAGCTCTTGCAACTTAAGCAACAATCGTTACACGCCAACTTCAGGAACACCCCCCCAGGGGCACCGACAAAGCAGAAACAGAAGTGACATTTTAAAGGAAATTGTAAGAGAGCAAAACCTTAATTTCAGACCTGTATTGAAAAAAAGAAAAGAAAAGAATGCTTGCTTGGCCCCCGGTATGTGACAAGTAATTACCGAGGGATACATGTTTGACGGAAGCACCTAACGTGGGGGGCAGCGCATTTGATGTTTTGAGGGAGATGGGGGGAATTGGGGGGTGCTAGGGAGAATTTAATTTAACCATGTCTTTGAAGTTTTGATTCAATTTTCTTAGAAAGTACACTGTGTAAAGTGGTTAGCCTTTCTGCATGTTCAAACTGCATATGAATGTGATAGAGGTACATTCCATTGTTAAGCACAACCAAGCAATTATATTGCAGCTTGGCACTGCCAACAGTATTGTGATATGTCCCAAACACATGGAAATATGTTGGCCTCATGTTCCATTAGTCTGAGATAGGCCGGGTATGAAAATAAGACTAGCTAGAGTGTGCACAGATATTTCCTAGTGGCATAATCGTGCGAAGTTCCTGACATCACCACTACGTACAGTTGCGCAGTGGTTCTGTTTTTGGAGCACAGGGAGTATTTAGTGGATGAAATTTCTCGCCAGTTTTGTTTGTGTTTGTCACTGAAAATCATTGCATATGTATGTGTGTGTAGTAGTTGTTATCAACAATACAATTGTGCAGACGACGAATTGCGGATGTTTATTCATGCATAGCGCGCATGACGGTGGAAGTGGAGGTCAATGTACACACGCAACTTTGGGATCAGACTGCCGCAGGGTTTTTGTGGTCTAGGAGATGGCCCACATGAGCACAAATGTCAGAGAGGTGGAAGTGGTGTGCCTAATATGCTACATGCTATGTACCATGCCACGTGTGCTCTTTTAGGACAGTGGTGCATAGACACTCCAGTAAGGTAGGCATTTTGAGCGAAGATGATCTCCAAGATGGAGGTGAAAACTGTCATTAAACGGATCCCCAAACAGGCACGTCACTAGTGGAATCATTTGTTACATAAACAGTCAAACCTGCTTACTAACCTAGGCATTCAGGTATGGGAGCCTGTGAAAACTGGGCCTGCAGCAGGTGCTGAAGGTCGTGATAACTAAAAAAAAGTCTAAACTCTTAATTCGGCCTAAACCCTACATTTGTAACATCTTAAACTCTAAACACGATAATGTCTAAATTAACTATCAACTCAATGTTAATTCTACACTAAGCTGTGGTGTAGTACATCCAAAATACTACACAAACACACCTTGCTGGATGCCCCAATTAGTGGTCTTTCACGGTACGCTCTGGAATTTAGAACACCGACAGAGGCGCGCGTAAGTCAGCTGGAACGAAGGTACTATGGAATGCAACTAATTGGGGCATCCAGCAAGAAGAGATATAACGAAACACAACACACCATACAAAATGACGCCTTTACCTTGGGAGAATCTCATGCAAAGAGCAGGGTGGGGTACCTCCAATATAGCAGATCTCCACAGCTGAAAAGAATTTAAGCAGCACCAAGAAACAGTGCTGCCCAATAGCCCTGAAGAAAGTGGTGTAATTGTTTTCAGTCCACTGAAACCGGTAGGCTTTTTCTGGTCTTTTTCAAAAGCGTAGCAATGATATGGTGAAAAAAAACGTACATAGATCCTTCCACCAAACGTAGGAAGGCATCAGATCGTACCATAGTCTGGTCACAAATAAAGTAAAAACAGACTATGGAGCTCATGGGGTTGTACTAATACTGAAAAATTACAATCCTGTCGATAATCACGTGACAGGGAACCAGCTCAGTCGCGTGTCCCCTATTACAAATAGGGATACAAAATGAACGGTTTCATTTAAAAAACTAAGGGAATAAATACCCTGTGTTTCATAAAAAAGACCGCTTTTTGTAAACCAATCGGTCAAACTTTTATTATATCTGCCAAAGATAACCAATAAAACATAGAAACCTTCTCATTTGCAAGGCAGATGACGCATGCACAGATGGCTATGGCATGCACCTATTCATTAATTATTTTGAACAAACAGGCTGTTCTTTTTGAGTGTGTTGGAAGGTTAGCAATAGGACAAGTTCCTTCTTGACTATCCCCTAAACCTAGATAAGCGGATCAACCCGCACAATCTAGAGCTAGTAATTCACAAGGGCATAGTTTAGTATGGTTGAAGGGTAAGTTAGATTAGGGCCACACTTTGTGCCAACAGAAGTTACAAGAAATGATAAAGACTGAAGATTTGAATGTGCTACAATATTGATTAGGGAGGTCTTTAGGCCGATACCCCAAACAGTCCCAAACGTGTATTTTTGAGAATATAGAAATGTCATACCATCACGTGCACACTGACAGTGTGCACGTGCAGAATACGTTGCACGGAAAAACTGGTAACGTGCTTCCAAAGAGTGCCTGACAAAGACACAAGGAAATGTGTAATCTATACATATGGGCAGGGCCCTGGGCAAATTAAATGAAGCCACACCGGAGTAACCTATATAGGGCACATTAAGATGTCATAGGTTGTCTAACTGAGAAGTGGAGAAAGTACTTCAAGCATCTATATCTCAGGGCTCTTTAGTGGACCAGCTACATCCTCTGCTGCAATTTATGCAGAGAACCAAACGTTCAAGCATTTATAAACACTGCACATGAGTGCGTGGTTTGAAAAACCCAAAATATGACACAAATACATCTGGGTATCCTTGATGTCCATATGACGATGCTCCAGCCGATGCTCCAATGGCTTCTTTCAAACAGAAATGCGTTCCATCTGAGAATAATCCTTTTTCATCTAGGATTTCTAGCTGGCGATGCTATATAGATGATACAGTGTTCATCTGGTCTGGACCGTTAGCAATACTGCAAATGGAGTCCAGTAAAGAACAGATCTATTTCTTGGATTTGATCATTAAGAACAGCCTGGGCAGCCTGATCTGCTCTCTGTCTAAAAATCTACAGAAAAGGAATACTCTTCTACACTTCTCAGGTTTTCACCCTAGAAGTGTGAAAGACGGTCTACCCTATGGACAGTTCTCACCTCTGCGATGAAATTGCACCAGTAAAGAACATTATTACCACCATGCAAAAGACCTGAGCGACAAACTTCAGGCTCGGGGATACCCCAAGAAATTGGTTTCCCATTCTCTCAAAGGGGGCGGTTCATGCCGAGGGAGACACTCCTTAATCCCTATGAAAGACTTACGTAAGAAAAACTGTCTCTTTTGCTCTAGAAAATCTTATTGAGAGGTTTTGGCCTCTAATGCAACTGAGCCTTTCACATGAACCCTTGCTACTGTTTGCTTTTAAACGTCCTGAAAATCTAAAGGACAATTTGGTACACTCTTCATTTCAAGATGTTTGGTCCAGTGCTACCCACTGGGACCTATGCCAATTGCATGCCTACTTTCCATGTGGTACATGCTTGGTCGGTAGGTTTTCCATGAAGATCAAGTCTTTTGATATTGGGGACGAGATAGGGCACTTGAAAAATTTCACAAATTGCAAAATCACAAATGTGCTCCACTATACTGAGTGCCCCTGGGTGTACATGTTCGCATCACTGAACACAGGTCTAGAATTTTCTGTAAAAACATCACAGCTCCACATTCATGGAATTTCAATACACTGCGGATGACCTATCATGGTGGGTGTTGGACGTAGTCAACAACGTAATCAATTTGCAACGTACACTGCTCTTGAAAGAGACACGTTGGATCCACCGGCTTGGCTCCCATGCGGCTTGAACGACTGACTCTTTGCACTGGTATGAGTTGTCCACTTTACTTTAGCTCCTAATTGTCTCTGTAGCTACATGGGATCTCTCATGTATTAGTATATCTACTTGCATGCCACCCATGTGGGGCAGCTGGATCTTGTGACTCGACACTGATATTGACATGTTCCCTAGATGCAAATGTCACCCACTTGGGAAAGCTGTACAAGAGTCATTGGGCCTCATTACAACTGTGGCGCTCCGGAAATAAGGGTGCAGGTTGCACCGTACCGGCATCCACCCGCAGAGTTTTCATGGAGTTTTTCATGGAAGCACCGGCACCGTTAGCAACGGTGTCGGTGCTTCCGACTCCCCACTCCAATGGAATGGGGGCTAAAATTTACCGGCGCCTGACTTACCGATCCACCAGGACTTGTCATGTCCTGGGGGCAATGGGATGTCGGGTGCCGGTAAAGTGTTACGAGTCTGACGGCAACCCGCCGGTAGCACTGGCAGGTTACCAACAGACTCGAAATGAGGCCCATTATTCTGTGACTCCTCACTGATATTGATATTTTCCCTAGATACATATGTTGTTTCATGAGGCAGGAGACCACTAATATGTTTTCAGGATGAGTTACACCTCCTGGGCGGGGAAGACAGAGCCAATGGTTCAATGGCAGAAGATGGGGGAGGCTAAAAAAGCTACAGGAAATAGTACGTTGTAGGGTTTTTGGGCGAGATCAGAGGAGGAGGTGGCAGAAAAAGATACCAGCAGCAGGAGGAAGGGTGGTGAATTGGAGCATGGAGGCGACTTAGAGAAAACGTGAGGTATGTTTAGTGAGTGTCCGTTGTGAGTGTGCATGAAAACTGGGTGAGTGTAAGTATTAGGGGGAGTGTAGAGAGTAAATGAAAACTACTTGTGAGAGTTACTGAGTAGAAGGTGGGGTGAAGAATTAGTAGTAGTGTGGAGGCGGGAGTAGTAGTGTGGAGAAGGGGGTTTTGACATCAAAGGGTAGAGACAGTCAATAGGTGGAGAGAGAGAAACATCAGTGGGATGAGGAGGAAGAAGGAGAGATGGTGGGTGCAATTGAGGTTATGTTAAACACATGTATACCACACATGTTCACCCAAGGGCACCTTGGAGCTAGGACACACACAGCCAGACTAGGCAAAGCTGTAACCTAAAACAACAGAGTCTTCAAGGAGCGCCTGAATTGAATATGGTTTTCAGTGCATCTAAGGGTGACAGGTACATCATTCCACACTTTACCAGCAGAGACTGAAAACACACGGCCTCCCATCCTTGATAAACGAAATTTAGGAATGGCAACTAACCAAGTATTACCGGAGCAGAGAGTCGACTGAGGGATATAGGGAGAGAATGTATCTTGATAGCCGGCCCCCTGGCGGTATTACGCTCGGTGAACCAAGCAGAAGGATTTCAATGTAATCCTCTTGGCCAACAGGAGCCAATAG
Organism: Ambystoma mexicanum; assembly: GCF_040938575.1. Lineage (NCBI taxonomy): Eukaryota > Metazoa > Chordata > Amphibia > Caudata > Ambystomatidae > Ambystoma > Ambystoma mexicanum. Next base: position 417,786,432 of record NC_090922.1, read on the forward strand.
AGTGAGCGAGGCACAGGACGAATGTGAGAACTGTATGGAAAATCTGCAATCGGTGCATAAGGCTGATGGGGTGAGCCAGAAACAAGGTGTTACAATAGTCAATCTGACTAGTGACTAGCGAGGCAACTAGCAGGGGACACAAATGAGTAGGTAGATATGGTAATATCTTATGGAGCACTTTAACAAGAAAGTGGCCCACTTTGTAGATCACACTCACCTGAGGAGCCATTGAAAGTGACGCGAAAAAATAAACCCCCAGATTCTTAACCACTGTCAATGGAATAGGAAGATCACCCACTGCAGACGGCCAAAAAGAAGAAGTCGATAGCTTAGGATAAGGGGGAGAACTCACCACCAGAATCTCTGTCTTGTCGCCACTAAGCTTGAGCCGGTTGTTGTTCATCCAACACCTCATATGAGATAGCAAGAAGGCTGTGTGGGGCAGCATGCCTGAAAGGTACATCCTATAATCCCTGTTAGTCAACTAACAACATTGATAGCATCGGGTCATACTAGGAAATCCATAAGGGAGTTTAGACAGATAAGGAATTGGCCTTTAGGTTGTCCTTTCTAGTGCCTTCTGAAGAATTATTCTCACAGTAATTGACCTTCTTAGAACCATCCATTTGAACAATACAATTAATATTATCCTTTACATTAAGAACCCTTGTTTTGTTTAAGCTGGCAATTGCACCTGTCAGCACCTAGACAGTGGGGAGAAAGCAAGAAGAGCATCTACTAACCTGGCATTATGGATGCCTGGGTTAGGGTGGGAGTGGTGCTTTTAGATGAGAGAGAGAGGGACCGGCCTAGAACTCTGATAACAAGATATTTTAGAAACCTGAAACTTCTCTGGGAGTTGGAGAGTTCTTTGAGCCATTTGTGACGTGTTGTTAGTCACTGAAGACTGTCTGTTGATCTAGGTGGACAGTTGGGAGCTGGTAAAAAAGTGAAACTTTTGAGGACTTATGTTTCCGCAGCATGATCGGTGTATGTTAAGCTTTCTGTCTGTTATGCTTTGAAGAGCCAGGTGTTTAGACATATCCTGATTTTTTGATGGACCTGTATGGTGCGTATATCCCTTGGTAGTGCATTCCAGTGCTTGGCCACCATAGTGGAGAAAGCAGATCTTCCATGCCTTTCTTCTGGTTTCTGATAGTACGTTATTTCTTGTTCTTAGGTCTCTGGTTGGTTGACAGACTGAGAATTTCTTTTCAAGTAATTATGCTCCTTGACTTTCAAGTGCGAAGTGGGTGCTGCAGAGGGCCTGGCACTGGATCCTTTTTAGGACTGGTAGCCAGTGGAGTCTCTGAGAGCCAGTGTTATCTGTTGAGTCTGAGTAGTAGTCTATCTGATGTGATGAAACCATTGGAGGTTTTTTTAGCAGAGTCTGGCATACCCCCGTAAATACTGTTTGCATAGTCGATTCTCAAAAGAAGCAGGTAGATGGCAGCCAGTGCTTTTTGTGTGATGAAGAGGCAGGCCATAATATATCAGATAGAGTGAGGCTGGTAAAAGCACATTTTTACTATTGTGTTGATTTGGGGTTGCTGTGTGAGTCCATTCTCCATTAATATGCCTACGTTCTGAATCATTTTAGATGGTTTAGAGCGGTTGCCAATTTCCAAAGGCCATGGTAAAGGGTGTTTCAGGTGTGGTATGTGGTGAGACTATTATTATTTCAATTTGTTTAGGTTGAGTTTAAGGTTGCTGGCCATCATCTAGTTGGTCATTGGCGTGAGGCAGTTGCTGAGGCTGTGCTGGAGTTTCTGCAGTCAGTCATTTTGCATATGATTTGTGAATCATACGCATAGTTGTAATAGGTGAGCAGATAAGATGTTATGATATTTATGAAAGTGGCCACTTAATTGCTGAAAAGGAGGGTTGAGGGGCTTAATCCCTGGGGAACTCCACAGGTAAGGGCTGGTGTATTCAAACTGAAAGGGGGGAGGCAGGTGATATCTGTTATGCCTGTAGAGTTGTGTTCGGGGGTCTGGTTTCTTCAAGAATTCCAATTACTGTTTTGTGGTTAACAGTGTCAAATGACACTGAAATGTCGGGTAGTTTTAGTGTCAAGGTGAAGATGTCATCCGCTGTGATTTTGAGATCGTCCCACATGGAAAGCTGTGCCAATTCATTGCCTCTCAGTGGAATAAAGCCAACTTGTGAGTGATCTAGTAAGGTATTAGACTCTTCATGCTCCCAGATTTGGATGTATATGTAGCTCTCTAGATCTTTGGCAGGGTACAGTGCATTTGAGGTATCTTCAGGGACTTCGGCTGTATTTTATAGAAGCAGTTTGCAAAGGCAGTCTTGAAAGCCTTTGGTACAATTCCTGTTTTAAGTAAGTCGTTTATTAATTCGCTGGAATAGAAAGCTGATGTTTCCTTGTTAAGGATCTCTTTGTAGATGTTGAGGGGGCCGGCTTTGTTGCTATGTTTCACCAATTATTTTACATCTGGTTTGGATATCGGTTTAACACTGTTGGTCAGTGGGTTTGACGGTTGCTTCCATTTCTGTTCCTTATTGAAGCATTGATGGCATGTTGTATGTTTAGTGCTATGCTTCTGAAATGGTTGTTGATATCATAACATCGTTTTTGAATAGGTCAAGATACTTTGCTGCCGGAAGCATGGTTTCTCAACTCATTAATGATTTGGTAATGTTTTTTCTCCAGATGAGGCGCACCATTGATTCTTTCAGAATAGTTATGTTAATTTGCTTTAAGGATGTCTGCTTTCTAGTGGCAGATCTGTCTTTGGTAGGTTAACTTGTCTTGTGTGTTGTAGTGTTTCCTCATGTTTTTTCAAGTATTAGATGTTCCATTTTCGTAGGTGGGGTGTGAACCATGTTGTTGAGGATGTCTTTGATTTTCCAGTTTTCTAGTACTGTTAAAATTCCTTCCGATACTAAGAGTTTCAGTTTGTTAGGGTTGTGCTTGGTCTCTTCCATGCTCGTTCTCTTGGAGTCCGGAGTTGACGCATTGATTTGTACCTAGTTAAAGGATATTCGATGATCACCCCATAGTGCGTGGATGGGTTGGGGGTGATTATGAGGTGCTCTTCACGATAGATTGCGCTGAGAGTGGGACCTGAAGTGAGTTGCTCCTTTGAGCATTAGCTTGAGGTGAAAGCTGGTCATATAGGTGCTCAGGCTTCTTGGTCCTGAATTTGTTCACACCTCATGTCGGTTTTATTGCTAAGTCAGCAATTATGTACGTAAAGTTTTCAGTGAAGGTGTAGTTGTATGATAGTGGTCTGTAAATAAGTAGGAAGGAGAGGTTGGTTTAGTTGTTGAGTGTGAGGTGGGTCAAGAGTCCTTCACAGTCCGGTGTCATTTGAAATCAAGGTTTTGAGGTCTTTCTTGTGTGTGACAATGATCCCTCCTTCTCCTTTACTTGTCCGGTTGATGACTTTGAGGTTGGTGGGGTTGGATATGTGTGCTATTATCTTGTAGTTGTCTGAAACTACGTTTCTTTTATAAAGATTATTTCAGTTCCATCTTTACTAAGAATTTCATGAATCTCAGTCATGTATTTAGAGATGGAGCGAACATTGCTCAGACTGCAGTGTGTCATGTCTCCTGCATCTGGACCATGTGTTAGTGTCATTGGATTCCCTGGTTTGCTTCCATGTACTGTGTGCAATCCCGGGTCTGAGTTGTCAGATTTTTGGTGGTGGTTGCAAGGTGCATAGAGTGTAATGTTTCATTTTTAAACAGGTTCAATAGGTATGGGGTTGGATTGTTTATTTCATCGGATTCTAGCAGGATTGTGTGTGGTTTGTGGTGATGAAGTGTGTGTTTAGGTTAAAAGTTCTTCTGAAGGTCCTGTGGTCTCTGGGGTCTGTACTGTGATGAGTGGCCCAACAATCCGAAGTCGTTGTTCTATAATTGTATTCTTGAGTTGGTTGCGTGCATGGTTGGCTCTGGGGGTTTCCCAAGGTTTGTGGTCTTGCCCTCATATCCTCTGTCCTCGGTTGTCTCTCATGGTGTGCTCCGTTAAGGATTTGGGACAAAGAGGGGTTTGGATGGGTCTTTAAGTCGTTTTCCGCTATTTTACGGAAGCCTAGATGCAAGTTCAGTGCACTGTCCTTTCACAGTGACACCTCCATATGAAACACAAAGGCATAGAAAGTGTAGAAACTCAATGTGCCTTCCAAGTGGCGCTCAGATATGAAATAGAAATGTGTCTAAATGGGACATCCCTGATATAGAACACAAGATGGCACAATATATAGCTATTCAATGTGCATTTTAGGAACGCCTATGTGCAAACCCGACATGTTACAATGTAAAGACCATGCAGCATGCTTGTTTTTAGGGATAAAGGCTGCCACATTTGACAGGCGTTGCCGAAACTAGATGGTTTCTTGTCGTTACCATTGCCTGGCCGGCATTGGGCATGAACTTGAACACTCTTTATAATTTCAATATAAAAAACTGTATTACTTTTAGGCTCTCTACCAACATTGTAATTGGTGGCGGATTCAATTTGATGGAAGGTGCATTTTGTGATATATTTTAAGCTAAGCAGCTCATGGGGAAATACGAATGAGTTTAAACAATTTATCCATTAAAACCAAGACAGTGGTTCATTTAAAAACTAACTGTGTCTAACAGTAATGTCTGAGCAAATGATTGAATATATGATGACCTTAGATGAGGCGTTGGTATCTATGTATTTTTTCATTTTTGGAGTAGTTGACACTTTCCCGGATACTAGGCAAAGTTGGGGTATTGATATCTTGTTAAGCTCACAGCAGCATGTGACAGTGCTACAGATCACCAACACGTTGAGGGGAAGCACGTGTGCACCCAACTCCTTAGTGCCCTTGCACCACCACATCTACTGAAATGTGTCCATGTTCCATCCAACCTCTAACCAGAAATCCTCTCTCCTCTCAATTCCACCCATGTTTCCAGTGCCAGAAGGGATAGGCAAAAAGTAGCATAGCTAGTGTCAACATTTACAATGTATTGCGCGGATAGAAATATATATACCCACACTTTAAATGTAGTCAATAATACCATTTTCATTCAATAATCGTGCTGTTCCAGAGCACACGACTCTTCCAATATTATATAGTTCATAGTCACACCCTGACATCTCTCTTATCCTAAAACAACCAATGTACTGCGTTCACTCACCTACTTCTTCCACACTGAACTGAAACAATAAGGTATTGAATTAATTCTCAGAGGTCATAAAACAATGTTGGTAGATCATCTTGTCCACATGTACCATTTGCGACACACTCTACAAATCTAACAATTGTGTTGTCGTAAATGTACATATATCATGGACTTTACCAGCCCCGTTGTACCCAACATGTTTCTGTCCTCTAATGGTAATGCTGCAGGACATCATCATCACATAAGACAAACATATGTTCCTTCAGCAGGGGGGCGTGGCTAACCGCCATGTAGGAAGGACGTGTTCGGCGCAGCTCCGCTCGATACGATTATGGATCCGCCACCAACTACCGCTTAAACTTGACTGCAGCCACTTGAAAACAGAATATAGGTCGTGTGAAGGAGTGTTCCGCCTGTTGACGAAGTTTGGGAGCCTCACGACCCTCTGAGGGCCCGCACCATCAAAAAGAAACGGAACGTCGTACGAGGACAGAAAATGGCGGCCATGACGATGCCCAGCCTGACGCTGTAGCGGAGCCCTGTGACCGACCGGGAGGAACCCGCAAGGGGCCAGCCTTTATGGAACTCGATCTGAAGTGGCAGAGATTGCCTAAGCTGAGACCTGTGCTCCTGTGTCCCGAAGAAGAGCAGCGAGGAGACGGAGGGGGGAGCGCCTGATGCGGCCTTAACTACACCCTCACCGGGCCCTGCTGAGCGGCCCACTGGCGCAGCCCGGCGGGCGGCCGACGCACAACCCCCCCCACGAAGCATCCCCAGCACGGCGCCATCGGACACAGACTGTGTAGTGCCTGCCGAGGCCTGACGGACCACGAAGATAGGACATGACCACTAAGGGCGCCCGAAGCAGACACCGCCAAACTACCATGGAGTCCTTCGCGGCCGCTGGAGCGATCGGACCCGCGGAGGCTTCTGCCCCTGTGGAGGTGCCGGGCGCCGCGAGACCCGAGCCAGCTAACTCCCAACTGCTAGAGGCCATCAAGACACTCCAGAAAACTATGGAGGACAAGATTGATGCGGTTGCGATCGACCTGAATTTACTGAGGCAGGATGTGCGCTCTATCACCGGCAGAACGGACGCTCTCGAGATCCAAGTCCGAGACAATACCGATGCCAAAACTCAACTTTTAAAGGATGTAGACATTTTGGCGCAGAAAGTGAAGAACCTAGAGGACAGGGCTGAGGAGGCCGAAGGAAGGGCCCGCAGAAACAATATCAGAATTATCGGCCTGCCCGAGGGCATCGAGGGCAACGACCCTACCAACTACGTCGAGAACCTGCTCATACAGGAAATTGGGGCCGGGAAACTGTCGCAGGGCTTCACTATTGAAAGAGCCCATCGCTCCTTAGCCAGGAGGCCCCCACCGGGGACCCCACCAAGACCCATAATAGCCAAAGTCCTCAACTATAGGGACAGGGAATCCATTTTGGCCTTCACCAGGATGGGCGGATCCATACAGAGGGACGCCGCAAAGATAGCAATCTACCCTGACTACACCCTGCAGGTTCAAAGGAGCAGGGCCCAGTTCCACCACACCAAGGCGAGACTCAAGGAAGCAGGCCTGCGCTATCTACTCCTCTACCCGGCTAGACTCAAGGTCCTGCGCAACAACAAGGCCCACTTGTTTGATAACCCAGCAGAGGCCTGCGAATGGATGGACAGAGAACAGATCCCGGACATCGAACGGAAGCAGCGCGGGCCCTAGCCGCCCGCAACATAGGAACTTCTCCACTCATTGACTGCAGTCGCCGATTGTACATTCATATGACAATAGTCGTGGCGACACTGATGGAACCGGAGCCGCGCCGGTCGTGGCGCACCTCCTGACAACACCTTCGGAGGCAGCCCCCTTCCTAACCCCAGGATACTTTGGGTGAGTTCACCCGCCCGTAGGGCACCGGAAGACCCTGGTCTGATGGGGCAGAAACGGGGATGTCAGAGCAAGGGCAACCTCGCTAGACGTGTTATGTTTGAAGTTGTGTTTTTTGTTAAGTTAGACGTTGTTGTTTGTGGGGGTTCGAACCCCAAGTTGGGATTGCAGTTTGAATTGGACACAAACCGGACCGGGACCAAGCGCAGCAGAATTGCAACCAGGACGACCAGGTTCGTCAAACCCCTCAACCTCACGCTTCCCACAGCCGCACGACCACACACAGACCATGGCTGAGAGGATCAGAGTCATGTCCTGGAACGTCAGGGGGCTAAACAGCTATATCAAACAGCGACGCATCCACGCCTACATGAAACGCCACAGGGTCGGAATCGCCCTCCTTCAGGAGACCCACTTATGTGGCCCTAAGCTTGCAGCGTTGGCCAAGGTCTGGCGGGGCACCCTAGTGGGCTCCCCCTACTCCACCTACGCCAGAGGCGTCTTGATATGGATCGCCCCCTCTGTCCCAGTCAAGCTGACCCACACCAAAACGGACAATGAAGGTAGGATGGCCCTGGTTCAGGGCACCATAGAGGGGAGGGACGTCCGCCTGATTTGCACCTATGCCCCGAATCATGATGCCACTGTTTTCTTTCGCTCGCTGTACGCTCGGCTGACCCCGAGTGATGAATGCATAACGATATGGGGAGGTGACAATAACTGTACCCTGAACCCTTGCATAGACAGGTCGGATGGTAAACACGGGGACCCCTCCCCACCCGCCAAGATATTGAACGCCCTCACGCAGCAATATGCCCTGAAAGACCTGTGGAGAGTGCAAAACCCCGAAACCAGAGGCTACTCCTTTTACTCCCCCCCACATAAGGTCCATACCAGGATAGACTGCCTGTTCATTAGCGAAGAGCATGTGGCGGGATTTGAGGACACGCAGTACCTAGCCAGGGTACTTTCAGACCATTCCCCTTTGATGACCTCGTGGGTGACCACGACGCCCAGGCCCCCCATCCCCACGTGGAAATTGAGAAGCGAAGCGCTGTTGGACAAAGCCTTCAGCGAACAAATCAGGGAGGGTTCCACACATTACTGGCAGACCAACATTGATAGCGTCAGATACTTAGGCACAGCCTGGGAAGCCTACAAGGTGGTAACTAGGGGGGAAATGATAGCCGCGGCTGGAGGGGCCCTAAAATCCGTCACGTCCCTGCTAGCGCACGCTGAGACTGAACTCCAAGATCTCGAAGCCACCCCGTCCCCTGATCCCGCCCACTTGCAAAAGATGATTGATCTTAAACAAACATGCCTAACACACTGGGAGACGCTGGGGAAGTTGAGCTATACTAAATTCACGGAGAGGAATCATGCCCTGGGCGATAAACCCGGGAAGCTTCTTGCATGGCTTTATAAACGAGAAACCCCCAGATACCCCATTTGCTCCATTCGTAATACAGACGGCCTGACCCTCCACACGCAAGTGGGTATCAATGCAGCGTTCAAACAATATTACCAAACCCTTTACTCCGATCCAGCCCCGCCCCCTGACCACGCGATCGAGGACGCCCTAGACGCCATCTGGCTCCCATGCCTGGAGGACCACTTGGCAGATCCCCTCGGAGCCCCCGTCACCCCCGACGAGGTCACAGCCACCATTAGGTCATTGCCCTCGGGTAAAACGCCGGGACCGGACGGTCTCCCGAGCGAATTTTATAAGGCCTATGAGGATATACTGGCCCCCCTGTTGTCCAAAGTATATAACGAGGCGTATGACATAGGCCACCTCCCCGACACCATGATTGAAGCCACCATCATCCCCCTACTTAAGCCCGACAAGGACAGCTCTGACTGCGGCTCATACCGCCCACTATCCATGTTGAATGTAGACAACAAAATCCTCACCGCATTACTGGCCAGAAGGCTTCGTGCAGCCGTCCCATACCTCATACACCAGGATCAGACGGGCTACATGCAGGGTCGCTCTATGTCCGAGAACCTGCGAAGGCTGCACCACGTGATACACAGCACAAACGGCATGCCCGGTAAATATGCAGTTGTGTCCCTCGACGCCTCTAAAGCCTTTGATTCGGTCCGATGGACATGGCTTTATGCCACCTTAGCAAAGATGGGGATCGGAACGGCTTTTTTGAACTGGGTAAAACTCATTTACACCAACCCCACCGCCAGAGTGCGTACCAACAACACTTTTTCTGAAAAATGGAGCCTGGCCAGGGGCACTCGACAAGGGTGCCCCCTATCCCCTCTACTTTACATCTTAGCGATTGAACCAGTGGCAGCATACCTTAGGCAGGAATACGGTGACGGGGGAATAACGATAAATGGTGTGAACCACCTTGTCTCCATGTATGCGGATGACATGCTCCTCTACCTGAGGGATCCCGAACACCTTCTCCCCTACATCCTGGAAACCCTAGACGGGTTCCACAGATGTACAGGGGTCCAGATTAACCACAGCAAGTCTTGCTTATTCCCCCTGGCTGCACTTAGTGGAACCAAGGAAGAACACCTCCCCCCTTTGGCCCTTAAATGGGAACCCACTACGTTCAAATATCTGGGCGTCGTGATCCACCGGGACCCTGAGACCGAACATGTTCTGAACACGGGCAGGGCTAAGGAGGGACTGGCTAAATCAATCGACCTATGGTGCAAACTGCCCCTTTCGATGGCTGGTAGGGCGGGACTCCTTAAAATGGTAGCACTCCCCCGTCTCCTACACTTCTTCACCAACGTCCCCTACAACATCCCCCAGCGTTTTTTCAAAGACCTGGCCATGCTATGTAGGAAACTCTTATGGCGGGAGGGGAGGCACAGAGTTGCCCTAGACATTACTCAAAGACCGTACGAGAGGGGAGGCCTGAACACACCTAACTTTGAGCTCTACTACATAGCGGCCCAGCTTAAGCACGTGATCCAGTGGATGGCTGATGATGCCATGACGGACACACGCCTACTGCAGCCCCCAGACGCACCATGGCTGCTCAGGGACCTCCTCTGGATCGGACCAATGCCCAAAACGCTGGACGCGCACCTCATCCGCCTAGGCACTCAAATTTGGAGTCGGGCCTGCAAGTTGGTCAAGCTGTCCGACCCTTACTCCCCACAGATCCCTATAGCCGCCATCATGTTCACTAGGCCGGAAGACCGGAGGGCGATCCGGAATATATGGGAGCCCTCTGGCGTCGCCACTCTGGGCGATCTGGTGGATGACCAGGGCATCCACACATTTCCCGAGCTGCACGAATTGACTGGGGTCCCACTGGGTCAGTTCCTTCTATACGGGGCGGTGCTGGACAGACTTAGGAGGCGATGGCCGGATGCAGAATCCCAATGCGCCGGACATGAGGCCATAGAGAACCTGATAGGTGTGGCAGAAGGGGGACACGAAACCTCTAGGCTTTATGAGATCCTAATTGACAACACCACACATAGCGAACTCACATGCAAGAGCAAATGGGAGGCCGAGCTGAACACACTATTTGGCGACACGGAGTGGGAAACAATAACACACTATCACAAAAAGGTCTCTAGGAATGCCCGATTTCAACTTATCCAATTTTACATCATCCATAGGGCCTACCTTACCCCAGCTGTCATCTCGAGATTCAATGGCGCTGGTGTGGTGCGGTGCCCCAAGTGCCAAGAACCTGCGGCCTCCCTGACCCACATGTTTTGGGCCTGCCCGAACATACGAACCTTCTGGTCGCAAATTCAGACCAAGGTAGCAGAGGAGGACATAACGCTAGACGTGCAATCCCCCAAGGCATGTCTATTGGGCTCGTACCCACGAGGGAAAAAAAACAAATCTCTCAACAGGCTCAAAGATTTGATGTACATCCTCGCTAAAAGGCGCATCGCAATGGCCTGGAAGTGTCCCAGAGCCCCTAAACTTGTAACATGGTGGGAGGACCTTCGCAGATGGACTGTGGCTGAAACCGGGGCCTGGGAGCTGGCGCAAAGACAGCAAAAAATAAATGACTCGGAGGACCTCCTGCAGTGGATTGCCCTCACGACGGCCCTGTTCAGTCCTAAGGAAGCCAGCACCTCAGGTGAGGACCCGGACAGCCCGGGCTCACCCTAATGCCAGCAGCAGACTGCGTAACCCCGGTCCGGGTTCACTTGGGGAGGGAGGGAATGGGAATTATTGCGGATATTTAATTGATTGTCGTGTTGATGATACTGGTTGTATGTTTCTTGAAAAAAACAATAAAAATATATTTAAAACGTTCCTTCAGCAGTACAAGCTACAGCATATACAGGGAGGCATGGATAACATATTATAATTGTTCTTTTATAACGCGATTAATATCGGAGACCAGTTTCAAATCGCGAGACCGGGATTCAAACCTGTGTTGCTCTGTGTTGCCCCTGAGCTATCCTCCCGGCTTAAATATTGAATATATTGAATATGTGCCATCTTAGTATACGTGCCTACTACATACCCCATTTCCTTTGGAGGAATATGGCAGGTTAGTGCTGATATGGGGGGGGGGCACACTCTGCATAGCATAGCATGTTATGCAGCAAAGGCAGTGGTGTGCTGTTATTTATGCGATGTTCCCAGGTGGGTATGCTAGTATCAGATTGTGCTGGTTAGGTAGGAGATACCCCAGGGCATGTACAGTATGTGGGCACTGTCTGGATAATCGTGTGTATGGGGATTGTTAGGGGAACATCCATTTTGTGAATGCTGGATAGATAATGCCCATAGGTATGTATATGGGGAAGGTGACAACTGAATATGTGTTTGTGTCTTTGCCGTAGAGTAGGAAGTTCACTTTGGGTAGAAGATTTCCTGGGTGTGCATGTGAAGCAGAAGATCAGCCTGCAGGTCACTCCAATCCTGATAAAGTAGCTCGGAGGGGTAATGCACCCCTTGCAGGGTTCTGTGTGCAAACTGCTGGCCACTGAATTGAATTGCGGCACATCCAGCTCAGCCTTTCGCCATTCCAAATTCAATAAAATAAGGCTCATTAGTTGGGAAGGAATCTGTTTTCTCAAATACAGCTGCCATTTAAAAAGAAAATAAGTCAAGAAAACCACTATATTTCCTCTACGGGCAGGAGGAAATTTAGCCTGAAGTCATATTGGGGGAGCATTATAGACTTTCTCCAGAAACTTGTGACCGAAGACACAACAAGATTGTGACCCCTGGGAAGGGCATAGTAGCAGAGAGGGCTGGGAACACACTCGGAGAGAAAACAAAATGGTGCCCAAAAAATAAAAATAAAAAATAAGTGTTACATGGCCTAGGTACTCTCTGTGAATGAACAATGGGAAGGAATTCACCCGAGTTATGGGAAAAGACATACACCCTTTTAATATTCTTAATATTCTAATTGGTGAAATACCCTGTAGAGTTAATGCACCTAGTGCGAGGTGTTTACACCAGTGGTTTAAGGTGATCAGGCATCTGCTGCAGAGCTACTTGTAAAGTTCTACGTGTACAGATACTTGTAAAAACTGCAGGTTTACTTATTCTAATTATAGGGGACAAGACAAGCCTTCCTTTCCCCCAAACTGATAAGAATGAGCACCTTTGATTGGTCATAATAATGGTACAGAGTCGTAGGGCAGTGACAGCTAGCAATGTGTACAAATTATGTGTTTGTTAAAAAGGTATCCACAGACAGTAATACCTTGCTAAATATGAAAATAGAAATATACAGGTAAACTATAGAAATCCATGGTAAAATATGAGTTCTGTACCTTCGGAGTTAGAGTGCTGGTATAAAATGTGTTATTCCAGTTTTCTGTAAGAAACTTGACTCTGTTCAACCGTACCTGAAACTATTTCCAAACAGGTCCGCGCGAAATTACTATTTAAAAATTCGACTTAACCTTTTGGAAACAAATGAAATCTTAGCGATCAGACACTTATCCTCCACTAATAGCTGCCGGCTTTGCAAATCCACCACGGCAAAGGAATCTATACGACACCTTCTTCTGTCTTGCCCGACAACGACAGACATCCGCCGCATCTACCTGAAAGAAATTTTCACAAATTTCACCCTACAAGACGAAGAATCGTGCTGGAACAAACTGATAGATGGCGACAAACAGTCATGGCAGCTTGCAACAATAAACATTATGACACACATTTTCAACGTGCTCCTTCCGCTGCAGGCCACAAGAAACGTTCAATCAACATGACCACCAAACATGCAGGACATCTTCTGTTTTCTGACTTCAAACGCCCCAGACGCTCTGGAAGTTTTAAAGTGCAAATCAACTCGAAACCTTTGTTAAAAAATCTTTTAGATTAAAAAAACAAAAAAAAAAAAAACCAAAAAAAAATGTGTTATTTAGCAAATCCAACATCGTTTATAATCACTATAATGTTATCTGGCCCTGAATGATAACTACTCTACAGGAATGTTGACCTGTTATGTATACCGCGCACACACACCTGCAGCAGCTGCATTAACCCACTGATCTAACTTACCAGTATGTCAACCTGTGACTTTCAGAGGGCCGGAGAAGCGAGACAGCTAACAAAGCAGCCATGGGAAAGGGTATGGCAGGAGAGTCCGGGCCAGGCAAGAGCAGACCCAGCATTCAGGGAAAGAAGAGTAATAGATCCATCACTGGGGAGGGTAAACACAGAGCCAAGGAATGGCCTGGCTGCGCTCCTAACATATGTATTTTCCTATTCCATTTATTTTTAGAAAGATGATACCTCAGTTATAAGCCTAACTCACATGGCAAACTGTGAACTTAATGTTCTCATTTTTAGTCACTTGCGGAACATACCAAAAAAGACTTGTGTGCATGCAGCTGTGGCAGGCAGGGTTTAATAGTGCTGAAGTCCTTGACAGAACATACGCCTGTTAATACTGATGACCCCCCTCACAACACAATATGGAGATGTGTCAGTGTCACTGCAACAGCACTCACCAAACATATGAGCATGACAGGTGTCTTATTTCTGAGCGGTATACAAGAAATACTGCAGGTACTTGTCGTTAGTACACACATTCGTGGCTTCATGGGCCCTACCCCTGACTTTACGCGCTACAAACGGAGATCAGCACACGCGTGGGAACAGTTTCACGCAGGCGTATTTCAATGCTTATACCGAGGAGTGAATGTGCTACCCAGGACCCTATGCCGCCTCAGCGTCACCAAGGGGAAGAGATAGGATGTAGTTGAGTGTTTGAGATAATCAATGATGTTAACAGAACAATAGGGTAGACATATATAGTTCTAAATGAGCTTATCTCGTCTGGAGCGTAGCTAAATTATAACACGTTACAGTATCACCACTTTCCTCGCCAACTCAGCTGCGCTTGTCTAACGCCCGTGGGCCACTTGGCAAGAAATATATGCTGTGATCCCGCAGTTTCAGCGTGTTATGAAACCTTAAACTATTCTTGTACTTGAAGCAGCCCCATAATTTATCCCAGCCCCAACACCTGTCGATGCTGATTTGCACTATTTCCTTCTCAGCTGCACTTCCACCCATGTCAGTGTCAGTCAAAAAATGTTTATAATGTGACCTTATTTAAAATGGTCCTTATATAGCGCCCCTCTGCCATATTTGTTGTGCTTGGTGCTGCACTTCTGGAAAGGATATGGATCATGCACATGTCCATTGCGCGCATGTAGTTGGAGCAGAGCCAAGCACTAAAGAAATGTCACCCATTGGCTGCCCATGGTTCATTTGGCCACTCCCACCCACTACCTTCACCACCCCACCCAAAACACATCCTGCTGGGATCTCTTTAGGCTAGCTCTATCAAGCAGTAACATTAATCTCTCTGTTGTAAAGGACTGCATGTGTTATTTTGTAGCAGCCTCCTAAGACTGAATGGGCCACATTACGAGGCTGGCGGTAGCCGTGCCTGTATCCATTTTTTTCTGGCACCTGCGAATGGGCAATTACCGGGTCATGGCGAGTTTGGCGGACCCGGTAATTGCCCATTCACGGGTGCCGGTAATAAGGGACTCCCCATCCCCGTTCGGCCCCATAGGGCTCAATGGGAATGGGGAGGGTGGTAGCACCGGTACCGTTAGTAACAGTGACGGTATTACCATAAAGTTCTGCTAGCTGGTGCCGGTACGGCCACCTGGTCAGACGAGGTGGCTGCAAGGGCACCCTCGAGCAGAACTCGTAGTATGGTGGTATGGTAACAACAGTGCCGGTAGCGATACCGGTGGCATTGTTGCCTTACCACCATACTCGTAATGAGCCCCAATGGCTTTATTGCTGCCGTGAATGCTGGTGTAATGTAAATGTCTACAGCAAGAGCGCCTTCCACTTCATTTGTATCTGTTACTTGCACTATATCCCCTTTGAAAACAGGCACTGGCAAAGCTAACAGTGTTGGCTTGCGTATAGGTATTACATAGGCATTTGCCAGGCACTGCTATAATGTGCTCGTGTAAGGTTGCCTGCTTATGGCCAGGTAGTGCCCTTATAGCAGTGATTGTCAAATGCCTAGGAGAGGCATAGAGGCCTACACAAATCCCAAACAGTTCGCAAGGCCAATGCATGTTTCTCGCAGTGCTTGCTGCTAGAGTTTATGCGATATGGAAGCTTGCGCTACCATTACCCAGTTTGAATAAACTCTATTTCCAATGAAAAAGATGAAAGGCTGAGTCTGGATGAAAGCAGTAATCTTCAGGGTGAACATAGTTGTTAGCAGCAAAGTCTTAGCTCTCGGAGCTAGGCTATTTTACCAGATTTGCATTTCTTCAGATACACACCATCGATTGCTATGAAACAATACACAGGAGAGTGCCTTCTATTTTTACAAAAATCTGAAAATACATCCTTGCACGTGCCCACTGCAACGCTGCTACTTCTTTTAAGTAGACTTCACCATTCAACTGGCAATCCATCCATGTGAAAGGCAAACTGCCCCTCTTACTCATGTGCAACTGCTCAGGCGACATTGAAGTGGGAAACTAAAGGCACACCTGGGTTTTATCCTTATCACTCGGCTTTCTCCATATCCTGGCAGAGCCATGGGTGCTTAGGATGCGCAAAGCTTGAGCACTGTATGCCAGAGGAGCTAGCCACCACAGCCCCTCGCCCCCATGCCCCGGTGAGAAAGCAGCAGGCTGGCAGAAGGTGTGAGTAGCGATGGCCCTACCACTTCTGGAAGTCACATCCTGAGCCCAATGGCTTCCAGTCTTAAGCATGTCTTACCTTGGTGATGATCTTATAGTCCAAGGCTGCTGACCTTAATCGCTGTCACCTTAAAAATGAGTTCTGCTAGGGGCTCCAGCGCAAGAGTGAAAGGTATGAGACATAGCTGGCATCCTTGAAAAAATGTTGAGCAGCCCCCATTAACTGGCGCACACACATCTAGCCTTTCTTGCTGAGCTCTTACCATATAAACATAATCCAAGCCTTATCTGAATGCATCCAGGGAACCTGAACTTCACATCACACAATTCAATCCCTTCTTGGCTGAGTGCTGCTAGAGTCATTGCTTATGAAAATCCTTGTGTCAATTCATAAAACCACTTTACATTTTTGTTCAATTTTTGGTACAACATGGCTCAATTTTTGGCATATGCTTTAAAATCGGTTTTACTTAAGGGTCATTGCCCGCAGCTACAGGCAATATGTTCTCTTCTGATCCTGGATGCATGATTAATAGGCCCAAGCAAAGCGAGGCCAGGTAAAGAGGGCATCCGGGCTCATAGGAGCAAGTATTATCCAGTAGTTGCTGACAGTGACGCTGCATTCGTATTTGCCACTTTGCGGCACAGCTGGCATAGTCAGATCCAGATGCTGGCATTGCCGTATTATGGGTACATTGCCCTGAATGTTGTTTTTGTGACGAGAGTGAAGCTGCTTCGCCTAATGGCTGTTAGCCACTAACCAAGACCCTGGGGTGGCCCCTACTATCCTACCTCCAGGAATCAAGCAAACAAATCCAATACCTGTCTTTTGGACTTAGCAGCTGGACACAAAGAAGAGAACCCGGGGAGGCAAGTCACATGGACAATGTCTTTTCGGCATGGCTTCATGCTTTCACATGTTGTACAAAGGCACTGGCATGGCAAGGAAAATCATAACACACTGTCTCGCTAAGTCATCAGCTGACGGGTACACAGGCATCAGCCGATGAGATGCCTACCAGAGATCAGCCATTGCAGGCATGTTTCCTTTATTGTGGTAAGAAGCTTGTTGAGGCACTTTCCCAAATTAACTCAAACCTAATGAGATTGAGAATTTAGCTGTGGAGAGAGCGGCTTTTTAACATTGGTAAATCAATTCACTGACTTCTGAGGCCCGCTGCATGCCATTTATTAGAACTTCCCAAATACCCCCATTGTTCCTTTATTCACCTAGTATGGGGAGGGGCCTCTGAAAGCGTGGCCTGTTGCTACTACCTACACCTATGATCAGGTACCTCCTTCCAATGGATTAACCCTTTCAACGTTCAGATCACAGGCTTGCCTGCACGTGCACACAGTTCTACGGTTCAAAAAGCATTTGGGCCTGATTTGACGAAACTCTGTGAAATTGCAGCACTTTTCGAGATGGCAAACAACTCAGAACACATTGACATACAGTACTAAAATATGACCTACATAACTATTAATTACTCTTCAGTGCTTACACATGTGTGCAAGTAGGCCTATGGGCACTATCACATATTTCTAGCAAACGACTTCGGGCCCGGAAATTATCATTCACATAGCTGTACAACTCATTCCCAGAGCTTTGGAAGCCATTGACAAATGGTGAGGAAATGACCTATGTTTGCTACATTGCAATGCTATACATTAGGAAGATAACAGGCCTAGCCAGACACATGTAAAATGTCACTGCTTCTGCTGCTCCGCATCTGGCCTTCCACAGATCTGAAATGTCATCCCAATGTAGTGTCATCCAACTTAATGTTATTGCTTTGAGCAACAGGCTCAGCCAGGGATATCAGACATCGGCACTGTGCACCTGGCCACCCTCTGTTCTCCGGGCCCAGGTACTTGCTCCTCCTGCGACCCTCCAGCACTGCCTCTGGACCACCTCTTGCACTGGGGTCTGTATCTGTACCCATACAGTCCCCACCCTCTTTCTTTTCTTACCCTGTCTGCTAAACCCAGCACTTGCCACTTGCTGGCTGCACTACCACTGTTTACTGCCTTTATTATTTATTTATTTTATTTATTATTTATCTGTTTCTCCTATGCGCCGCACTTCCCACTTCTCCCCCCTTTCCAAGCACTTTTACCCTCTTCCCTTTCCCATGCACTTGCACGCCCTCAATGTCACTAGGCCTAGTAAGATCGTTGCTTTGTTCTCCCCTGTTCCCCTCCCTTGCCTTGTCGCGCTCTGAAACACTTGTGTATGAGCGCGATATAAATAAAATATCAATTCAATTCAGTTCAATGCAACTGGCCCTATCCCCGCTTTACTATTCTTTCAGAGGTAGCAGGCTATCATGGCGTGTCCCTGTTTAGCACCTCAATGGTTCTTGTGATTAATCCCAGAAGGTTGAAGGGCAGTCAGGCACATCTGTTATAGGACTCAAGCACTGCCAAGATTTTAGATGCACTGGTCGGCAAAGATATTCCTCAAATTAATATTACTCACTGTGTCACTTTTACAATGATGAGAAGTTGGGTATCCAGTTATAATAGAGAATACACTTGCTATAACAGAGGAACTAAAACAGAGTTAAAAAGATTGAACATTTTTAAAAATAGTTATGGGGTGTAGTAAGGGGGTAAAACAAGTGGGAATGTGTTTGGGGTTGGTTTAAGCACATAGAGAAACGGGGGTTGGGGGAACACCCCCAAACATTTGATATTTGTTCAATGTCAATGTTTTTGCTTAAAAAGCATTCTTTGTTATGTATTCTCTGTAATCACATGAAAGAGAGAAGTTGCGTGAGGCCCACCTGGTCTGGGACACTCTGCCGGAGCTGATCAGACCGTTGATGATGTCTCAGGCTCCAGAGTAGGGGTGTCCTACGCAAGACCAGTGGTCCAGATATGACCCAGAAGTCTGTTGTTCGTCTGACCCTCCACACACAGTACATATTGCAAAGGAATTCCTCTGACAGAGATCAAAGATAAGGCCCCTCCGTTTATGTACGTGAGAGAAGGTTTCTGTCGCCAGCATACTAAAAACATAGGAGGCCCGAAGAATAGGAAATTAAAGGAAGAGACACAATGCAGAGATGTGTTAAATTGTAACCATCGAAATAACCATATAAAAAAACAATTGCCTTCCCGGTGAATTGCTGTGTTCTTTCAGGCAAAATCCGAATTACTTTTTCTGCAGCCACACCAACAGAACTTGGCACCAAATGCAAAGGAAATCATGGAAATGTGCAACCCTGCTGCAAAAAAAGTGCATACGTTTACCTTGTATGAACAAAAAAGAAGTATATATTGTTACATGGCATCACAATACAGAATTAAAGTGGAAGCCCGCGACAACGCTTTTTTAATTCTGCGTATATAGTATTCGGTGTTTTTCCCAAAAGTAATTTTCTTTTAAGTAAATGCATTTTATGTGTTCTGTTTCAAAACATATTTTTTCTTAAAAATGTGTATGTAAATTTAGGTCGTTTTTTAAAAAATGTTTCTTTTTCTGAAATACCATTTTCCCATTATGCGTTTTGCCACTTTTTGATATTTCACACGTGCTTAGGTTTATATACAGCAACGTGTGTGTGTGTCCCTCTTCTCTTTCCATTGAGGTCGGTGTCGTTCCCATCTGAAAATGTGAAATTTGGGAAATGCTCGCTCGCTTGCGCGCTGTGCGTCGTGATTTCCAGCTCGCGTGCTTTGAGCAGACTGATGCCGTGCCGCGATTAGATGGGCAGAAATGCCGTGAACATCGAGTGCGGTGATTGTCCGTCGCAGCGAGCGGCAAGCGGGGGTCAGGGCGCTCTTTCTCATGCCTCCGACTGTCGTTTCACCCCGCGCGCTTCCAGTTCAAAGGGCATCACCAAGGTGCTTCCTGTTTTGGAAGCAATCAGGGAAATCTTTGTTGATTCCTTAAGTGAGCAGCACCAGCATTTTAATCAGACTTGAGCTGCTCAAAGAATGAATGCGCCAGAGTGAGAACTGGGGTTTCGTTATGCAATCTCTGTCATTGGAAAGGAAACACTTGGTACGTTTAATCTATAATATGTTTTAGTTCCCTTTGAGGGTTTGCATGTTAACAGTGACCCTGCATTAAGGGGATGTTTAGACATGCGTCACAACAACAGAAAGGAATTTCTATGGCCACTTTTCCTGGTTTCACGATAAGACTTGTTTGGTCTTAAAAGCTGGTCTTAAAATCCGCTGCATTCTCTCTGTTGGCTGGTAAACTGGTGCACAAACACAGGCGCGCATGCCAGCCTGTTTGGGGCCGCAAATAGGGTTCTTTTTCGGAGGAATGACAAAGAATTTCACTTTCTCATCACCTTGGTGATGACGAAGGAGTCGTTTTTTTGAGGTAGAAGGTAAAAAAGGGTCAACATTTATATTTTAGCCCACCTACTTTCAAAAGGTCAGAAATAACACTGTCACCTACAAAAGTAAACAACACATGCATTATTGTTATTGTTATAATAATCAGGGCTCAAGGGGTCCACGTGGGTAAACTGTGTCCTCCAACTTTTTTCAGAACTCCCACCAGTTTTTTTCAGAGGGTGCCTTGACATGCTAATTACTGGTGACACCATGATATAAACTAAGCCTCCTTCACCAATCAAGGACACCAGAAGGTATGTAGTTTACATATATTTATTTCTCTTAGTTGTAAAGTAGAGAAAGCTCTGGGACATCCATCTAGTCCAGTACCTTCCATCTAGTCCAGTACCTTAGGTCCAACCGACATCAGTAGAACCCTGCACACCAAACATACATCAACATTCCACCTTGAGTCCCAGTGACATCACCACATCAACACTCCACCTAGAATGTTAGTGACATCACCGTCCTTCACAACACAACACTCATAGCCATAATCAATCCCACACAGATTATGACATATGTCCCCCTCTTCAACCAACCCAATACTAATGGCCGTATTCAGCCCAGAACATATTGTGATATATATATCTCCCTCCCCTGCACTGACACATCACAACACCCATGGCATCACCCACCATGAGGATGGATGAACACCGCCAATCAATGCTCCGAACTAAATGGCTCATACCATCTCCAAACGGCTCCCAAATGAGCCCTTGTGCTACACCCCAATTCTAACCCATAATCTGCAAAATTGAAAACACACAGCTGGAACCCAACCACAGGCCCTCCCCAAAGCCTGAAGGCACTCCGCTATCAACCAGCTGAATAACAACAAAGGAGAACGGAAGCCAAAAGTAAAACTATGACCAAACATCATGGCTGCCCCTTAACCTAGACACAGACAGCACCACCCTGCCCCTAAAAACACCGGAAAATAACTAGACAACACCCCACTGCCCCTAAAACGACCAGACAGCACCTCACTGTCCCTAAAAACGCCAAACATCTCTTCACTGCCCCTTGAATAACCAGACAGCACCCAGCTGCCCTTACCCAAAACGTAGACAGCACCTAAAAACCCCTTACGTACCACAATGGCAACACTAACTACCCCTAACCAGGCCCTAGACAGCACCTAAATAAACCTTAAATCAACAACAGGAACTCGCTGCCCAACCAACAACCAACAGCACCTGAATGTCCAAAAATCAACACACCTTGCTACCACACCTAACAGCATGTGGAAAGCATCTCACCACCCCTACAACACTAGGCAACAAACACCTGGCAGCCCCTAAAACAACCAGGCAGCACCTCACAGTCCCTACAAACTGCACCTCACTGCCCCTTCTAGACCAAACAGCACCTCACTGCCCCTAAAACAACCAACAACACCTCACTATCCCAACAAAGACCAGACAGCACCTCACTGCCCCTACAACAACCAGACAGCACCTCGCTGTCCCAACCACCAACATCACCTAACTGTCCCTAAAACACTAGAAACAACCAAACCGCACCTCACAGTCCCTCAAAACACCAGACCGCACCTCAATAAACCTAAAACTAACACAACACCTCGCTACCCCACCCAATAGCATATGGACAGCATCCAGACAACACCTCACTATCCCTACAAACAGCAGACAGCACCTCACTGCCCCTAAAAACAACCAGACTGCACATCACAGTCCCTAACAACACCAGACATCTCCCAACTGCCCCTACAAACGACCAAGCAGCACCTGACTGTCCCTAAAACACCAGAACACAACCAAGCAGCACCTCACTAAACTCTAAAACAAGCAAGACGCACTCGCATATACCCCTAAAACAACCAACAACACCTCACTGCCCCTAAAAACACCAGAAAATAACTAGACAGCACCCCACTGCCCCTAAAACGACCAGACAGCACCTCACTGTCTCTAAAAATACCAAACATCACCTGACTGTCCCTAAAAACACCAGACAGCGCCTCACTGTCCCTAAAACAACCAACAACACCTCACTATCCCAACAAAGACCAGACAGCACCTCACTGCCCCTACAACAACCAGACAGCACCTGACTGTCCCTAAAACACCAGAAACAACCAGACCGCACCTCACAGTCCCTCAGAACACCAGACAGCACCTCAATAAACCTAAACTAACACAACACCTCGCTACCCCACATAACAGCATATGGACAGCTTCCAGACAACACCTCACTACACTGCACCTCTAATAACCACAACATCACCTCCCACCCTTAAATCAACAACAGAAAAACATAGGCACCTCACTCAACTTCGCTGCCTCACAGCACCCAACTACCCCTAAAACACTAGACAGCATCTAACTGTCCCTAAAACAACCAGACAGCCCCTCCCAGTCCCTGAAAAACGACAGACAGCACCACACTGCCCTTTAAAATAACCGACACCTAACCGCCCTTTAAATTAACCAGGCAGAACCTCACTATCACTTTAAATTGCCAGGCAGCACCTCACTACCCCTTTAGAACCCTAAGTGGCACCTCACTACCTCTTTACAACATTCCAGGCAGCACCTCACTACCACATAAAATGTCCAGGCAGCCCCTCACTACTGCTCTAAAACCCTAAGCAGCACCTCACAACCACTTTAAATTGTCAGGCAGCACCTCACTATCTCTTAAAACAACACCCAACAACTCCCTCTGTCCCCAAGCCATTGCCAGAAATTCCACGAACACCACATGGCCTGAAGCCATTACTAAAATACACGATCACACCACAGGTGGCAACCTAAACCACAGTCAATGGCAACCTCTGCCATTCTCATCCTCCTCTAACAACCAAAGTCACCAACTCCTAAACAATTAGGACCATTAGTGCTTAAAACTACCCACTCAGTAGAACAATCCCGAAAATACATTCACCACTCTCCCCCAGGCATGCGCATATAAACCACCGAAATTCATGGTCACATACCTTCAAACATGAATTGAACATGCCCCAAAAGCCCTAACATAGGAACACCCCTAGGGGTTAGGAAACCTAAGCACATAGCGAGGAATGGTTCCCAATGAACACAAACCCTTTTTTTTTTCAGTATCATTATGAACATAGAATGCCCAACAAAGTCCAACCTGTAAAAGAAATTGCATGTAAAACAGGTCCCATAAACACCACAAGTCCACTCTGTATAGGAAAGTGTTAAAACACATTGGCTATAATGTCCCTGCTGTACAAATATTAAAATTTCAACAGTCCATGCCAACGAAACTCTCCTTGACCCCACGCCTCCCCCCTCTGGAAGCGGAAACAAAATCACGTTATTAAACAATATCCAAGTTCCTTTTTAAACACCCATTATATTATCACCACACGGGCCACAACACAGACACTCACACCCATTCACACCATCACACCGGCCCAAACGACACATAACAGAGGCCACAGCTGCCCACCTGATCACAACCATACCGGCCTTAATCACCCACAACGTTAACGTATAACCAAGTTTAAGTACTGACCCCACCAGGGTCAAAACACCCTAAAGCACAGAAGAAAGTCATCTGGCATGCCAAACACCAATGCCAATAAATCTTCTTCCAGTCACCGCAGACATTACCGTCTTTTCCTGCAGCTCCCCTGCTGCACATACACCCTGCACAGCCTTGATGTAGGATGATGTCCCCGCCGCTGCTGTAAACGTGATACAAATCCAGATCAAAACCCCTGAGGCTGTCCAGCAAGGAACAACATTCGTCACAAAAATCCTCCATGCTGCCTGGCCCAACTCCACAGGACCAACATCCCCTTTGACATGTCCACTTTGGACACACACAGTACCTCACTCCGGTGTTCGACTCCAAACACCTCTTCCACGAGGAGTGGGAGGAAGCCTCATCCCTCTGCACCACCACTCGAATCTCGGGAGTGCTCCGTTGATTCTCACTGTGTATATTCTCCAAGTACACCGGAGATGAAAGTTTCACACAATCCGTGGGCAAACCAGAAGGAGACAGAACATCGATGTCACCAGCCCTTGTAGAAGATGACCCCGTGTTCCGCGCACTCCCCATTTTTCTCGCCGTGAGAGGCCCAAAAATGCAGTCCAATGCGTACGACACGCTGGCTCTCTTCCTGCCAACGGTCGCGCACAGCAGCTCCTCCTGGTGGACGCAGGGGCACATGACGTAGGAGGAACCAAACGCTGTCTTCCTGCCAACGGTCGTGCACAGCAGCTCCCCCTAGTGGACGCAGGAACCAAAGGCCGTCAGTATCCACATCCACCAACGGCCCGACAACCTTACTGGGCCTGGCGAAACACCAGCCCAACCGCCCTGACACCTCCAGTCAAAACAGAGAGGAACTCCCAATCCGCTCTCCAGTCCTGCGCACCCCAGCTGCCGCAGCCCAAGATAGCCCACCGCAGCCCAAGACACCCACCGGGACCAAGGGCACCGAACACAGCCAGCCCAGCGCTCACTCTCCACGGATCAGGGGCAACGGATACCCCACTGCAGTCACTGGACACTTCTATCCGATCATACTGTCCGGCTTCACCGCCAACATACCGGACGCCGCCGAATCGCCGGTCAGCAACCCACTGGGCGGGATGTCATCACTGGAGGGCGATGTCACAGTCCTTCAGCTGCCCCTTCTGCAGCAGCACCATCCTTGTCCACTTTAGCCCCGGCGCCACCTGGACCCTCCGGGCACTGGGCCACTTCAGCCCGGGCGCCGCCTGGATTCTGGACCCTCTAGGCACTGGGCCACCTCAGCCCGGGCGCCGGCTGGACTCTGGACCTTCCGGGTCCCCGACCTGGACCACTGTATTGGACCCCACTGCACCGCCCGGCCTGCAGCTCCTTGTTGCTGGATGGATGTCACCCTGGAAGGCAGCGCTCCTCACCTACTGCCCCTTCCCAGCAGGACCATCCTCGTCGCCAGTGATATAAACTAAGCCTCCTTCACCAATCAAGGACACCAGAAGGTATGTAGTTTACATATATTTATTTCTCTTAGTTGTAAAGTAGAGAAAGCACTGGGACATCCAACTAGTCCAGTACCTTAGGTCCAACCGACATCAGTAGAACCCCGCACACCAAACATACATCAACATTCCACCTCGAGTCCCAGTGACATCACCACATCAACACTCCACCTAGAATGTTAGTGACATCACCGTCCTTCACAACACAACACTCATAGCCATAAACAATCCCACACAGATTATGACACACCACATTCAATTGGTATGTTAATGAGCCCCCCCCGTGTATTTTTTTAGGACTTGACCCCTGATTAATAATGATCATTAATAAACGTATATGATTTGTGCAGGAAACACAATAATGGGCCAACACACCTTCGTCATGGTGGGGGTGCATTTAGGTTGTTCGCTAACAAACTCAACATGGTATTTTTGTGAAATTATCTCTTGAAAATAAGGTTGGCCCAAAACATGAACTGTGCGAAAAATCCTAATGGGATAAACGATTTACCAAAATCTACTGGAGCTCAAAAACTCAGACACAACCGGAAAACATGATTCCTGATGCAAGACAAGGACAGAATGTGTTCCATAAATATGGCACTGCCCAGGGAATAAGCGGGCAGATTAAGTGAGGGAAGCAAACACCCAGAACAAGCGTTGCATTCTCCGAATTTCTTCCCAAAAATTCGAATGGCTCTTAGTACATGATGTAACATGCACACGCTCAGTTGAACACCAAAGCACACATCTAGGCCGCTGATGCTGAGGAAAAGCAATTTTGCTGAATGGCCAAGTAGCTTAAGAGTAGAAGAAAGGTTCTCTGTGGCATTTTAACAAAGTCTTATTTATAACTGCATCTTCCACATGTCAAGAACCTTCTGGGCACAATAAACACAACTTGTGGCTTGAGTTTGTCCCTAATGGCCACCTCCTCACAAAGTGATGCGGCAGGGACAAAGGAGATAGGGAGGAAAGACAAAGATGAGAGCAAGCTAGTACTCGCCACTGAGCAACCCTGTAGTCTGAAGAACATTTGAAACCTTAAAAACCTTTACAAAGGTCAATTTTGGGAATAGAACTTGGCATAGTATTGAAGGCTTGCACCCAGAATGCTAAAAGGCTTGACAGGCATGCAGGCCTCTCTTGGTGTGCACGGGCTGCCGTGGGGCAGTTATATCTGCAACATCACTTTTCTTACCATTCATACTGAGGGACTATGTACACAGTTCAAGGCTGCCTGGAGCAAGGGCAGTAGAGATCAGCTGAAGAGAGGAATTCCAAAGGAGAATACTTGAGACAGACATGGTCCCTTTTGCTGTTCTGCAGAAGGACCGTATCAATCAATAAGCAAAGGAAAGGCAAGCAAGAGGGACGTACAGGAGGACTGATTCAGCGTAAAGGTTTGGTCTTCAAGGGGATGTCATTATCGCTTAGCCCTTGGTGGAAAGCCCCAGCAATGTGGTCATGGTCTGGTTGCGTGCCTCCTCATACCACTAGGCCCTCCATCAATTAGCGGATAGTGTTACTCAGCCCTCATGCTCACCCCACCCTTCATGGTAAGAGCAAGCCAGCTCGGCCACATAACAGCAAACGTCTACACTGCTTATTTTTATTTTTCCTGAACATTTTGATTGAGTAATTAGTGTCACGTTTATGCATATTACATTCAATGTCCATCGAATACATAAAGGGAGATAAATCTTTAAAGACCACAACAAAATGTTTCCCTCAAGTTTCTTTCATTCAAATATCGTGACAAGATAGCCACCACGTGTGGCATATTTGACAACCTGAGGCTAAGACCATCTTCCATTGCTAATACTTTCTCGAATACCGAGAAGTTTACTTCTTGCAAACTGCTCCATTCACCTGTGGACATGAGGTTCTTGGGGCTTGACGTTGTACAGCAAACACTGTAGGCTCAATACATTTTGGATTTCATTTAATTCACTGTTGGTAGAACACATAAGTGTGTCGGTACATGTTTACATTGGAATATACACCGACTATTTCCCATATCGTTACACAACAGGCACATTACAGAGCCCACCCCCGAAATCATAACCTAAATACTGTTGAATCCACAGACATACAGTCCCTATCATGGTAAGTGATATTACTATACAGTGGACTATACTGAGTCCATACACATTGCCTTAACACCTGGATTTACAGTCTGATTCCTCTGTACTCTTACTGCATCCGAGTACAATGAAAGCAAACACAGTTGGCATGATGAGTAATCATGAGAGAAACCCTTAGTGAATGGACAACGATGCTATTGAACGTAGCTTATCACTAGTAAGTGATCTGATTGATACATTCATAGATGCCTAGTTTGCAGCCCATTAGGGAGTAGCTAAAGTTTACATTTCTTTTTCACTTGCACTTCACAGATTGGATGATGGTCTATTAGTGAAGGTTCACAAATCAGAACCTATGGGACACTACAGAGACCCCATATTCCAACTGGTACCACATAAGTAAGATCTTTTAGTCCTGAGGAAGGCCTTGGCTTAAGAACACTAAGACCTAGATGCCGAAACAACGTCTGTTCTAGTAATTTCTTCATTGAATGACATTTAGAAATTGGACTCGCGCCTAATGGAGTGAACAACACCTAATTCATTAAAGCTCTATAATTTGTGAGAATTGTCGTTGACCACATTTACGTGATTGTGCACCATATCTAGATTTTACATATTGAAATTAAAACAAATATGTGACATTGGCAATGTGGTAGAGTATTGTGAACTGATGCTTTTGTTTCTATATGTAATTTGGTTACACTGTCATTGGAGGTCATTACGACCCAGGCAGTAAGTACACCAACTTTACCACCATGGTGTAAACTATGTTTACACCATGATGGATGGCGGATTTACCGCCCCATTCCAAGGTGAGTGGGGCGGTAAATCCCCATTTCCCATTTACCCTTCCCCATTCCCATTTTTGCCCCATAGGGCATAATGGGAGTGGGGAAGGCGCTAATTACGGCACCGTAAATTACGGTGCCGTAATTAGCACCAAGGCGGTTTAGCGCCATGGATTTTAACGCCTGCTAAAAGCAGCCGTTAATATTGGAATCAGGCGTTAAGGGTTAACGACGGCGTTAACCCTTACCGCCTGGGTCGTAATGACCTCCATTGTGTTTTATTATTTTCTGGTTTCATTAAGTATCGCACTATTGTTTTTTGTCTTCGCGAGCAATTGTATTTCTACTTCATATGTAGTCGTTTAAATGATACTGTTTTGATTTGCTAATTAAGTTGTTTTCTACTGGACTTTCTTTATACTTTCTTGCTAACTCGAGCTGCCAGGCTGTTGATTGTTTTTTATGTTGACAAACAAATCAATGTGACAGTTATTCCTCTGTGAGGGGTAATTTTTAGTACAAACAAAAACATGCTTAATTGTTGTATATCTGAATGAATTAAAAACTAAATTAAATGCATATTTTTATTTTTGCACTAGGGTGAATTTGTTTCCTACAAACACGTCTGTTTATACTATATGGGCTGCATTTAGACTGAGATACATACAATATGCATGAAATAATGTAACACACGTATGTATTTTCTTGCAGAGAGGACATCCCTTTTTTTACGTTTGTTACTCTGTCACATACCCCAATTTGATTTGAAGTAGTCTGTTCTTCTTTAAGGCGTGTTTGTCAATAGATTTTGCATTTATTGGTCTTATTCCTCCAAAACTCCTGGCCCCTGCCAGGTGCCCACTCGTTTTACCATCCAGAAATCAATTTCTGTCCCCCAGTCTCTGAGAGGTTCCCTTTCACTTTGGTACTCCCAGTCACTCTGCTGGCTTTGAACTGTGGCAAGTCTGTGCCTATAATGACTTCTGTGAATAGGCCATCCATAACCGTTTATTTCTTGAAACATTTCTGAGTTGGAAAGAAACTGTAATCACCATTTTGGGTACATCTCTTGGTCTCTATGTAAAAAGTCATGGTTACAAGTTTCTGTGGTATTCTTCAAGGTATATCACTTCCCAGAATCTAATAAAGTTGTGATGAACTGACGTTACAGCTCTGGTGATAAATAATATTTGACCCCGCCTCACCCTCGAGCTGAAGGATCTATCTCACAGGGATCCTGGGGGGAGGATTAAAGAATTTCAAAGATTCATCACCCACCCATATTCTTCCTTAATCTGCGCTACAGGTATCCAATAGCTGTTGCCCCTTGGCTCAGAAGGTGGGTGGGTAAGCGTCGTTCCTCACAATTGCATCCATTCTACTTTCCCCTTTGCCTGGTCTCCCTCCTTTTGAAGCACCTCCACTCCTGTCTCCTCTGCCAAAAACCTTGAAGTCACCTTCAACACCACTTTTTTGTAACTCAGATTTATAAATCCACAAGTAAGTATTTCTTGCAGCTGCATGTTTTAAGGGACATCCTCCTCTCTTGAATATGTTTAAAAGAGTTCAAGTCACTTCTGCAATAGTACTCTCATGTGGTCTCGGCAGGATATCTCATGGGCAACGTGCTCGCCTTGGAAGCAAGAAGACACCAAGCACCACAGTCTCAATCCCCGGGTCCGCGCTTAGAAAACTCTTGGTTTTAAGCGCGTTATAAATAACCTATCATATCATATCATGCCTTGACTACTGTAATAGTCTCCTCAATGGCTTCCCAAATGTCACCATTAATCAGGTACAAGTGATCCAGAAAAAAACTAGATAGACTTTTATCAAGCCTAAAAACCAGTGGCCACATAATTTCTGCTCTTCTGTACTTGTTCTATTTGCTATGCTCATCCCCTAGCCCCTTTTTATGCACTAGTACAATACATTAAGCTCTTCTCCCATCTGCTTCCCCTAGCACTTAATCGATCAAAAATATTTCCAAAGCCTGCAAAAGATCCTCTCCCTATTTCCTTTGCTCTAGAGATGCTACAAAATGGCAACTCCAATGGCAACCACCTTATAAAAACACAATAAAATAAAAATATAATACAAATAAATATCACCCACATTGTGGAAGTGTGTCATTTTATAGGTGGTTGTTCGTGTGCTGAGGTTACGAATTGCATACATAGCACAAGAAGTAGAACATGTGCAGCTGTCTAAGTCATCCTCACATAGATACAGACACCAGATCTAATGTTTTGAGAGTCGCAATTCATTGGTTGAACAGCCATTTGTAGCTCCCAAAAAAACTAACTTTGCATCTGATATGTGGTAAGTCAAGATAAGACTCAGGATCCTTTCAATGCTCTACTTCAAAATAGGCCCTATCCATATGCAAGTTACCCCCTGATTTACCTCACCCATTTCTGACATGGCACATCTTGACTTTAAGGCCACTCTAGCCTAGTCTGAGTGAGAGTCAACAAAGTTGTTCACCCGGGCAACAAAAGGGGTGACCAAGGAACCTGATTTGTTAAACCTGGGTGGTGTCATGAAGCCAAGTGCAATCAACGACAGACAGAAATGGAAATTCGATATTTTACAGTACTAAATGTATTGATGATTACAACAAAATATGGGATGGCTTCTATGAGTTCCACTGCTCTAACGAGACTCTGAGCAATACATTGTTCTGTAGGTGAAACAACGTTTCTCACATCTTAGTTTTTCACACTATATGATTCAGTCACTCGCAGTATAGAGCTTTAATTGCTCTAGCACTTCTTTTCTGGTTCTTGGTTTTAGGGGTTGTAATTTCTTCTTGTCCTGGTTAAGTTCTCTCGACTCTGGAGACTCTTTTTCTTGATTCTCTGGTCCTCCCTGCTAGACCTGCGTGTCAAAAGATAGGAGGCTGGGATAAATCCAGGTGAGGTCCAATAATCTCCAATATGGGCCATGCCTCCTACTTTGGTCTTTTTCCTGGCTGGGGTCTATGGGCCTCATTCCGAGTAGGGCTCAAAGGGATACCGGGCACCGTTAAGGACATCGGTATTCCAGAGAATTGAAAAAAAAAATGTGTGCACTTTTAAACTTTGCAGCTTCACATTAAGCTTTTTGCTGCATTATAAATACTGTACCCTGCATGCCTACAGCCACATATTCACATGTTATACTGGCAACAAAAAACTGGCTATATGTGTGCCACATTATTGCTGGCAATAAAATGGCATCACATTCAGTGAAGCGCTACACACTCCAAGGCGATATAAAGCGCTATATATTACTGCAGGATGCACACCCCTTCAGGCAGGGTAAGGGGACCCAGCAGGGCAAGTGCAGGTAAGGGGGGTGCTGGGATAGACTGGGCGAGGAGGGCCTGGTGCCCTCTATGATTTAGAAGGGATCTGCAGCCAGTCAATACGGCAGAGGGGGCATTAGCCGGGGAGGGGGCGAGGGAAGGAAGAAGAGAAAAGGAGGTTCTTGAGAAGCTTCTGGAACGTAAGGAGATCTGGCTTAAGCCTGAGAGGGGCAGGGAAGTCATTCCAGAGGGAGGCTCCTGCCAAAGAGAGAGATCTGCCCCCCCCCCCCCGACTCTCTGGCTGGAAAAGTATCTGATCTGCAGAGTGTTGTAGCTAAAAGACTGAAGGGCTCTACAGGGGAGGTATTAAGGGAGAGAGAGTTGGATGTAGCGGGGTCCCAGGTCCCAGAAAGCCTAGTGGATGGTGCGGAGGGTCTTGAACTTGGTACTATCAGCCACGAGGAGCCATTGGAGAGATTGTAGGGCTGGTGAGATGCGATCCCTATGCTTGAGGCCAAGTCTCACAGTAGCTCCTTACTTCTGCATTCTAGTCTAATCTTCTCTCTCACCTCCTCAAAACTTTGCCACATGGTTGTTCCTCCTCCCCACCTCTCTTCCAGTTGCTATGGTTTAGCAGTTGCCAAGTTTTCCTGTGTCTTCTCATAAATTATCACACCTTCTTCCTCCTTTTTCTCCAATTTCTGGTTAATCACCAACACCGTTTTATCCTCCTTGTCCTTTTTGGCTTCTCTACCTTTTTTAACTCCTCCTTCTCCCTCGCTTCCTTTATCCAACATTCTCTTATACTTCTCAAGTTCTTTCTGACATCCTCACTTCATTTGTTTCTACTTCTCTTCACCATCCTCTCCTCCCCTCTATCCTTCTCCCTTCAACCTCTTGCTCCACTCTTGCTCCACTCTACAAATCTACCTTCTTCTCCTTCGTTTGTTTCCTCGAGCCTCATGCTTCCATGCCTATACTCTGCCCTTATGCAACACCCACTTCCTTAAATAGGGACCAAACACCACCTCCAAAAACCTCACTGGCCTAATGGCCTTCAGGTGGGTCTTCTTTCCCCTTTTGTAACTTAATTGATTTGTTAGGTTTGTTCCACAAAGGTCCCTTCACGTTCCAAGCCCCAAACTCTCCCCGCATACCTTCCTGGAACAAACAGGAAAATTGTCTCACCACCATGTTGGATTTGTGGAGCCGCTTACAGTATCCCGTTCATCTACCTGAGCCCCCAGAACAAGGATTTCTCCATCGCATTCAAGTGGGTCATCTGTGGCATGTATACAAATAATTTTAGACTTCTGCTCGCTAATAGTATTACTCTGTTGACCAGTGACAGGAGCACTTCCCTGAATAAGGAACTATAAGTTGGGTTCTAGGCTATTTGGCAGTGCGATAGTGTGCACTGAGGAATGTACCACCGCAAGGCACCTTAAAAAGACAGAACCTCTATTGGGGTCCAAGTAAAAAGCCCATCAGACCATTGGGGAATGTTGGGTTGAGTCAGTGCAGGGGTTCACCCGGCACAGCGCCCGGGCCCAGCAGCACTTAGTGGGCTGTGGCTCCTGATCCCCATGGTTCCCCCACTATTCTCCGTCAGAGTCAGGCGGTGGACAACATCACAGTGGTCACCAAGTGAAATTGTTACAGGAAGTGGTTAAGAAATGTGCCAGTGCAAGGAAATTGTGTACTCTTAAAATATATAATCAAATAAGATTTACCTCACTTACCAAGGATTAACGAGGTGAACACATTCCTCAAACCTACCCAACCATCTACACACATGTCCAAACTCCTTAAATGTAAGATCATATATAAAGAATCACAACAGTGTTATTGGATTTGACAGAGTTGTTTTATGTATTTCATCTTCAGCTCTGTATAAGAAGAAACCAAAACATATGTGTGTATATGTGTGTGGTGCAGCAAACTATGAACAGGGATCGTAATCACTGTTTTAACAATGGCCCCAGAATTCATCTCCAAAATGGGGCAGTATTTCCTTGGCAGGATTGACTGATGGAAAAGTACTTTCCTCATCATGGCAGTTCAGCTTAGTCTACCGCTGTACACAAGGAACCCCAGATTCTTCACATTCTGATGTCAAAACCATGATAGCAACTTTCAATCTAGGTTCATTGTCTCCCACAAAGTCTCCCACAA
The DNA here is from genome assembly GCF_040938575.1 of Ambystoma mexicanum. NCBI lineage: Eukaryota > Metazoa > Chordata > Amphibia > Caudata > Ambystomatidae > Ambystoma > Ambystoma mexicanum. Next base: position 417,820,233 of record NC_090922.1, read on the forward strand.
CCCACCAATCCCACCCAGTTTGTGGTGAAACCCTGGAATAAGCCCTATGCCATGAGAGCAACACGCATCAAAATACCACCCAGAATGCCTGTGAAGAGGCTCCCGGTGCATTCTGAGCTGCTTTATTTCTAGTGCCATCAGGTACAATCTGAACACCTGGCGTCCACTCCAACATATGGCACATGAGCCTGGGAATAGCTTTCACCTCTTCACATGAAAGCCTCAGAGGCACTCCCAGACAACCACACTTTGATTTAGCCACGCATTTCAACCCTACACATTCCTGAGCACTGATGGAGCACCCCTCAGGGCCATCTCAAGGTGCCCTGCTATGAGGGATCACTTCCTATTGGCAGTCAACCAAACGCCTGACCTCATACTTTTAATATACATACAGTCATGCAGCAACAGAAACCAGGCATGTCAAAAGACACTGCGCGCTATTGTCTTCTCAAGCCAATCCTTCTTTCCAAATGGAGTTTGCTAAAGCTACCTGCTAACGTGGCTTAAGTAGAATTATTCATCTCTGCTTCAGTTCCTCCTTACTGTTATAAACTTGCCATCTATCCCTCGGTATGTGTCAACCAAGCTCACTGAGTATCAGTGTCTGAAGCTCGCCAGTGGCTGTTATCATTCTAATACTGAAGTACCCCTGTCACCTCCTAAACGACCATATTGACTCTCAGTGAGCCATTACAATATAGGATTTGAATTATCTGCATTTTAATGTTTTGGGCATTCCTTCTTGTATCTAAGAGGAGGGATCTCCTAGAGTTTGGAATACAAAACTCCTATCCCAGGCCCATAGCAATGGAACCCCCTAACAACATGTATTTCTTCAGCCTTCTCTAACTGTCTTCTCCTCACAGAATCAGAATCCTTCACTCTAATAGGTCAGTGGATCTGTCAGTCAACCTACACCCTCCCAATTTATCTGATACCTGTAGGTTATTGCGTTGCCCCTACAGGAAAGAATACTGCATCATTCATTCAAGTCTGAACAGTGGAACTGACCACTGGGAGTGATGTCCTTGTCACACGTGATCATTTAACGGATTAACCCTCTGCATGCTACTTTATAGCACCAAAGGAAAAATAATATGAATCAAGACCCACACACACATGCTTTTCTGAGCCCCTGTTTGACTAGAGGTATAGACAAATCACCAAAACCTTCTCTAGTTAGAATGCTGTCTTCAATAAAGGGCCAGTATAATGTTTTAGATATGTTTTTATAACACTTGAACAGTGCCCTACAAATGTTTGAGGCTGGCCAAATCTATTTCTATATAGCTGGTCAAGTGGCACAGCGAGTAGAGCGCTCGCTTTGACATCAGTGCAGAGCCAAACTCAGCGTTTCATCCTTCCGAGGTCGATAAATGAGCACCACACACCGTGGGTAATAATAAGCAGCGCTCAGATACCTGAGGGTTCGTAGCGCTATATAAATGCCAAATTATTATTATTATTTGAATGGGTAGAGATCAATTATGGCCCAACAAAGTCAGTGCAATAACATCATGAACTAATACATCTAAGTGGACAGTTTTGTATGTTTTTCTAGTCGAATTGGCTGACAGATGGACCTACAATATTAGAAATTTCAATGCAGCAAGCTGATCAAGAGGCCTTGGGCCTCATTACGAGGTGGGCGGAATGGGTTTAATGGCGCCAGTAATGGTGCCGGTGCGGTAAACCTATTCCTCCCTATTACGAGGTTCCCTTGCGGGACCCGCTCTGAAAGTCTGGTCAGACCAGACGTCCTTTGCGGGTCCCGCTAGGGGACCAGGGAGTTAATAACGGGCCCGTTATTAACGGGCCCGTTATTAGCTCCCTCCCCATTACCATTGAGCCCTATGGGGGCTCAAATGGGAATAGGGATGGGTTTTTTGAATGAGGAATTACCGGGTCCTCCAAGGTTGGAATGACCCGGTAATTCCTCATTCAAGGAACCCAGACCCGGACCTGAGTTTGGAGGCAGCCATGGCGCTAATAGCACCATGGCTACCTCCAAACTTGTAATGAGGCCCTTGTGTCTAGCTCATATCACAATGCTAGGGTTGGGATTCAGTGAGGTTATTCCTGATAATAAAATGTTTCCCCTTTCATTACAGTGAAGCCACCTTGCCACATCTGCATAGTTCAGCACCCTACGATATTCCTGTAATGGGGTTAGCTCGCTGGAACTCCAAAGTGGCAGTTGGAGCTCATACCCTGAAAATATTATTAACTTGACATATAGTACTAATCACGCTTGTAAGGGCGATATTGCTTTCAGGTATCTGTCAGGTCCATGTCCCAGTCTGATGCAATGTAATTCCAAGGTAATCAAAAGTGTATGAGAAGTTCAGACTATAGCACACTTCAACATGTATTAACCTTTCTTTTAACTGAAGTGCAACAAGTTTCAAACCATTAAGTTGATCGCTAGACTAAATGACATGTTTTTCTCTGTGATTTATTCTGGGCAGATAATGGGTCACAAGGGTGTTTTTTTTTGTGTCTCGCCATCAATGTAATTAGATGCAGTTAATTCTGTTTGGTGTGCGATAGAAATATTAAAATGAAACTGAAATGAAATAATATGAGGACCACCAAAGACAAAGTAGATTTCCAGATAGCAACATGTTCTGGGATACTTGCAATTCTTTCATTTCATAACAACTGTTTTATGGTTCTGTATAACTACACTAAGGAAGGACAAGTGGTAGAGGATAATATCCAGGCGGGAACAGACAATGGGCCTCATTACAACAAGTGCGGAATGGGTTTAACAGTGCCGATAATGGTGCTGACGCCGTTAAACCCACTCCGCACTTTTACGAGGTCCCCTCGCGGGACCCGCTCTGAACGTCTGGTGTATCCAGACATCCATAGCGGGTCCCACGAGGGGACCAGGGAGCTAACAACGGGCCCACTCATAATGGGCCCGTTGTTAGCTCCCTCCCCATTCCCATTGAGCCCTATGGGGGCTCGAATGGCAATGGGGAAGGACCGGGCCCGGGTTCCCTGAAGGAGGAAATACCGGGCCCTCCATACTCGGAATGGCCCGGTATTTTCCTGTTCAGGGAACCCGACCCAGACCCGATTTTGGAGGCAGCCATGCCCTTATTAAGAGCATGGCACCTCCAAAGTCGTAATGAGGCCCCATATCTTAAGTCCTGCCGAACCAACAGATGTTAGGCTGTCGGCGTCCCCTGCATTGTATGCAGAAATATCTTGTGACTTTAATGGAACTTCAAGATCAGATAACACAAATGTAATTGAATCCACTCTGGGGACTATACAATTTGCCATAAAGATTGTATTGAAATTGTGCAATAAAATGAATGATGACCTTAGACAATAGGGAGACATGTTAACATTGAGAAAAGGAAAATGGGCTGCCTGGAAAGGAATTCCTCTCATAGCGAGAATATAGACACTGAAGACGGGGGAAACATGGATAATAAAGGTATGGCAAAGGATCCTTTGAATAAAACCTCAGTTCCTGGTCAAATGGAACCCCCAGTAGATCAACCTGGTAGCACTGTTATTGACCTGGCTGATACTGCGGAAATGTACATTACCCGTAGGGAAAGGAGGCGCATCAAAAAGATTAATATACTTAAATCAAAATGAGTTAAAAAGAAAACCACGATTTACATTGACAAAGTTGAACTTCCGGCAGACACAAGTCGTAAGCCTAATTAATCCAGAAAACCAAGGAAAAAAGCTAACCGACGTAGGAAAAGAAAAGGATTAAAAGACGGGGTCCTGACAAACTGGATGATTAAAGTGCCTGAGACAAACGTTAATACAGGAAACTCATTGCACTCAGAAAGAGGGAACGATGAAGTGGACATGGTACAGTCTTATATGGCCCAAGATGATACTAGCTGTATGACTAGTGTTCTTGTTAATAATCTGGCAAAGTTAGGCAAATGGAAAGACTCATAGCTAGAGATGATGGTACTGAGGCGCAATGTTCCCAAATACATACTTGCCATAGGAGACCTGATAATGGGGACATAGCTTTCAGCAACTGAAAGGGTCCTTGACAGAGAGTAACTGAAACAAGATGAACAAAGTTAACATTTGCCATTAGCAATGTATCCCCTGGAAAATATAATATTGGCATGTATTGCAACTATTCAGCATGATACCACCTCTAAGAGTCCTGATATCAAGTGACATTGACTGTGGTCATTAAGGAATACATCACAGTACCTATTACAATGGTGCATTTTCATACATGGGACACATTAGAACTAATTATGTCATATGTCCATACATTCCTAATAATGGGATATGACTTGCATGTCACTGATAGTTGTAACTATAGAATAGAAAAAGGTTTGGATCAGGGATGGAAATTGAAAGTCATTGCAACAGACGAAGGAAGACAGGTTGTCAAAGGAATAGCTAATAACCCATGGAAAAACGAAGTGAGTGAGTGTGGCTGGCTCTCTGGGTTCTTGCCTGTAAACTCACAAAAGAGACCATGATTGTTGAGGTTTTGCGTTATGGAATACAAGAGGTCATAGATATTTCACCAACAACACCGATGGGTATAAACTCATTGAAGACATTGATATATTTCTTATATAATAATGTTAGTTGATGACATCTTTCTATCTTAAAGGATTAACAGCATATCAAAAATTGGCTAGGAAGGGCCCGATGGCTAGACCAGCTGGGGGGTTTGCTCATAGGGGTACGCAAAGATATTGAGGTGGATGAGGTCTCAACACCAGCAAATGCTGCAAATGTATTGGCAGTTGAACGTAAACTAGGCCGCAGTAATGAAACAAAGGTGTTGCTGTTGAATGTCTATGACCCTCCTGGATGTGAGTGTACTGACTATATCCTTGAGGTAATAGACAGCGTTTTGATGATTTGGAGTTTTAGCAATGATAATGCAATGGTCTTGGTGGGAGGTGACCTTAATGCCTGATGTCTGGATGAAAGTACCATAACTGAAACAGAGGTTATGAAATGTAAGTGTTTTTAGCTCATAAAAGCTCTAACGTGAAAGGAAAAATTTGGTCTAAATACATGGAAGAATGGAACCTCCGAACCTCTTTATAGTAAGTGTAAACTCTTTGGGCGAGACATCGGGCAATAGTACCTGGACGAGTGGAACTAAATGCGCACCAATAGATTACACTTATGTTAACTGTGCCATGCTTAATTGCATCTGTGTGATGAATGTGACACTGACAGAGTTCAGTGATCACGCTATGATTAACTTGTTTTCCGATATTGAGTGCCTGCAAATGTGCAAGGTTAAGGTCGGCGATATTGACATAAACAACTCTTAGACAAACAGAGAAAAACATCAATATACTTAGCGCACTGATGATTGAAAATAGTGAGAACCTATTGTAACAAATCAGGCACATGAGATGCAACGAAATTGGCAATTGGGTCTCTAATAAGATTCAATCAATGACCCGTATTGGGGGTGTTTATAAGGTGGAAGAGGGGAGAATGTATGCTGCAAGTTATGACCCAGAGATTAGAATGGCAAAGCTATCATTAAGGCTCGAAATTTGAAATATTAAAAAGACATATACGTCCATTGCAAATATGGTGGAAATGAACAGAAGAAGTAAAAATAGATATAACAATTGGGTTAAGTGCAGAAAGTATTATATCCTAAATGTGCAATGGCAGAATTTGTTTGCAGCCCTGAGAAGAGGAGGCAATACACAATTGTGGGAGACCCTCAATGAAGCTAAGGGCATGAAGGCAAGTATGGTAACCAATCCTATAGGTGAGGAAGTGTGTTTTGGGGTTATAGGGCTCTATGTTCTTTTGCCACCAGGTTTTTTTGGATGAGTTTTTTAACGAAACCCTTAAAAAAAACACATTGACATTTCTTTTTTTATATTTGGGGGGTTCCCACCCCAAGCCCTCCCTCCCTATTATTTTATCCCTAACCCTCTCCAACCCCTTTTATCCCTTTACCCACCCCCCTTTATTTTTCAATGAGTTTTTCCGATTAACATTTTTTATTAAAAAACTCATTAAAAAACGGCAGGAAAAATAACTGTATACCGTTTATAGCTGAGAAGTACAGGGCTCCGGAGCCAGAAAGTTGTACCGAAATACAACTAGTATGTTGGGTTAGAGTAATTAAATTTGACTATGAAGCTGTACTTGATGTTAGCAAAAGATTAACGAAATCTAGGGCCCGGGACCTGATGGACGGGAAAGCATTGCTTTGCTTAGAGAACCGGAATTATGGGCGGAAACATTGATTATTTTATTCAATAGAGTGTTGACAGACGGATTCATACCCAGTTCTTGAAAGAAGGCTACATTAATCCCTGTTGATAAGCAAAAGGCCAGGGAAGACCCAAAGAATGAAAGATAATTGTCACTGCTGGACACACCCAGCAAGGTTTTTGAATCAATAATAGTGAAGGAATTACAACCCTGGGCTGATGATGAAAAAATACGTAGTGACTTTCACACGGGTTTCCGTCCTGCCTCTGCAACAATGCCTGACATACATTGAACACGCTTATTCAGAAGCCGCAGGCTAAAGATAAACTTCTGCTTTATGCATTATGTGTGGATTTTAAACCTGCTTTTGATATGATTAATAGATCTCGCTTGTCAGGAAAATTGCAGAGCTGAGGTCTGGATGAAGGTCTGATTGGCATCATTAGGCAACTACACTACGATACCAGTGTCCGGGTGCGGTTGAGCAGCATGGGCGCATGCACTGGGGATATCCCAACCCTGGTTGGTCTTCAACAGCGGTGTGTGCTTGCTCCTTTGCTGTATTATTGGAGGATTTTCAAAGCAGACGGAAGGGAGTAAATAGCATAGCCCCTAGAATTGGTCTAGCACATGTGCGATGTTATCTTATGCAGATGATGTTATCCTGTTGGATCACACTTTCATGGGCTTATAAAGATTGGCCCTTGAGTTATGTAGATATGCGATTGACAATGTATTGGAAGTGAACTTCGATAAGACCAAGTATATGTATTTTGGAATGGATAGACGTGAACTGTGTCCATTGAATCTGCCCTTGCGACAAATCAAGCAAGTTGCCTATAGCAAATACTTGGGCTATATCATTGACAAGTTGACTAATAAGAATGCAGACTTAATTGCTGGATACAAAACTAGAGCTATTGCTGTAATGACCATGATCAAAACCTTTGCAGAGTGCTCCGCTTTATATACATTAAAGGGTGTACTGCTGGCCTTCAGACAATCGGTGGTACTGCCCTTAGCTTATGGACTGGACGCAAGCTATGTAATTAATCTAAAATGGCTCGATGTCTTGGAGGCAAAAATCTGGAGACTAATATTGGGAATAGCGCAAAGTGTCCCAGATGAAGCCGTAAGATTGGAACTAGGGCTCATGTCCTTATCTGGTACAGTTCTCTTGAGACATGGATTATTATATATTAAGGCCACTAAGAAACCACAGAGTCCATTGCTTAATATTCTGGGTGAAAATATGACCTAAAATAAAACGAATAAACTGAGTGAATTTGTGAAACAGAATTTAGAACTATTCCAGGAAATTGATTGGGAACCAGAATGGAATGAGGAATATGTAATGCTCTTCAGAATGTTTAAAGAAAAAATGTGATTGAGCTAAGAACCATGAACATGTATGGAGCAAAGTTAACGTAGTTCTAAATTCAGTTTCACAAATGAACGTAGTTTACTGAATATAATAGAAACATCTGTACATTTATGCATCTCCAGAAATATTTAGTGATGTCCCTGTCTCCTGCATTTAGGAGGTTTATACTTCTGAAGTGTCTAAACCAACTACCTACATTATCTGTTGTAGGCCCTAGATTGGGTATAGAATGTAAACTAAGGATGTGTCGCTTGTATAAATCTCTTCAAGATAGAGAAACTAATATACATGTTTTTACCTATTGTCATAGCTTGGAGAACATGCACAGATGCCATTTGCAGACGTTTATGCATTACCCAGAATGGCTAAAACATAATAACTTCTGGCAGCACTGTATCAACGGGAGGACACTCTCGTTAAACATTGCATTATTTGAAGTATGGCAAATAGTGGAACCTAGGTTGATCGCTAGATGAAAATTTATGGCAAACGAGCGAAACTATGTGATGTTTAAAATATGGAACAATATATGTTGGAATGAAATGAAATGTATTAATATATGTAAGATAGGACGACTGTCTATTTTTAAATGTCTGTTTATTTTAAATGTATGTTTATTAATCTATATGGAAATGAATTTGTAATGTAACGTATTGTTTCTTTAGTACATGTTTTGCATAAATAAGATATGTGAAAAGTTGAACTAAAACACATGAAAAGACATTTTAAAAGAAACTACACTAGCCATCCAGACAGTATAAAGACTGTTTTATCAATGACATTAATAAACAAACAAAAGTAATCAATAATTAGTAAGCCACTAAGTACACCGGATTAGACTAACACAATGAAGACGAAAAAGAAACACATTAGATAATATGAGTGAAATTAGCAAAACATTATAAAAAGTATAAAAGAGCCTGCTGTGAATTTGGTAAAGAAAGGAAAAACGTTTGGCTTTGAAATTCCTGTGTCAAGGAGGAGGGAGTTGCCTTTTTAGGATTATGCACATCAGTTAAGGTGCTACTTTAAAGAAGGATATAGAAGTGCAAAATGTGTCTGATAATTGTAAAATTATTGTAAAAATAACTATATTTAACAGCCTTCTCTAACTGTCTTCTCCTCACAGAATCAGAATCCTTCACTCTAATAGGTCAGTGGATCTGTCAGTCAACCTACACCCTCCCAATTTATCTGATACCTGTAGGTTATTGCGTTGCCCCTACAGGAAAGAATACTGCATCATTCATTCAAGTCTGAACAGTGGAACTGACCACTGGGAGTGATGTCCTTGTCACACGTGATCATTTAACGGATTAACCCTCTGCATGCTACTTTTTAGCACCAAAGGAAAAATAATATGAATGAAGACACACACACACATGCTTTTCTGAGCCCCTGTTTGACTAGAGGTATAGACAAATCACCAAAACCTTCTCTAGTTAGAATGCTGTCTTCAATAAAGGGCCAGTATAATGTTTTAGATATGTTTTTATAACACTTGAACAGTGCCCTACAAATGTTTGAGGCTGGCCAAATCTATTTCTATATAGCTGGTCAAGTGGCACAGCGAGTAGAGCGCTCGCTTTGACATCAGTGCAGAGCCAAACTCAGCGTTTCATCCTTCCGAGGTCGATAAATGAGCACCACACACCGTGGGTAATAATAAGCAGCGCTCAGATACCTGAGGGTTCGTAGCGCTATATAAATGCCAAATTATTATTATTATTTGAATGGGTAGAGATCAATTATGGCCCAACAAAGTCAGTGCAATAACATCATGAACTAATACATCTAAGTGGACAGTTTTGTATGTTTTTCCAGTCAAATTGGCTGACAGATGGACCTACAATATTAGAAATTTCAATGCAGCAAGCTGATCAAGAGGCCTTGGGCCTCATTACGAGGTGGGCGGAATGGGTTTAATGGCGCCAGTAATGGTGCCGGTGCGGTAAACCTATTCCTCCCTATTACTAGGTTCCCTTGCGGGACCCGCTCTGAAAGTCTGGTCAGACCAGACGTCCTTTGCGGGTCCCGCTAGGGGACCAGGGAGTTAATAACGGGCCCGTTAGTAACGGGCCCGTTATTAGCTCCCTCCCCATTCCCATTGAGCCCTATGGGGGCTCAAATGGGAATAGGGATGGGTTTTTTGAATGAGGAATTACCGGGTCCTCCAAGGTTGGAATGACCCGGTAATTCCTCATTCAAGGAACCCAGACCCGGACCTGAGTTTGGAGGCAGCCATGGCGCTAATAGCACCATGGCTACCTCCAAACTCGTAATGAGGCCCTTGTGTCTAGCTCATATCACAATGCTAGGGTTGGGATTCAGTGAGGTTATTCCTGATAATAAAATGTTTCCCCTTTCATTACAGTGAAGCCACCTTGCCACATCTGCATAGTTCAGCACCCTACGATATTCCTGTAATGGGGTTAGCTCGCTGGAACTCCAAAGTGGCAGTTGGAGCTCATACCCTGAAAATATTATTAACTTGACATATAGTACTAATCATGCTTGTAAGGGCGATATTGCTTTCAGGTATCTGTCAGGTCCATGTCCCAGTCTGATGCAATGTAATTCCAAGGTAATCAAAAGTGTATGAGAAGTTCAGACTATAGCACACTTCAACATGTATTAACCTTTCTTTTAACTGAAGTGCAACAAGTTTCAAACCATTAAGTTGATCGCTAGACTAAATGACATGTTTTTCTCTGTGATTTGTTCTGGGCAGATAATGGGTCACAAGGGTGTTTTTTTTTGTGTCTCGCCATCAATGTAATTAGATGCAGTTAATTCTGTTTGGTGTGCGATAGAAATATTAAAATGAAACTGAAATGAAATAATATGAGGACCACCAAAGACAAAGTAGATTTCCAGATAGCAACATGTTCTGGGATACTTGCAATTCTTTCATTTCATAACAACTGTTTTATGGTTCTGTATAACTACACTAAGGAAGGACAAGTGGTAGAGGATAATATCCAGGCGGGAACAGACAATGGGCCTCATTACAACAAGTGCGGAATGGGTTTAACAGTGCCGATAATGGTGCTGACGCCGTTAAACCCACTCCGCACTTTTACGAGGTCCCCTCGCGGGACCCGCTCTGAACGTCTGGTGTATCCAGACATCCATAGCGGGTCCCACGAGGGGACCAGGGAGCTAACAACGGGCCCACTCATAATGGGCCCGTTGTTAGCTCCCTCCCCATTCCCATTGAGCCCTATGGGGGCTCGAATGGCAATGGGGAAGGACCGGCCCCGGGTTCCCTGAAGGAGGAAATACCGGGCCCTCCATACTCGGAATGGCCCGGTATTTTCCTGTTCAGGGAACCCGACCCAGACCCGATTTTGGAGGCAGCCATGCCCTTATTAAGAACATGGCACCTCCAAAGTCGTAATGAGGCCCCATATCTTAAGTCCTGCCGAACCAACAGATGTTAGGCTGTCGGCGTCCCCTGCATTGTATGCAGAAATATCTTGTGACTTTAATGGAACTTCAAGATCAGATAACACAAATGTAATTGAATCCACTCTGGGGACTATACAATTTGCCATAAAGATTGTATTGAAATTGTGCAATAAAATGAATGATGACCTTAGACAATAGGGAGACATGTTAACATTGAGAAAAGGAAAATGGGCTGCCTGGAAAGGAATTCCTCTCATAGCGAGAATATAGACACTGAAGGCGGGGGAAACATGGATAATAAAGGTATGGCAAAGGACCCTTTGAATAAAACCTCAGTTCCTGGTCAAATGGAACCCCCAGTAGATCAACCTGGTAGCACTGTTATTGACCTGGCTGATACTGTGGAAATGTACATTACCCGTAGGGAAAGGAGGCGCATCAAAAAGATTAATATACTTAAATCAAAATGAGTTAAAAAGAAAACCACGATTTACATTGACAAAGTTGAACTTCCGGCAGACACAAGTCGTAAGCCTAATTAATCCAGAAAACCAAGGAAAAAAGCTAACCGACGTAGGAAAAGAAAAGGATTAAAAGACGGGGTCCTGACAAACTGGATGATTAAAGTGCCTGAGACAAACGTTAATACAGGAAACTCATTGCACTCAGAAAGAGGGAACGATGAAGTGGACATGGTACAGTCTTATATGGCCCAAGATGATACTAGCTGTATGACTAGTGTTCTTGTTAATAATCTGGCAAAGTTAGGCAAATGGAAAGACTCATAACTAGAGATGATGGTACTGAGGCGCAATGTTCCCAAATACATACTTGCCATAGGAGACCTGATAATGGGGACATAGCTTTCAGCAACTGAAAGGGTCCTTGACAGAGAGTAACTGAAACAAGATGAACAAAGTTAACATTTGCCATTAGCAATGTATCCCCTGGAAAATATAATATTGGCATGTATTGCAACTATTCAGTATGATTCCACCTCTAAGAGTCCTGATATCAAGTGACATTGACTGTGGTCATTAAGGAATACATCACAGTACCTATTACAATGGTGCATTTTCATACATGGGACACATTAGAACTAATTAAGTCATATGTCCATACATTCCTAATAATGGGATATGACTTGCATGTCACTGATAGTTGTAACTATAGAATAGAAAAAGGTTTGGATCAGGGATGGAAATTGAAAGTCATTGCAACAGACGAAGGAAGACAGGTTGTCAAAGGAATAGCTAATAACCCATGGAAAAACGAAGTGAGTGAGTGTGGCTGGCTCTCTGGGTTCTTGCCTGTAAACTCACAAAAGAGACCATGATTGTTGAGGTTTTGCGTTATGGAATACAAGAGGTCATAGATATTTCACCAACAACACCGATGGGTATAAACTCATTGAAGACATTGATATATTTCTTATATAATAATGTTAGTTGATGACATCTTTCTATCTTAAAGGATTAACAGCATATCAAAAATTGGCTAGGAAGGGCCCGATGGCTAGACCAGCTGGGGGGTTTGCTCATAGGGGTACGCAAAGATATTGAGGTGGATGAGGTCTCAACACCAGCAAATGCTGCAAATGTATTGGCAGTTGAACGTAAACTAGGCCGCAGTAATGAAACAAAGGTGTTGCTGTTGAATGTCTATGACCCTCCTGGATGTGAGTGTACTGACTATATCCTTGAGGTAATAGACAGCGTTTTGATGATTTGGAGTTTTAGCAATGATAATGCAATGGTCTTGGTGGGAGGTGACCTTAATGCCTGATGTCTGGATGAAAGTACCATAACTGAAACAGAGGTTATGAAATGTAAGTGTTTTTAGCTCATAAAAGCTCTAACGTGAAAGGAAAAATTTGGTCTAAATACATGGAAGAATGGAACCTCCGAACCTCTTTATAGTAAGTGTAAACTCTTTGGGCGAGACATCGGGCAATAGTACCTGGACGAGTGGAACTAAATGCGCACCAATAGATTACACTTATGTTAACTGTGCCATGCTTAATTGCATCTGTGTGATGAATGTGACACTGACAGAGTTCAGTGATCACGCTATGATTAACTTGTTTTCCGATATTGAGTGCCTGCAAATGTGCAAGGTTAAGGTCGGCGATATTGACATAAACAACTCTTAGACAAACAGAGAAAAACATCAATATACTTAGCGCACTGATGATTGAAAATAGTGAGAACCTATTGTAACAAATCAGGCACATGAGATGCAACGAAATTGGCAATTGGGTCTCTAATAAGATTCAATCAATGACCCGTATTGGGGGTGTTTATAAGGTGGAAGAGGGGAGAATGTATGCTGCAAGTTATGACCCAGAGATTAGAATGGCAAAGCTATCATTAAGGCTCGAAATTTGAAATATTAAAAAGACATATACGTCCATTGCAAATATGGTGGAAATGAACAGAAGAAGTAAAAATAGATATAACAATTGGGTTAAGTGCAGAAAGTATTATATCCTAAATGTGCAATGGCAGAATTTGTTTGCAGCCCTGAGAAGAGGAGGCAATACACAATTGTGGGAGACCCTCAATGAAGCTAAGGGCATGAGGGCAAGCATGGTAACCAATCCTATAGGTGAGGAAGTGTGTTTTGGGGTTATAGGGCTCTATGTTCTTTTGCCACCAGGTTTTTTTGGATGAGTTTTTTAACGAAACCCTTAAAAAAAACACATTGACATTTCTTTTTTATATTTGGGGGGTTCCCACCCCAAGCGCTCCCTCCCTATTATTTTATCCCTAACCCTCTCCAACCCCTTTTATCCCTTTACCCACCCCCCTTTATTTTTCAATGAGTTTTTCCGATTAACATTTTTTATTAAAAAACTCATTAAAAAACGGCAGGAAAAATAACTGTATACCGTTTATAGCTGAGAAGTACAGGGCTCCGGAGCCAGAAAGTTGTACCGAAATACAACTAGTATGTTGGGTTAGAGTAATTAAATTTGACTATGAAGCTGTACTTGATGTTAGCAAAAGATTAACGAAATCTAGGGCCCGGGACCTGATGGACGGGAAAGCATTGCTTTGCTTAGAGAACCGGAATTATGGGCGGAAACATTGATTATTTTATTCAATAGAGTGTTGACAGACGGATTCATACCCAGTTCTTGAAAGAAGGCTACATTAATCCCTGTTGATAAGCAAAAGGCCAGGGAAGACCCAAAGAATGAAAGATAATTGTCACTGCTGGACACACCCAGCAAGGTTTTTGAATCAATAATAGTGAAGGAATTACAACCCTGGGCTGATGATGAAAAAATACGTAGTGACTTTCACACGGGTTTCCGTCCTGCCTCTGCAACAATGCCTGACATACATTGAACACGCTTATTCAGAAGCCGCAGGCTAAAGATAAACTTCTGCTTTATGCATTATGTGTGGATTTTAAACCTGCTTTTGATATGATTAATAGATCTCGCTTGTCAGGAAAATTGCAGAGCTGAGGTCTGGATGAAGGTCTGATTGGCATCATTAGGCAACTACACTACGATACCAGTGTCCGGGTGCGGTTGAGCAGCATGGGCGCATGCACTGGGGATATCCCAACCCTGGTTGGTCTTCAACAGCGGTGTGTGCTTGCTCCTTTGCTGTATTATTGGAGGATTTTCAAAGCAGACGGAAGGGAGTAAATAGCATAGCCCCTAGAATTGGTCTAGCACATGTGCGATGTAATCTTATGCAGATGATGTTATCCTGTTGGATCACACTTTCATGGGCTTATAAAGATTGGCCCTTGAGTTATGTAGATATGCGATTGACAATGTATTGGAAGTGAACTTCGATAAGACCAAGTATATGTATTTTGGAATGGATAGACGTGAACTGTGTCCATTGAATCTGCCCTTGGGACAAATCAAGCAAGTTGCCTATAGCAAATACTTGGGCTATATCATTGGCAAGTTGACTAATAAGAATGCAGACTTAATTGCTGGATACAAAACTAGAGCTATTGCTGTAATGACCATGATCAAAACCTTTGCAGAGTGCTCCGCTTTATATACATTAAAGGGTGTACTGCTGGCCTTCAGACAATCGGTGGTACTGCCCTTAGCTTATGGACTGGACGCAAGCTATGTAATTAATCTAAAATGGCTCGATGTCTTGGAGGCAAAAATCTGGAGACTAATATTGGGAATAGCGCAAAGTGTCCCAGATGAAGCCGTAAGATTGGAACTAGGGCTCATGTCCTTATCTGGTACAGTTCTCTTGAGACATGGATTATTATATATTAAGGCCACTAAGAAACCACAGAGTCCATTGCTTAATATTCTGGGTGAAAATATGACCTAAAATAAAACGAATAAACTGAGTGAATTTGTGAAACAGAATTTAGAACTATTCCAGGAAATTGATTGGGAACCAGAATGGAATGAGGAATATGTAATGCTCTTCAGAATGTTTAAAGAAAAAATGTGATTGAGCTAAGAACCATGAACATGTATGGAGCAAAGTTAACGTAGTTCTAAATTCAGTTTCACAAATGAACGTAGTTTACTGAATATAATAGAAACATCTGTACATTTATGCATCTCCAGAAATATTTAGTGATGTCCCTGTCTCCTGCATTTAGGAGGTTTATACTTCTGAAGTGTCTAAACCAACTACCTACATTATCTGTTGTAGGCCCTAGATTGGGTATAGAATGTAAACTAAGGATGTGTCGCTTGTATAAATCTCTTCAAGATAGAGAAACTAATATACATGTTTTGACCTATTGTCATAGCTTGGAGAACATGCACAGACGCCATTTGCAGACGTTTATGCATTACCCAGAATGGCTAAAACATAATAACTTCTGGCAGCACTGTATCAACGGGAGGACACTCTCGTTAAACATTGCATTATTTGAAGTATGGCAAATAGTGGAACCTAGGTTGATCGCTAGATGAAAATTTATGGCAAACGAGCGAAACTATGTGATGTTTAAAATATGGAATAATATATGTTGGAATGAAATGAAATGTATTAATATATGTAAGATAGGACGACTGTCTATTTTTAAATGTCTGTTTATTTTAAATGTATGTTTATTAATCTATATGGAAATGAATTTGTAATGTAACGTATTGTTTCTTTAGTACATGTTTTGCATAAATAAGATATGTGAAAAGTTGAACTAAAACACATGAAAAGACATTTTAAAAGAAACTACACTAGCCATCCAGATAGTATAAAGACTGTTTTATCAATGACATTAATAAACAAACAAAAGTAATCAATAATTAGTAAGCCACTAAGTACACCGGATTACACTAACACAATGAAGACGAAAAAGAAACACATTAGATAATATGAGTGAAATTAGCAAAACATTATAAAAAGTATAAAAGAGCCTGCTGTGAATTTGGTAAAGAAAGGAAAAACGTTTGGCTTTGAAATTCCTGTGTCAAGGAGGAGGGAGTTGCCTTTTTAGGATTATGCACATCAGTTAAGGTGCTACTTTAAAGAAGGATATAGAAGTGCAAAATGTGTCTGATAATTGTAAAATTATTGTAAAAATAACTATATGACTGGACCTCCTATCAGTATAAATTGTATCCAAGAGTCTTACTAGATTCTCCCTGCTTTGATTAACAACTGAGTAAACTTCAGCATTAAAACCACAAATCACACAGATTTCTTTCAAAATAAAAGAGCCAGAAAACCCCAGAAAACTATAGTGTTATCAACAGGAACACTTGATGTTAATTTGGCAAATTAGTGTCAGAAATATTCACCAGTCCCAGGTTTTTCTTCTTGATTTAGGCAAGACATGCTTTCCATTAGCTTCATTGGCGCACCTAGAGTAGACATATTTGAGCGATCAAGGAATAGCTCTTCAGAGATGATGGTTGGAAAAAACATACAGGGTAACACTATTATCAATTTGAACAAAAATAGTTATTGTTTAAACAATTATATATAAAAGAAGAAGTTCTGACTGACTGACCCATCAAAGCCCAGCTCAAACAATTTAACCTAGGAACGTGAAGTTTGGAAGGTACATTGTTTTCATGACGTAGGCACCCACTAAGGTAGGATTTTTGGAAATTCCGTCCCATAGGAGGTGAAAAGGGCGGTGAGTATTTTTATGAGGATACCTATATGTCAAAAACCGAAGATGTTACAGGCGTGAAAATTGGTATTTAGATTCTCCTTAAAAAATAGAAAAACAGGTGGTTTAGCATTTTCTGAAGATCCAGTTAATGGCGCACGTCGTTGCAGATGGTTGTATTTTTTCCTATTTTTAAAATTCAATGATTAAAATTTTGGAGCTGCGTTGGTCTGTTCCTAAATATGGTTGACTTCTTACCCCATTTCAATTATTGTATCTGTTTCTTTGGTTTAAATTATCTTACTATCTTTAAGAAGTTTATTTATATAAGTACACTAACACAAAATCTTTTTAAAGGGACGTTATGGTTAAGTTGCACTAGCAAAAACCTTTGAAATTCAATGGAAAAACGTTCTTACAGGGACGTTATGGTTACAGGTAAAACCGAAAAAAGAAATTTGACAGTTATGGTAAGCTAAGCAACCATAACTCGTGCCACCAGTGTGCACTGCAAGGACTAACACCCATGACATCAAAGATGCCATCACAAATCACATTCATAACATCACTGACTCATTGTTTGGGATGAGAGGGCGCATAAGGGACATTTTGAGGCCTTAAGCAGAACCCTTAAAGACATCAGGGGAAACAATGGGGTGATAGGAGATGTCACTGTGCTACTAGCTGGGGACTTTTGACAGACTTTGCCTGTAGTGCCTAGAAGAACGCAAGCTGATGAAGTAAAGGCATGCATCAAATCATCCTATTTATGGCCAGTTATACTGGAGTGCTCTGTTGGGTTTGTCTCCTTGAGGGCCTGTGATTGGCTGTGGCCCAACTCTTCAGGGCCAATCAGGATCGCCGGCAGGCAAACGCAGGCCCCTCTCCAAGGGCCCACTCTCAAGGCCCCTGTCTGTGCCTGTCCGGGCCTTGCTGGGTTCTGGGTTCTGCATCATTCTACAGATTATTAATACACCTTGATGCTGGGTTCATCTTCTATACACCCTTGGACTGTGTCATCCTCCCTCTTGACATTACGTGAGTGTTAATAGTTTGATTGTTTGCTTCGTAGCCTGGCACATCTCTCCCTTGGACTCTGTGCCTGTGCCACTCCTGACATTGTCACCTTTCTATCACAGCTGACATTTCTCCCTTTACTACATGATCAAGACTTTTTACCTTGTCTTCCCTCCCAGGGCTCCCATTCCCATTGCCTCCACTACTGCACTGCTGTGCTGCATTAACCTTTTTAAACCGGATTTAGGTGTGTTCTCATCTTGCACAGTTTTGTGCCCACTATCTCAAATCGAATTTAGGTGTTTTTCTTATGCTTTTCTAAAATTGAAATTAGGTGTTCTGTGTATGCTTTTCAAAAATCAAATTTAGGTGTTCTGTGTATGCTTATCAAAAATTAAATTTAGGTGTTCTGTGTATGCTTATCAAAAACCGAATTTAGGTGTTCTTGTGTATTTTAGCAAAAAATCACATTATGTCTGTTCTCACCTTGCACTGTTTTGTTGTCTGCTATTTAAAAATTCAACATACTCCCTTGCCCCGTAGATTGTTTCTGTTTTCCTCCCTCGCACCACCCCCTCCTTAGCCCTTACTGTCTTTTCCCGGTCCTTTTGTGTACTTGCTGTGCGTTTGCGCCTTCCTGTCTACTCCCTCCCCGTGCCTCAACTGTTCAGCCTGGTTGAGTACACCACACTATGTGCCTCCTCACAATGGTGCTTTCTATCTCTCCTATCTTCTCTAACTGTTTCTCTATCTCCTATTCATCACTGCTCACTAAGTCTGGCAGGAAGAAACGTAAGAAGGACACACTTGGATCCAGCCCAGGCCTTCCTATTGCTGACACCTACGTCAGTGCATCCGCCAGAGAGACTCTCACCGACATCCTCTTTGTCGTTTCTTCTCTCGACCTATGGACTCTACATATGGTCATTCTGCTCTTTTCCTACTCTCCTTCACACATCAATGGTGGCACCCACTGGGAGGGCCTTCTTCTCAACCATGTCTATCGAAATGGTACCGTCTTGGTACAGGGGCCTCAACCCAAACTCCTTCATTTCCTTATCTACTTTCCACCTTCCTCCTCACTGGCTCTCTTGCCTTCTGCACCTACGGCACCTACGGCCTCCCTGGCTCCCTTGCCTGCTAGGCCCACCTTGGCTACTTTGCCTCCGCCTGGTCAGTGAGCCTCTCTTAATATGGCTCTTATACCGTCTTCTACTATCCTGGCTCCCTTGCCCACACTCTCTACACTGACAACCTTGTCAGCCTCTCCCACTCTGGTGCCCTTGCCACCAACTAACGATGCATCTGGGGCTCCCTTGACCCCTGCGGACCCTCCTTCACACGCTTCCCTTCCATCTACCACTGTCAGGCTCCCTTGCCTGCACTCCCTTCAGCCCCTCTGCCTTCTCTTGCCTCTATCTCTCAGGCACCCATGCCGCCTACAGGGGACCTCTGTCCCCTGCGCCCCCCCTCGTAAGTCTTTCAAACATTGCAATATACTCCACGTTGCCATGCTCAACTCTCGCTCCACAGTGAAACACTCCTCTGACATCTGCCACCTCCTTGAACACCTGGACCTTGATGTTCTTGCTCTCACTGAGACATGGTCTAAGGAGAGCTCTGTCACGAGTTTTGACACACTTCTCCCTGAAGGCAGTAAGATCCTCTCTATGCCCAGGCACAACAGGCCAGCAGGGGGAGTTGCCCTGATCTTTCCAGAGTGGGTCCCTGTTTCTATTATTCCCACTCGGGCCTATTCTTCTTTCGAATGTCTGGTCTGCAGGCTCTCTCTCCTGTCTCCTCTCTTACTCTGGTCACCTTCTATTGGCTGACGGGCCAGTCCACACTCTTCCTCTCAGAATGGGCAGAACTGCCATCTTCTCTCCTTTCCTCCTCCTCCCAACTCCTCCTGGTGGGGGATCTTAACATCCATCTTGACTCTCCTGACTCTTCAGGAGCTTTCTGCAACCTATGCTACTGTCTCTCTCTCTCTCTCTCTCTCTCTCTCTCTCTCTCTCTCTCTCTCTCTCCATTCTACCTTCTGGTCTGATGCACATTGCTGACCACACCTTGGATGCCTTCATCTCCACAGACATCCCTCTCTTTATCCCTTTCACTACCTCACTCTCCTGGATTGATCACTCTCTTCTCTCCTCTCACTTGAAGCTTTCTTTTCCTTTAGTACTGGCACAGCCTGCACTTCCTCCTGCCTTCAAGGTCACCCGACCCATGAAAAAAGTTTCAGTGGCTGCCTTTGCCTCCTCCTACTCTCCTCTTCCTACTCTTGTAACTGACTCCCACCCTGACACAGCCCTCTCCAACTTTCACCTTTCCATCTCCAACTCTCTCGACATCCTTGCCCCTGTCATGAGGGTCCAGCTGAAGCCTGCCAAAAAGTGCAACTCTTTGGTACGACTCTGACGTGGCTGACCTTAAATGTAAGTACAGGTCAGTCGGTCGGAAATGGGGATCTTCAGTTGCACCCTCTGACAAGCTGGCCTGCCGGCTTCTGCAAAGGC
Organism: Ambystoma mexicanum; assembly: GCF_040938575.1. Taxonomy (NCBI): domain Eukaryota; kingdom Metazoa; phylum Chordata; class Amphibia; order Caudata; family Ambystomatidae; genus Ambystoma; species Ambystoma mexicanum. The sequence goes on from NC_090922.1 coordinate 417,840,843, forward strand.
AATATAGACTCTGCATCCAGTCCAAGAAAAGAGTCCATATTCAAGCCTGCATCTCCGTGGCATCCAACAACACGGCCGAACTTCTTGCAAAATCTGCAAGGATCTGGCCAACCCTATTGCAGCCTCATCCTCTATTACACCCATCCAGGCCCTTTGCAGGGCCCTGGCTGCACACTTCACTGCCAAAACACAGGGCATCCTGTCCTCTCTCCGCACCCACTCGTGCACCATCATCTCTTTGGGCCCCCCTCGGACGCCCCCACCACTCCCCCTCTTCTCTTCTCCCTCTCCCCTGTCTCACCTGAGGAGGTCTCTAGTCAAGTCCGGTCTATGAAAGCCTCTTCCAAACAGCTCGACCCTTGTTCCTCCAAAACCATCAAGGACAACATTGACTCTCTAGCTCCAGCCTTGGCAGACCTCTGCAACCTCTCCTTCGCCACTGGAGTTTTCCCAACTTCTCTCAAGCATTCTCTTGTGCATCCTCTGCTCCAAAAACCCTGTGCAGAACCTTCTATTCTGGCAAACTATCATCTGATCTCTATAACTCCTTTCCTGGGCAAACTCTTGGAGAAGTTGACTATCTCTCAGCTTACCCTCCACACTGAATCTGTTGGTTGTTTCCAAGACCATCAGTCTGGCTTTAGAGCATCCAGAGGCACAGAAACTGCTCTTCTGAACACCCGCGAAGACCTGCTCTCAAACCTTGACTCTAACTCTCCCTCTGCCCTCATTCTTCTTGACCTCTCCTCTGATTTCGATACGGTAAACCACAACATCCTGATCTCCCATCTCCGTGATACCCTGGGCATCACAGATAACGCCCTGGTGTGGCTATTTTCCTTTCTGTCTGACCGTCCTTCCCAGGTGGAATTTGGGTCCCTTCTCTCCAATATGGCTCTCTCTACTTGTGACGTCCCACATCTATTCACCTGAATTTTCAATGTCTACATGGCCCCTTTGGCCCAAGTGATCTCTGCTTTGGCTCAAGTGATCTCTGCCTTCACCTCCAACTTTCAGTCTTATGCGGATGACATACAGCTCTCTTTCAGGCTGCTGTCGGCCTCTTCCCCCTCCTCACTCATCTCTGATTGTCTGTCCGCAATTCAGTCCTGGTGTGCTGCCAACGATCTCTACCTTAATGCCAGTAAGACAGAGATTGTCCTCATTGGGACCCCTGCTCCCGCTTTCCCACTTTCACTCTGGCCAGCCTCCCTTGGCCCTGCACCCTCACCCAGTCGTGAGGCAAACAATCTTGGGGTCATCTTCGACTCCACTCTCTCCTTCTCTTCTCACATGTCGGACATCTCCAAAAGTCCCACTACCAGCTGCACCACCTTAGAGGTATTCTACCTTTTCTCACTTTCCCCCAGAAGCTCACTGTCTCCAGAGCTCTGGTTCTCTCCAGACTGGACTACTGCAACAGTCTCTTTCACAATCTTCCTACTTCTACTCTGCGACCTCTTCAACTCATCTAGAGCAGAACCGCAAGACTTATTCTCAGCCTCAATCCCAGGGACCGCATCTCTCTGGGGCTGAAATCCCTCCACTGGCTCCCCATGACTGCACAATAAACTTAAGAGAGACTAGAGGTAATATTTCCTATGAACGATAGTGAACAGCGCTCTATAAACAGAACTCTTAAACAATACACAATGTTCACTCGGTCCCTTGCTTCTCCAAGTCCATATTTGGTTGAACCTTACTGTATGAGGTTAATAGCCATTAGATTCTCATACTACACCACATTGTATCAAAAAATAGTATTTTATTTTTCATATTTCAACAGTAAAAAACTTTTTTTCTTTTATCTTTTCTTCTTCAAAGTTCCAATTTTTTAATCTTTTTTAAAAAGGAGTATTTCTGATAGTATGCAAATCACAATATCTGCACCATTACCATGCACTATCGTTGTATACATTTAATCTCATGTAACAGTTGACCATTTAATAATTAGCAAAAATTCATCTCTTAACCTGGATCTACAAGTTGCTCACCCCTATCGTCGAGACAAGCAACCCAGTCCGTAAAAACCTTTCACTTATTCTTCCTAAAAATCATGCTTACTTTCATACCACATCCATACCATACCCGACATGTTTCATTCCTTACACACTTACACACTATTGACAAGGAAATTCTTCAGGGGTAAAATTTACACAACATTCAATTAAATGCACAATCGTATCAGTCTTCTTGTAGACTTAATTTCTTGCGGGGTCAGCTTTCAATGAGATTCCATCGCACTTTTCTTTAGGGTCCAACCTTCAAAAACGAATACACTGTGGGAAGCAAGTGTGGGATAATTGAAATTTAGTATTCGAGATAATATCCCGGTCGACATTTATATTATGCACAACCTGCTATGTGTCAATCATCAGCGGAAGGGTGTCATTACTTAGACCATCACCTTCTTTACATCTGTTATATCTTCACACCTCCACCCCTATCTGCAACTAAGTCCTTCAAGACCACACCCATGCTGTTATCACTTCAGGTCTAATCTTTAACTACGACACTGAGTATTTCACAACTTTATAATCAATTAACCCAATCATGCGGTACAGTTAAGTTGTCCAAGTCTGTCTATGAATTTGCTTTACCTTCTACAGGCTGACTTCTTCTTATGTGTCTTCTTGGGGGGTCCCCCTCGATTTACAATCCTCTTCCTAGTTAAAGTCTGTCTGATGTTGGGGTGTGCTTGGCTCTCAACTGGATACCACTATCTGCGATCACTGGGAGGCATTCCTATTTAAGACAAAAACACAGGTAAACCAATTTGTGTAGCTTGGCTTGATGTTTATTCTATTTGTCAGTTCATTGTGCTCAAAACAACCCTGCATATCTGTATACTGACCTAGCGTGATTACTTTGTGGATTCCTGTTCTATTTAATAGTTGACTTTATCCCGTGCCGCTCCTCATTTAGATAAATCTTCTAAATTTTCTCACGTGGGATGGGAAGACTCTCTATATATAGTTTTCTAGAATGGAGAGAGGCACATCAGGTACTCGGTCGTGATTCTTCTTCGTACCGCTGTTCATCTAAAATTAGAGTGGGGATATCGCCAAAAGGTTTTATGCTCTTACCTTTAACGAGCTTGCCTTTGCTGCCTTGTACGGGGTTACAGTCGCTGCTCACATGTGGCTGTCCTCTCTCTCAAGTCACACTCCTATCTCCGCCTGGTGTCCGTTTCTACCTGTTCTCATTATGTTCTCTCGCTTGTTATTGGATTTCGCCCCCCACATGACCAATTAGTCACGTGATCGGGAGACAGCACCTTAATGGTCTCTTTCTCTTTAAAGACTATGTCATAACCTATCTTGCCTTCGGCCCCCACTTAGCCCAGCCAAATGTGGTCGCTACATCATCTCACCGCACGGGAAAACCTCATGGTTTCTATTGAAGTCGGCAGCCAAAACTCCATCGGCATTGGCTGACACATATTTCCCGCTACGTGAGTATCGTTGGTTTAGTTTTTAATGTCCAAACATCCTGCGCCGCTCATTTTTTCTTAACGTTCACTTAACATCGTTTCAACTCGATGGTTAATGTCATTTGTTATTTGACTGGCGGGTCACCAACACCGCGCCACAGCATTTCCCCACATTGTAGTCGTGATCGTATGATATTCACGGGGGTATTTGCACGACAAACAACCACTACTGATATTCCTGATTGAGTCATTTGAATATGGATGGGGGACCCATGGGAGTGGATTTTAGGGTTCCCTTACAAAACTGGCTATACCACATTGACTGTTTCCTACTTCCTGTTGGACCTTACTCTTGGTCGTTTTTTCTTCACAGTCATCCTAGAGAGGTTGTACATAAAACAGCACAGGCCAGAGTTGATTTTATTTATTCACTCTTCTCGTTCAGTCCCAATTCTGTACTTTTTGTGAGAAAAATTAACTCTTTTTCTTTCTGTGCTAACTTTCTCCTGTCAAGGTTCAAATCGTTCGTCGGTCTAACCACATAGACCACAGACCATCTTAGTTCCTCTACTTTGTGTATCATTTCAATGAAATGTCCCACAAGGGGAGCCGAATGGACTCTATTTCTTATGCAGCTTTTATGCTCTGTGATACGGATTTTAATTTTTCTTTCCGTCTTCCCTATATATATCTTATTACAGGGGCACCAGATGACATATACAACAAACACCGAGTTGCAATTAGTCAGAACTTTCTGCTTCCAAGGGTTCTTTAGACCTAGATCGATTTCCATGGTTTTTTTGTCTGTTGGCAGCAGGTACACGATCCACATGGGTAATGCCCTTCTGGGGCTCGCATCCCCCAGGTCTCTGTTAGTGTCATTTGTGGTTTGATCTGTTTAGTAATATCATTCCGCATGACCTGATCTTTTATAGATCTACTTCGTCGGAATGCCATCAACGGTCTCTGCAGAGGTACTTCGCCTTTCTCAAGAATCCCCCAATTACGGTGGATTATTTTTTGAATTCTATTAGATAGATTACTAAACGTGTTAACAAACACTAAGTTATCTTTATTTTTCTCTCTTGGGTTTTGCTCGAGAATGGCTTCTCTGTTGTTATTATCTGCCCTCTTCATTGCTTTTTTTGTCAATTTAGCCGGGTAGCCTCTTTCGTGTAGGTTCAACCTCAATTTTTGTGCTCCTTCTCTATAATCTGCACTATTAGTGCTGTTCTTTTTTAGTCGAATGAATTGACCAAAGGGCAGGTTGTCACGCGTGTGCCTCGGATGGAAACTTGTATAGTGCAACAAAGTATTGCGATCCGTGGATTTTTTATATGGTTTCACAAAGAGTTCTCCCCTTGCTGGATCCACCTTGATGGTAATATCCAGATAGTTAATCTCTACCTTGCTTGTGCTTTCCGTGAATCTTAAATGTTGGTTTTGATGGTTAATCCAATCGAAGAAACTGGTTGCCTCGTCTTCATCACCCCTCCAGATGATCAACACGTCATCTATATACCTCCTCCATACCAATATGTTCTTCTTGTATGGATTAGTCTCGTTATAGATGCAGTGTTTCTCAAAGGCTTCCATATACAGGTTCGCAATACTTGGGGCTAGGGTGGCTCCCATGGCCGTGCCCTGTATTTGTTTGAAGAATGAACCATTAAAATGAAAATAGCTTTCCATAAGTGCCAACCTGGCACACCACATAATGAAAGACACTGGAGTGTTGGTGTTCATCGTTTCTGTTAATAATCTTTCTTCCAATACCTCAAGCAATGCTCTCTGTGGTATATTTGTATACAGAGCTATTATGTCTAGGCTGATCAACATCTCAGATTTGCTGTCAAAAGGTCTACCTTCCATCTAGTTTATTATCTGTGTTGTATCTTTTACAAACGAGGCCATCTTCCTCACCATTGGTTGCATAAAGTGATCTGCAAATTTAGAGAGTGGCTCCAAAATTGAATCACATCCCGACACAATCGGTCTCCCTGGTGGTCTAGTCAGAGATTTATGTATCTTGGGGAGTATGTAGAATTGTGGAGTCTTTGGTTTATCGACAACTAGAAACACAGCTTCTTTTTTCGTTATCCATCTTCTTTCTTCCGCTTTTGTTACCTTTTGATGGATTAGTTTTTCCAATTTGAGCGTAGGGTTTTCAGCCAATTTCTGATAGTTGTTGCTGTCGCCCAGTTGATTCATACACTCGTCTATATAGTCCTTTCTGTTCAGGATAACCGTGGCTCCACCCTTATCTGCTTTTCTGATTACTATCCGGTCGTTGAAAAGTAATGTGTTCAGGGTGGTTTTTTCTGCCTGGGTGAGGTTTTGAAATGTTTTCTCTGTCTTAGTTTGATCTTCCAAAGCGGTGACTTCTTGGATCACCCTACTTTCAAAAACTCGTGCTTCAGCCGTATGTGTTTGCGATGGAGGACAGTATTCAGATTTCCTATGTAGGCCACTATCTGATTCGCTGTTATCACTTTTGTCTGAGAAAAATTGTTTCCGATGGACTTTTCTCATAAACTCAGAGAATTCTTCTCGGAATTGGAAACGATTGTGTATGTTAGTAGTGACAAACCCTAGGCCTTTATTAAGGGCCTTGGTCTCTTCTGGGGTCAGTTCGTAATTTGATAAATTTACCACAGTGTCTTCATGCTGCGCGTCATTACTCGTTGGTCTGGGTCCCATTCCTGTTGGTCCTGTTCTAAAAAATGTTGTCCAACCGGGTGTCCTCTATTACTGTTCCGTCTTGTACCACCTCCTCTCCTAGGGCCCCTTCTGCCTAAGTTTTCGTTTTGGGCGCGACCCCTTCTTCCTGTGTTATTGCCATCCCCCGTACTGTCTTCACTGGAGCTGTAGGAGGTTCCTCTGAACCTAACTCGTCTTTTGGAATTGCCCTGTTTCTGTGTTTGTTCTTCCTGTTCTTTTATGAAGTAGTCATCCTGTACATAAGGAAAAGCTTTCTCATGGGTAAACTGCTGTATATCCTTTTTAAGACGCCTGATTCGGTCTTTTGTCAAATCTTCTTTAAATGCCTTCATCTCACTCAGTAGATCATCTACTCTTTTTTTATATTGTTCTATAGGCACAATTTTTTTAATCTCCTCTTCCAATTTGTTTAGGTCTATCGCTATCTTCTCTGTAGTTTGTTTAGCAGTATCAATTATTAATATTACCCAGTCTCTACCACATTTATTGCCAATGTAGCTCCACTGTAGTAGAAACTCTTTATTTTCCAGAAAAATCCTTGGCTCGTTTCTTACTACAAGTCCCATCGGTAATATGCTGTTTCTTAAATACTCTAGCATTATACTCCCATGTAATTCAGATCTAATCAGCCTCTTTTTCACCTGGGTCAATTCGTCCCAGCTGGTCAGGTTAGATGTATCTCCCAATTCTCCTCCAAACAGTGTTGAACTACTGAGTAATTCGATGATGTATTCATCATCATAACTTTTACACTTCTCAGCGGCCATGTTTTAGCCTATGTCTTGTAGCCCCTATTGCAACTCGGGCAGAGGTGGTCCCACACAACAGATGTATTAGCACAACTTAGTGTGTCTCACGACTTAGCAGCCGTACAAACTCACAATAAACTTAAGAGAGACTAGAGGTAATATTTCCTATGACCGATAGTGAACAGCCCTCTATAAACAGAACTCTAAAACAATACACAATGTTCACTCGGTCCCTTGCTTCCCCAAGTCCATATTTGGTTGAACCTTACTGTATGAGGTTAATAGCCATTAGATTCTCATACTACACCACATTGTATCAAAAAATAGTATTTTATTTTTCATATTTCAACAGTAAAAAACTTTTTTTCTTTTATCTTTTCTTCTTCACAGTTCCAATTTTTTAAACTTTTTTAAAAAGGAGTATTTCTGATAGTATGCAAAACACAATATCTGCACCATTACCATGCAATATCGTTGTATACATTTAATCTCATGTAACAGTTGACCATTTAATAATTAGCAAAAATTCATCTCTTAACCTGGATCTACAAGTTGCTCACCCCTATCGTCGAGACAAGCAACCCAGTCCGTAAAAACCTTTCACTTATTCTTCCTAAAAATCATGCTTACTTTCATACCACATCCATACCATACCCGACATGTTTCATTCCTTACACACTTACACACTATTGACAAGGAAATTCTTCAGGGGTAAAATTTACACAACATTCAATTAAATGCACAATCGTATCAGTCTTCTTGTAGACTTAATTTCTTGCGGGGTCAGCTTTCAATGAGATCCCATCGCACTTTTCTTTAGGGTCCAACCTTCAAAAACGAATACACTGTGGGAAGCAAGTGTGGGATAATCGAAATTTAGTATTCGAGATAATATCCCGGTCGACATTTATATTATGCACAACCTGCTATGTGTCAATCATCAGCGGAAGGGTGTCATTACTTAGACCATCACCTTCTTTACATCTGTTATATCTTCACACCTGACTGCAAGCATCAAGTTCAAGTCCCTCTGCATTGTCCACAAGGCTTTCCGGGACCGGGGCACGCACTATCTACAACACTCCCTTCCTAAATACCCTCCTGCTAGAGTGCTCTGCTCGGCCGCCATCAACTCTCTGCGGGTGAGCCGCTTCTCCAAACAGAGATTTGAGGGTAGATCCTTATCCTCTGCAGGTGCCTCCCTCTGGAAAAGCCTCTCTGCTGCTCTTCATCACAAGCCTTCACTTCCTTAAGTTCCGGAAACTCCTCAAAGACCTTCCTCTTCTCTTCCTCTTTCTCCCTCCCTCTCCCCTGCTAACCTCCTTTCTCTTCACTCCTCCCTCCTTCTCTCTCCTCCCCAACGTGCTCAGTTTCGCTGACTGGTCGCCTGGTGCACATCCAGAGCCTCACAGGTCCCTGGCTCCCCCGCCAGTCATGCACTTGCCTCCGGGCCTCTGCACTCTGCTTGGCACTACTGCACTCGGAATACGTTCCATGAGAGGAGCAACCTCTTAGCACTTAACCCTGGTCCCTGATGCACTGGGCACACTTGTCCCCCTCCCTCGCACTTCCTGTCTGCGCACTTGCACAACATTGAATGTACTAGGCCTAGCAAGATTGTTTGTCCTGTCATCCCTCTGTCTCCCCTCCCTAGCTGGGTTGTGCCTAAAACACTTGTGCATAGGCACATTAGTGATGACCAACCACCAATCAATCTGAACTCTGTCAAGAGTCTTAGCACATTAGTTTATTGTCCTTCTCCCCCTCCCTTATCTCCCCACTCTTTGTCATACACTTGCACTATCTGACAAGTCGTTAAGAACAGTACGGTAATTCATAGTACGGTAATTCACTGATTGTATGCTCCCCCCATTCTCTCATTCCTACTGTCTTGCACTTGCAGTAGTTGGCATGCCTCAGGCCTAGTATGCTAGTTTGTTTGTTAGATCATTCGGATACTTTAAGGCCTAAGAATGACAATTGTATTCCCTTGTTCCCTTCCTGCCTTGAAGCGCTTTGAAGCGCTTCACTTGAGTATAAGTGCTTTACAAATAAACAATTACAATTTACAACATGAGGGTTCATTTGCATAATTATGTGTCTGCAGGTCAGTTCTCTGAACTGCTTCTTAAAATTGGTAACAGAAACAATCCCGTATTTGAAAGCAAAATTGTCATCCCTTCCGACCTAGGCACTGTTTTCAATTCCCTAGCAGACCTCACATCCAAAATGTACCCTAACTTAAAAATTCGAATGAATAAAACTACAGAATGGTTATGTGAGCATGCCATTTTTATGCCAAAGAACAGCATGGCTGCCATAATCAATAAGATACTTATTATTATCGGATGAGTCCAAAAGGAGTTCAAATCTGTAAACTCAGTAGTTCAAAGTGATGACGCAGTCCACTACCCCGTTGAGTTCTTGAACACTTTAAATCCTCCTAGTCTTCCCGAAAACAAATCTCTTCTCAAAGTGGGAGCACCTGTGATATTATTGCAGAACCTCAACCCACTTAACCTCTGTGATGGCAGCAGATTGCGAGTGAAAGTTCTCCTCAGAAATGTGATTGAAGCTAAGGCGCTAACCGGTTCTAGCCAGGTGCGTCTGTGTTCATACCACAAATACCTCTTATACCTTCCGAATATCTGTTTGAATTCAAAAGACTTCAGTTCCCCTTAAAGGTTTGTTTCGCCATGATCATCAACACATTTCAGGTATAGATTTAAAGGTAGCGTGGATTTACCTGAGAGAAGACTGCTTCTCGCATGGGCAGTTTTACATAGCCTGTTCCAGAGTGAGCTCACCTAACTCCCTGTTAATCTTAGCACCTGAAGGGAGAACCACTAATGTAGTTTACAAAGAAGTAAAATAATATTTTCTTTCGTTTTGTAGATTGCAGATTCCAAATAAGTAATTTAAATGTTGTTGTCTGTCTCTGTCTGTTTGTATTTACAGCACGAAAACATTTCTGGATGCACATCAATGGAACAACTATCTTTGTTTTGTAGCCAATATGCCCCGACTAACGTCTGCAATAAACATTGCTTATTACGTTAAGACATCAACCTGTAAATTATATTTCACATAGTTTGAACAAAAAACTCATGTGTCTTTTAAAAACAATTGTATCAAATCCCAAAATCCATGTGAGCGAAACTGCAGGAAACAGCTAGTCTATATATATATATTTTTTTTTTACCAACTTTATTTTCTTCTCATGGAGTCTTACTTACAAGCATTCAGGTAAGGAACGTTATACTCAAACCTTAATATTGTTTATGCCCCTCTTTTCCCCCAGTCCTTTTTTCAAATCTGTAGTGCGACCATGAGTTTTAACATTGATAACCCCCCCTCTTTTTTCAGACTTCAGTATGTTTCCCCTTTCAGCCCTTCCCCCCCCCAGAAGAAAAACAAAAACAAAAAACAAACAAAGCTGGGATGGTTCCGCGTCCGTCCACCGTTAGGCAGTTTTGTTACAGTCCGGGCCTTGACTGCCTGTGTTGACTGGAAGCATGGGCCCCTTCATGTTTCCTCCTTGTCAAGGGCCTTAGTTCAAAATCGATCTCAGCAGGTTAGGTCTATGAAAGTAAGCTTCCCTGTCTGTGATATAGTCTATGAATGAGTCCCACACCGCCCTGAATTTCAGGTATTTGTTGTCCTTTAGGGTCCCTAATTTCTCCATCGCCGGAATGTGCCATATCTTGACCCACCAACACGCTACTATTAGGCCTTCGGGGTTCTTCCATCCCTGGGCCAGAGTTATTCTTGCTGCGTTTAGTAGTTGAGTAATCAGGGCAGCATTGTTGCATAGACTCCTTCGACTGCGGTCCCCAGGAGTATTACCTTTGGGTCGTGTGGGAGTTGTTTCCCTGTCATTTCCCTTATGTGTCCCAGTATCTCTTTACAATATATTTCAGCCTTGGGGCAGGTCCACCACATGTGGTATAGATCCCCTCGGTTGCCGCATTGTCTCCAACAGGTAGGAGGGTAGGCTGGATTCATTTTGTTTAACCTATGTGGGGTTGGGTACCATCTTGTGAATAGTTTATATGTTGTCTCTTTGATCGTGGTGCATTTGGATGATTTCTGGGCCCTTTTCCAGATCTGGCCCCATTCCTCCTCCGTAATAGGGGTCCCCAGGTCCCTCTCCCAGTTGTCCCTGTAAGATATTCGGTCCTCCATTCGCGCCTTGTCTAGGAGCTTGTATATCCTTGTTATTGCTTTATAGGTCTGGCCTTCCTGCAGGGTGTGCTCGAGACCTATGGGAGTCCTGGTGGCCGCCTTCTTCACTGCTCCCTGGGAGATCCAATGCCTGATTTGTATATACTTAAATCTCTCTCTTTCTCCTATGCCGAATTTCCGTTTGCATTCTTCAAATTGTAATGGGGACCCTTCGTGGTAGAGATCTTTGAGAAAGGCCGGGTGTGTCTGCCCCCAGCTTGCCCAGAAACTGTCTCGTTTACCTGGTGTGAAGTCTTGGTTGTGTGCCACCGGTGTGAAGGGCCCCAGCCCAGGGGCTATGTGATGTTTTCTGAGTGCTGAATCCCATGCTTATAGTGAGGAACAGGTAGATTCCAGTAGGTGGCCCTCTGCTCCTCTGGTCCCTGGCCGTAGGGCGTGTAGGGTCCCAATCGGGATATTAGTTTCTCCCTGTTCTATTCCCACCCATCCCTTGTGAGGGGTGTTTCCCATCCATTTCAGCATGGGGGCTATCCGGGATGCCAATGCATAACTTTCGATGTCGGGGAATCCCAGCCCTCCCAGTAGGGGTGGTCTAGTCAGGATTTTTTTCTGTATTCTTGGCTTCTTCCTGTTCCATACAAAGGTCACCATGTCCTTTTGTAATTTTCTGCACGTTTTGAGGGGGATCTCTATCGGGAGAGAGCTAATTATGTATAAGAGGCGAGGCAGGAGGGTCATCTTGAGTGCGGTTACACGCGCAAACCATGAGAGTTCTTGGGAGTCCCATCTCAAAAGGTCCTCCTTTAGTTGTTTCCACAGGGGGACTATATTCTCCCCATATAAGTGTTTATATTCACGTGTTAGTTGGACTCCTAAATAGTCTATTGCCTTGGACTCCCAGGTCAGTGGGTACTGGGCTGACATTCTTTGGGGTATCGTTTCTTCTTCAGTTATGTTGAGGGCTTTGGATTTTGTAAAGTTAATAGTGAACCCTGATGCTTTAGCAAATTCCTGGAGTCTTCCCAGGGCCTTGGGTAGTGACTTGACGGTGTCACATAGGAATAATAGGATATCATCCGTGTATAGGGCTACTTTGTGTTCTACCCCTCCTGCTAGTACCCCTTTTATTTTCCGGTCCTGTCTATATAGTTTGTGCCACTGGCTCCATAGCCATTGCGAATATGAGGGGGGATAGTGGGCATCCTTGCGGTGTACCTCTACGGATTTGTATGTTCGTGGTGGATCTGCCATTGATTATAAATGTGGTGGAGGGGAGTTTATAATTTTCAAGGACCATCTTTGCAAAGGTGGGGTCACAACCTTATTTCCTTAGGGTTAGCTCCAGGTATGCCCAGTCTATGCTGTCAAATGCCCTGTGTGCATCCAAGGCCACTATGGAGAATTTCTGTTTTGTTTTATTCCCTACTTCTATAATGTCCACCGCCCATCTAATGTTGTCCTGTGTGTGTCTCCCTATGATGAATCCCGCTCGGCCTTCGTGGATTATATGGGGTAGAACCTTTGCTAGCCTGTTTGCTAGGATCTTTGCGTATAGCTTGGCATCGCTATTGAGTATTGATATTGGCCTGTAACTGTGCAATCTGTGGGGTCTCTTACCGGCTTCAGGATGAGGACTGTAGTTGATTTACCCATGTCTGGAGAGATTATCCTGGTTTCCCTGATGTAGTTGAAAAGGTTCGTTAGCAGCCCCAGTAATTGGTTCCTGAAGGTTTTGTAATACACATTCACGAATCCGTCCGGCCCAGGTGTTTTATTATGTGGGAGGTGCGTTATGGCGTTGCTTATTTCTTCGGGAGTTATGGGGGCCTGGAGATTTAAATTGTCTTCTACCGTTATCTGGGGGAGGGTTATTTTGGCCATGTAGTCTAATTGGAACTGCGAGGACAGGTCCTCTTTTCCGAGGAGTTCTCGGTGGAACTCTTCCATGATATGTAGCTTTGCCTCTTCCGATGTGCTTATCCCCCCTTTAGGATTCTTGAGGCTGACTATATAGTTTCGTGTTTTTTGTTCATTGAGTTTAGCTGCTAGGAATTTATTGGCCTTGCCGCCGTGTGCGTAATAGGATTGTTTAGTGCGTAAAATGGATTGTGCGGTGTGGTCTGCCATGTGGGTTTCTAGTTGGGCTCTCACTTTCCGAAGGTTCCTCACTGTTTTGGGAGTTTGATTGGCCTTGTGTTGTGTTTCCGCCTCCTTCAGTTCTAGTTCCAGTTTCTGTTTGAGTAGCTTCCTTTCACGTGTTTATTCTGTGGTTTGTGATATGAATTCCCCCCTCATGACTGCTTTACCTGCATCCCATATTACCCCCCAGTTTGTTTCCCCATTAGCGTTGTCTCGAAAATAGTTATCCAGCGCTGTTTCCATATGGGTTCTAAGGGCTATGTCTCTGAGTATGATTTCGTTCAATTTCCAGGTTCTATGGGGGCGGGGTGTCTCTTTCATTGGGGCCATCTTTAGGATAACTGGGGCATGGTCTGTGAGGTACTGTACCCCTATTTGCACCTGTGGGATGAGGGTGGGCGAGATCAGGATCATGTCAATCCTCGAATAGCCCCTGTGTACTGGTGAGTAGTGGGTGTATTCCCTTTCTGTGCTATGAAAAAATCTCCACGTCTATATACCTCTAGGTCTCTGAACAGTTTACTTAGTGCTTGTCTGTTCCTGCCATCTGCCGTCGTGGGGGGGAGGGTCTTGTCAAGGGTGGGGTCCATTATGCAGTTAAAATCTCCCCCCACAATGATTTGTCCCTCGCATCGGCTACTCAGGTTTCGCAGGGTTTCACCTATGAAGATGTCTGGTCTGTCATTTGGGGCATATAATGCTATCAGGGTATATGTCTGTTCGTGCAGGATCCCTTTGAGTAGGAGAAATCTGCCCTCTGTATCCCTACATACAGACTTTTTCTTGAATGGTAAATTGGCATTAAGTAGAATTGCAACTCCTCTGGTTTTACTCCCCCCCTCCCTGGAGGCAAAGTATTGTGTGGGAAAGGTGTTGTGGGCCATCCGTTTCTCGTCTGAGGCGAGCAGGTGTGTTTCTTGGAGGAAAACGATTGCAGCCTGAAGTCCCGATAAGCGTGTTAGTATGCTTCGTCGTTTCACTGGCGAGTTTAGGCCCTGTACATTCAGGGATATGATCGTTAATTCAGCCATGGATCAAGCGTGGGGTCTATTTCGTCATCTGTGTGCCCTCTTTTGGCGTTGTGGATTGTATGGTGTGTGGTCGCGGCCCAAACTTGAAGCCCATCCCAGCTCAACATTTCCCAACAAAAAGAAAACATTGTGAATTCGTAAACTTGTGAACTTGTTTCTGCCCTCATGATGGCAGGACCAAGGAGTCTTCGCGCCTTCTCTGGGTTCCCCCAGGAGCGTTGGGTCCCTTGATACCCCCGGCATCCCAATCGCCAAGGTATTCCTGGGGTTGTTGAGAATTCCAAGATTCCCCCTCCCCCTTCTCTCTCCGCCCAGACATGTTCAGTCTTTTCTATTATTTTACATTTCGTTGTGATCCTTCTGCTGTCATCAGCCTCTCTTAAGTTGCGGGTTTGGGTTCTCTAGCACTTCATGTGTTTCATTCGTTAGTATGCTGGGCCCGTTCCATTGGGGTTTTCAGTAGTGTGGGTGCCCTCTAGTGTAGGTTCCTTTGCTTGACGTCGCCTAGCGTTGGGGGACCGTTCCCATCTTCTGGGTCTCCCCCCTTTCCTTGAGTATCGTGTTTCCATGTTTCCCTGGGGTTCGTTTTCTTCTATTTGCAGCAGCGCCATCCCTTCTTTGCATGTGGAGATTCGCTGTGGTCTGCCTTCCCGCTGTGGTCTGCCTTCCCATGTAAATTGCAGTCCAAAGGGGTATGCCCACCTGTATATGATGTTTTGGGCTTTCAGGGCTCTCTTGACTGGTTGCATCAGTCTCCTTTTGTGCAGGGTTGACAAAGCTAGGTCCTGGAATAGTTGGATCTGGCTACCATTGATGGTGATAGTCTGCTTCTTTCGGGCTGCTCGTAGAATGTCCTCCTTAATTAAGTATGAGGTCATTGCCATGATCACATCTCTTGGGCTGGCTCCCGGGTCACTTCGTTTGGGTCCCACTCTGTGTATTCTGTCGATGGCTATGCTTTCTGGTGGGATATCATTGAGCATACTGCTGAAGCATAGTTGAAACGTGTCTTTGAGGTCTTTGTCTCCAATCGTTTCGGCCAGTTCCTTGACCCGTATGTTGGACCATCGCGAGCGGTTCTCGATGTCCTCCGCCTGCAGCTCTAAATTACGTGTGGCCCTGGCGATCTGTTCTAGGAGGATGCAATTCTGTTTCACTTCTTCTATTGTGTCTGAGAGGCCTCTTTCCGCTGTGTCCACTCTGTCTCCCAGTTCCACCATGTCCTTCTTTACCTCCTGGAGGGAGGATTTCAGTTCGTCCCGGATCGTGCCTAGCTGGGTCTGGAGAGATTCCATCATTCTGTTTTCCATGTTTCTCAAACAGTCTTGCAGGTCCTCCTTGCTTAGTGCCATCGTGCTGTTGGCTGTTGTGGCTGTTCCCAGTTCAGTACTTGAGTCCTCTATGTCCTCGTGTTGGTTTGCGTCCTGGAGGTGCCCCCAGTATTGCTCCAGCTGTTTACCTTGTGTTTTCGCAGTGGCTCTGACTCCTGCAGGGGTATTCCTTTGTCTAGCGCCTGGCATCTGTTTCTTGAGGAGGCGGGACTGGCCCGGCGCGAGCCTGGAGGAGATGAAGAGAGCTTCGGGGCCAGTTCTCGTTTTGCGTTCAGGTCCTGCGAGGCCGGATCCGTGTGGGTCCTCGGGTGTTTTCCTCCCCTCCCGCGGTGGGCTTCACCGTATAATGGCCAGCAGCGTAGGTTGCAGCTCAAGTTTAGTGCGGGGGGGGAATTCCTGACCGCTGGCTTGTATGGCACCTGCTCGTGGTGTCCTGCGGGGCCTGGGTCTGCTGTCTAG
The DNA here is from genome assembly GCF_040938575.1 of Ambystoma mexicanum. Lineage (NCBI taxonomy): Eukaryota > Metazoa > Chordata > Amphibia > Caudata > Ambystomatidae > Ambystoma > Ambystoma mexicanum. The sequence goes on from NC_090922.1 coordinate 417,856,891, forward strand.
TCTTTTCCCCCTTAGGGCCAGTGTTGGTCCGTGATATGTACCCCACGCTGATGTCAGACGTTCCCCAGGATTAGGTCCATTAAGTTATGACTCTCGGGCGGGGATCGCGAAAGTTCAGGACTTCTATTGATAGTTTTGCAGTCTGGCAGTATCCATGTGCCCGTGAGCGGGCTGGGGTGGGTTGCAGGCAGTGGGGGCTTCGGGTCGCATCACCCAGCGGCTCCTCCAATGCCGCGCTGCGTGGGTGGGGAGGGAGCTTTCTCCCCCGGGCCGCTCAGCGGCTAGGGGCAGCCGGGCCAGGCATGCCTTACCGCTCTGCTGGATCCAGACCACCTCCGCCGGGCCCCGTTGTTACCTCCGTGCTCCGATTCTTCCAACTGTCCCGCGACGGTGCTGTAGCTGTCTCCGGGATCCTTTGCCGTGCCGCCGCGGTGTAGCGCAGTGACACCGCGCGGATCCGGGATGGGGGCGGCGCCCACAGGCCCCAGTACCACGTTGCTCCCTGCCCCGGCTCGCGGGGGCTGCTGGATTATTCCGTAGGGGGGGGCACCGCTGTGATTCCCGGAGCCTCCCCCGGGATGTCTCCGATGCAGTTGTGCTGCGCTTGCGCCCCTAGGTCCGGAAGCAGGGAAGATGGCCCTGGGCCTCCGGCTCTCCGGCACTCTATTGCTCCCAGGCACGGCCTTCAGGTCATTGTGATTTCGGAGCGGGTTGATCCCGCGAGGGTGCCAGCACCTCCCCTCCAGTCCGTTGGGGCCCGTTTCTTCGGGAGCGTGTTGCGTCCCAGTTCCGATCCCCTTTGCAGGAACCATTGGGTCCTTTGGTTGGCTTAAGACTGCTTTTTGTCACCTTTAGTTTGCCGCCCGGGCGGAGCGCGGGGATCGTGCACCCACAATGTGACGTACCGTTTTTGTCGGGACACCTGAGGGAACGTAGGATATGTTTTTGGCGGCGTGTTTCAGTGGGTGGCTAGAGTGAAATGTCTGAAAATTGTGTTTTTTCCACCAAATTTCAGAAACATTTCCCTCTGCCCACCCACCAAAACATGCCACCAACAACAGATGTCCTACCTTCCCGCGTTCCCACAGGTGTCTCAACGAAAAATGGCACCTCACATGTGTGGATGCCCCTACCTCGGCGCAAAGGGAAAAGGCTAACCCACTGATAACCCCAAGCCTTTCGGCAAAGCAGATTTTGCTCATGTGGGCAACCTACAGATTTGGGCCTAGGGTGTCGCCACCAAGGAAAACAGATAACCACATGCATTTCCGAAACGAAGACACCTGTGGGAACCCCCTTTCCACTAAAAATGTCCATGGTGGTTTAGTGACCCCCACCCAAAACAAGTTATAATTTTTTTGTTTTTTTTGTTTTGCCTCTTTCGTAGGGGCAGATTGTGCTAGCAATGTGCCCCCAGAGAGGGCTACACCAGATGCCCCTCATCCATTTGGGGTTGGGGGGTAGAGGGTCACCCCCCTTTCCACTAAAAACATCCATGGTGGTTCAGTGGCCCCCCCACACCCGCCCAAAGCAAGTTATAATTTGTTTTATTTTTGTTTTGCCCTGTTCCTAGGGGCAGATGCGCACTTGTGTGTGATGATCTGCCCCTGGGGGAGCAAAACAAACTGCCCCAGGCTTGGGGGGTGGCTCTGCCAATATTTGTAGTGGCCTCCCCCCACTCCAAATGGATGGGGGCATCTCATGTACCCCTTCCTAGGGACAGAAATCTGCCCCCGGGGAAGGCTACATAAGGTCCCCCCATCCACTTAGGGTGGGGGAGATGGCCACCCCCCCTTTCAAACACAAAAAATCCTGGTGGTCTAGTGGGCCCCCCACCCAAAACAAGTTATAATATATATATATTTTTGTTTTGCCCCTGCCCCTCCCTAGGGGCAGATGGACACATGTGTGTGGCACCTGACCCCAGAGGGGGGGTCAAAACGTACTGCCCAGGGCTTGGGAGGGGTGGCGTTGCCAATATTTGCAGTGGCCTCTCCCCCCACCCCAAATGGATGGAGGGCATCTCATGTACTCCTTCCTAGGTGCAGAAATCTGCCTCCAGGGAGGGCTACATAAGGTGCCCCCATCCACTTAGGGTGGGGGGGAGAGGGCCACCCCCCTTGCAAAAATCCCTGGTGACTAGTGGTCCCACCCGCATCCACCCCACCCAAAACTACATTTTTAAAAAATATATCTTTTTTTTTGTTTGCCCTCTTCCCCGGGGGCAGATGATCACCCATCTGCCCCCAGGGTATTGCCCTCATGCTTTGGGGAGCAGGGGGGAGAGGGCAGCTTACATAGTAAGCAGCACCTCCCCCCACTTCAAAAAACAGATCCCTGCACGACACACCAAACATATTCTGGGGGAAATAAATGACATTACATCCCCCCACTTAAAATTGTGGGGGGGGATTTGTCCCCCCTGTCCCTCCCATGTCCTACGCCCATGCCGTATGGTTTGCGTACTTTTCAAGACATCTTTTTTAAGCATTTCTAGGTTTATAAAAGATGGCTTGAAAAGTGCACAATTCAAGCCATCTTTAATAAAGCTTTGACGAAGGACAAAGCCAGAGGCGTCTTTGTCTGTCGGCAAACCTTTATAAAAGATGGCTTGAATTCTGCAATTTTCAAGCCATCTTTTATAAACCTCGAAATATATCAAGGAGTCCCCAGGTTCGCCTAGGGTTAATGACGCCTCGGCAACCTGGGGAGTGGAAACAAAAGGACAGTAACTTCCTCTGGTGATCCCTCGCGCCAGGGGTCACCAGTGTCACAGGGACTGACAGAAGTGCCAGCTTGCCTGAACTAATGGTCGGCGCATCTCCCGTTGCGGCTGCGGCCGCAGTGAGATAATGTGTCCGCCAATGTTTTGGTGGGAGAGGGAGGGCCCACTTAAAGCACTGTCTGTACCTGTACTAGGAGTAAAGCTTCACCTTTTTCTACACCTGACGTGTTGTGCTTCGGTCCTTCATTTACCAGACGCTGAATGTTACAATAATGATGAATAGGGTTAGCTAACTGGGATTCCATGTACATTTGGGGACATGACCGGAAAATCCGCTAAATCCCTTATCAATTGAATCCTACAAACACAGCGGGTCTGAATGAAGTTCTCCAATCAGAATTAAAAGGATGGTTTGAACTGACAATGATATTTTCTTTTCTGTGACTTTTGGCAATTCATTTCAAAGCACGTCTGTTCAGATTTTCAGGCAAAGGGCTCACTCATAGAGAGAGACATTTGTGCAATCCTAATTACATGAAGCTATTTACCCAAACAAAGAGCGTCTTTAAAGATGCGATTAATTATATTTTCAATGGCAGGCAGAACCTCATTATCTAAGTCAAGAAGGTTCCTCTCCTGCGTTTTTTGTTTTTATTCAAGACTCTTCTGACCAAGCTATTCTAAGACATATTTGGCACAAAACCCAGTCTGCAATTAGCCATGCTGAGAAAGTCATATTAAAAGTGCTTTTTTAGTTTTGGAACAAGAAATATTTGATGACAAAATATACAGTACTTATGTGCCCTGGAGTGTGATGCGGTGATGGGAAGGGGACAGGCACAGTCAAGTCTTGCCAAAGGAGGCATGTTGATGGATGGATGGAGGTGGACAGCTGCTCCGACAGGAGGACAGGGCTCTATACTGATAGAGGGAAAGCCAACACAGGAGATACGTATGCGTGGGTCGGCCGAGTGCTGAGCGTATTCAGGAGTTCAGGACACAGTTGAAAGCATTGTATACATACGTGTGTTAGTATAAATGAAAGAGTATCAAAGTGGTATGATGGCAATTGTGCTCTCCAAGTTCAGTGACCTGGGCATTTTATTACGACAACAAAACATGCTCTATTCATTTTGTACTTCATTCTTCATGGCTTTATTAATGTTTCATCAGAACCAGATAGTGGAGATGCAAACAGGGCTATGAGGCGATAAAGTATTTGGAACCCGCCAGTTAGGACCTCTTTTTGGTGTTGCCTGCGGTAAATATTCAACGTTTTTACCGTTACCTCATGTGGCAAGCAGGTCACAATTCCTTAAAAAAGAAGTGTTCGGACTCATTAACATGGGCAATGGGAAGTGACATCTCAGGAAGTGACCTCACAGGAAATATCCACCTGCATGCACACTCGACTTGAGCCCTGGTTCCCCAGCAGTTCTGGCTAATTAGGTATCAATGGTCGAAGCTGCCTGGTGACGATGCCCGCAAATAACCTTCATTGACCACACCCCATATAGAGCCGAAGAAATCGTGGCTGCAAAATATGCCCGCCACTCTACCCTGCAAAACCGAGATCCTGCTTTCATAAAGAGAAATACATACTCTGACTAGGGACTCATCCAGAAGGACCTCCCTTTTAACACATGTGCAGACCTCCACATGGCCAGAAATCTAATACCAGGAAAAAGTATATGAATTGGAAATGTCATAGTGACTCCTATAGAGCCTCTTACAGTGACTTAACATTGCAAACACTAAAAATGTATCTTCCCTTATATGGAAAGCACAGAGAAGTCAAGTGTCAGTGATTTTGTAGAGGTTTCTGGGTATGCAAATGTAGGGCTGGTTCACATGCAGAACTCGCCGCACTGGAGCAGAGCACCTCACCTTTTTAAGGTGGAGGTACAGAGCGCATGTTCAGATGGAGCTGTCCATGGATATGTTCTGTGGATACTGCAACATAAAAAGTATACACATTTAATTGGACACAGTAATTTGTATGCTGCCATGTGTATAGAAACCAGAAGAGTGCTTGTGTTTCATTCATAGTGTATTCCATTATGCGGACATCTGTCTCTTGTGTGTAGAACTGCAGCTTTTGGCTGCTGTGAAATCCATGGTGAGTACAGTTCAAGGAACTACCTTCAACGTCAAATCGGGGACATGTCTACCTTCTGACAACAGTGGGAGGACGCCATCCATCTGCATGTACCCTCAAGTCGAGCCCTAATGCATGTGGTAACTTGGTGGGTCCATCATGTGGACCCTTCAGTTATTTCCAATTTCCGAGCCCCATTGGACCCCATTGAAGACATTTGATATTACTGCATGCGGCAACGATTTATGTGCAGGAAAGTACCTCCACATAAATCCACTTACCATCAGTTTTCAAGGCCCCCAGTCACCTCCCAAAATGTTACTGTAGGGCGACAATTGTAGTAGGAGCACCAGTACAGCTATTGGTTTGCCCACTGGAGTGCATTAATCAGGTGGTGAACAGTGGCCTACTTACCTTTCTATCTTCAGAACTGATAGACTTTTTTCTTGAAGTTACATTCTACATTCTGGCATGTGCAGTGCTTTTCCTGGGTCTATTTAGCACCCAGGAGAATCCGCCGGTGGGTTTCTCTCCACCCAAGGACCACAAAGACGCTGACGACCCGACGCCCTTGCTGGGCCAAAGTTCTTCAGTAACTCTTTGCGGCAACAAACTATTGTCGTAGAGGTGCCTCGCTCACCTCATCTTCGCAGGACGTCCATGACCGATCGCTAACGAGCACCGCCAGGACCGAAGCTGCTGCTTTGATGCCTTTGTTTACCATTTTCTCATGGGATCTCAACAATCCGTGGCTCCTGCCTTAAAGGGAGCTGCTCAAGAAGGATCCGTCGACAGCCCGACGTCAAGCTATCTCAGGTACATTGGGGTGGTAGAACCTTGTTAGAGGGAAATAAGATGCATATAAACAATATATGGACTAGTCTTGTATTATATCTTTATTTACAGGTTGCCCAGGTGGGGGGATCCTCACACAGAACTGTGACTTAGTAGCTGAAGTACATTTCTGCCTATTGTTTTAACCAACCTGCTTTCCTCCTATGTCTATTGTTGTTTCACAGTATTAACTGATTTGTATGACATTTGACTGAGTACAGTTGATGCATTTTAATGGAATCAAAGAGTAATTGTGGTACCACATAGAAACTGTATATATTTACCATTTTAGATTAACTTGAGCACAAAGTGTGCTATTGTGATTGTGCACATAACTTGAGCCTTATTTATATAGAGAACTGTGTTATCACTAACATAGTGTGTGGACATTCCTTTGTTGGTGCTTGGGGACTACACTGTACTTAAGAACCAGCCTGCTTCTCCTCCTGAGAGCTTAAGCCTTGATTGCTAGTCCACGTATACCAAATAAAGACTCTTGGCTGGGGTGCTATGTGCCTCTACTCTGCCATATAGAGAGCAGGAGTACAGATAGCCCCCTCCAGTCTTTACAATGACACATGCCTTGATACATCTGAATTGCCTCTCACTCATGTTGTGGCTGTCAGCCACCCCCAGATGAAATGCAAAGACACCCTAATTTCTGGTGAGCGTTCACCTTTGCTGAGGTTACTGAGGCTGCTGTTCAAGCCAATCAATAGGTTTATTTCACATGAAACACACAAATACAAAAATAGCGTGCAATAAAATATACTTTTCGAGATTCAAGTATCCCTAATTCAAAATGAAGTGCAGATACTTTTTGTGTCCAATATTTGTGCATAAGACACAATCTATTGCAGTTCCTGGCACTCTCCCCTACTCTTCTTCAGCTACAGACCTTGGTGTCATCTATGACCTTTCTCACACCTTCTCTACTTTCATCTCCAAAATTGGAACAGCAGCTCGCCTCAACCTTCAAAATATTTAAACAATTATGCACCTCCTTCCTTTCAACACCGCCAAGCATCTCCTAACCACTCTGTCTTCTGTAAACTGGACTACTGTACCAGCATCCTCTTTGGTGTCCCCAGCTATGCATTCTGTCCTCTCGACAAGATCATTAACTTTGTAATAGGACTCTCTTTGAACTCCCTCACTTCGCACCTACTTCCTCGTACCGTCACTGGGCTGGATGGCTGATGATGCAAAACAGGGCCAGATTTAAATGTCTTCTCCTGGTTCACAAATCTGTCCACGGAAAGGCACCACTGTATCTATCCTCCTCTCTCCAACTTGACAAGCCTTCTCATAATCTCTGCTCTGCCTCCTTGATTACCCTTGTGACTCCTCGCCATCCCTGTGCTTCCTCTCTCTTCTGCTATTTCTCTGTTGTTGCTACACTTACAAGGATTTTTTTTGCCCGGAACATCCGAGAAACAGTGCACACGGGTTTGTTCAAAACCAAACTAAAAGCCTACCTCCTTACCTATGAGTTAGCCAAGGTTGGATAGATGTGGCACGAATATAATGGTTGGTGTACATTGTTTTAAGGTGTGCACGTTTGCATATTTTGGTCATAACATTTCCAAGACTATTTTTGCCCAGCGGTGGATTGGTGTATCAGGTGCTTTCATTAGCATATTCTGTTGTTTTACTTAATGAACGTGGAATAACAAAGAAATAAGGAGCATCCTTTGGAAGTTTGGAAATATAAAGGACAAGAAAATATACTGGACAGTCCGGATCATTGGAACTTCATAAATTCGCCCTCATAAGTCATTCCGGTGTCGTTCCAACAAAGGATGATGGTTTTTAGTCACTTCATTGAGGGACATTGTTGCATACTGCATTCCATTTTCCTCTTTCAATATCTGAAAGGCATTAGATGGTAGCAGATGTTGCCCCTCTGTTCCTCGTAGGGCAAAGTGGAGTTGAATGTCAAACCATACTTTGAACTGCAAAGTGTTTGGGTTATTGGTATTGAATACTCCAGATTTTTTAAATTGTTGCATATTGCTTGCAGTAATATGGGATGTCTTTTCCTTCACGCCTTATACGTGTTTTAATACTGATGAAAACATTATTTGCGCTGATAAAGTGTTCATTGCACATAATGTTGATTTTATGAGTGTAGGGAGGATTATTTAAACAATGATTTATTCCATTTAGCTTTGTGGCTGATATTCTGCACCAGAAACGGAACGCACCTCTCCGTAAAAATGACACAAATAATTGGCCAAGGTTGTTAGTGATTCATTTAAAAAAAAGAAAAAGGTGAATATCCTTTATAAATGAGACATCCTTTAAAAGTATCTACAGCCCATTTAGTTGAATACTGTGGGCCTCATTACGACCCAGGCAGTATCCGTGCCCTTTTTAAGGGCACGGCTGCCGCCGGTAATGATTTTTTACCGGGTCCAAGAAAAGGGCAATAACCGGGTCATGCCGACCTTGGCAAACCCGGTAATTGCCCTTTTCTTGGACCCGGTAGAAAATGTATCACCATTCCCATTTGAGCTCCATAGGGCTCAATGGGAATCGGATAAGGCTAACAACGGGCCCGTTAACAACAGGCCCGTTGTTAGCATCCTGGTCTCCTCGCGGGACCCGCTAAGGACGCCTGGTTATACCAGGCATCCTTAGCGGGTCCCGCAAGGGGACCTTGTAATAGGGCGGTACGAGGTTAACGGCTCCGGCATCTTTACCAGAGCTGTTAACCCCTTACCACCCACCTCATAATGAGGCCCTGTGTCTTTTCTTCTGCTTTATTTAATTCACTGAAATCCAATTCACTTAGGTTACATCAGCGTGTGTGCTATGATATGATATGATGTGTCATTTCTTACGTGCCTCTACACAAGTGTATATAGGCGCATCAAGACAAGGACAGGGAATCAAAAGGAGGACAAAATAACAATCTTACTAGGCCTTGGATCATTCAGACCGTGCAAGTGCAGGGAAGAGGGAAAGGGAGAAGTGCCAGGGGGGAGGGGAAGTGCAGTTAACTCACAAGTGCAGCCAGCGGGTGGCTCATAAATGCAGGCAGAAGGGACAGAAGAGTTGCAGATACAGAGCCTTAAGTGCTGGGCAGCCCAGAGGCAGTGGAAGAGCAACTGGACATGCAGGAGCCTGGGTCTGAGTTCAGAGGGTGACCAGGTGACCATTGCACTGAGCAGTCAGGTGCATCAGCAGGGTAGAGGAAGAGAGAAAGCGGAAGCGAAAAAGAAGGTCTTGAGTTGCTTCCAGAACCGTAGTTGGTTGTTCTCAAGTTTGAGAGAGCCAGGGAGGCTTTTCCAGCGGCAGGCCCCAGCTGAGGAGACAGATCTGCCCCAACTCTCTGCTTGAAGAAGCGTCTGACCCTCAGAGAGTTGGATGAGAGGAGAGCTCAAGAAGGAAGATGTTTTGGAAGACAAAGTTGGAGGTAGAGCGCTCCCAGGCCTCAGAAAACCTTGCGGATGATGCAGAGGGTCTTGAACTTGATCCTTGCAGCCAAAGGGAGCCAGTGGAGAGATTTCAGAGCTGAAGAGATAAGATCCCTGGGCTTAAGGCCAAGGACAAGTCTTGCAGTCCTGTTCTGGATACATTGTAAAGGTCGAAGATTAGAGGCAGGAAGATTTAGAAAGAGGTTATTGCAATAGTCCAGCCTAGAGAGGGCCTGAGCTCTGGAGACATTGAGCTTCGGGGGGAAAGTGAGAAAAGGAAGAATACCTCTGAAGAGGTGCAACTGATAGTTTGACTTTTTAGAGATGTCAGAGATGTGAGGAGAGAAGGAGAGGGTGTAGTCAAAGATGATACCAAGGTTCTTCTCCTCAGAGGAAGAAGCAGGAAGAGGGCCCAGAGTGGGCGGCCAGAGAGAGGAAAGGAGGCAGTGGGTGTCCCAATGAGGAGGATCTCAGTCTTACTGCCATTAAGGCAGAGATCATTGGTGCCACACAATTACTGTATTGCGGCCAGACAGTCTGGTATGAGAGAAGAAGCAGAGGTGGCTGAGGGAAGCCTGAAAGAGAGCTGAGTGTCATCTGCATAACATTGAAAATTGGAGCAGAAAGTAGCAAAACAGTGGGCAAGAGGTGCCAGGTAGTTATTGAAGAGCCAGGGTGGGAGAGGTTAGACCCCTAAGGAACACCACAGTTAGAGAGAGGGATAGAAGAGAGGAAAGACCCTAATTGGACCTGAGAGGGTCGGTCGGTGAGAAAGGAGGTCATCCAGGCCAGGGCCTGATCAGTAATACCAAGGTTGTCGCAGAGGCGATTGAGCAGGAGGGCATAGTTGAATGTGTCAAAAGCAGAGGATAGATCAACGAGAATGAGGACAGAAGAGAGATTAGAGTCAAGATTGGATAGCAAGTCTTCACAGGTGTTCAGGAGAGCGGTTTCCGTGCTTCTGGCAGCTCTGAAGGCAGACTGGTCGTCATGGAGGCAACCAACAGATTCAGTAGGTAGATTATGCTGGGAGATGGCCAGCTTTTCTAAGAGTTTGTCCTGGGAAGGAGTTATTGAGATCGGGCGATAGTTAGCCACAGAGGAAGGATCGACCAAGGGCTTCTTTAGAAGGGGGTGCACAAGAGAGTGCTTAAGGGGGGATTGGAAAGTTCCAGTGGCAAAGGAGTGATTGCAGAATTTTATGTTGGAGCACATTTCATTACAGGAAGGTATTTCTTCAGTGTTCACTTGGCTGTCTTGAAGCCACTCCTCTACACTAATTTCACCAATTAACTGGAAATTAACTTTTGGAAAAACGTATGCTTCCTGCAATTGGTTTGTGGATGCGTCATTGGCTTTTGGCTCCACCTCCATTATGCTTCGTCTGGAGCTCTGTGTACAAAGGATCAGCAGCCTTTATGACGCAGACCTGATTAATGGATCTGAAGGCTGGCTTGTGGAGAAATGCAGCAGTTCTTTAGTATTTTAGCATAGCTGTGGGTCTGTTGCATGATGCCTATTTTGTACTAACTCTCTGTAACAAAGGTGAGACCGGAGGTTTGCATTCGCTATGCTGCCAAGTATGGTACAATATTCTTCATGCCCTAAAATCTTGAATACAGGTTGGCCTTTGACTGGTGTTAACTGTAGGATATCACAAAGCTCACTGATAGGTTTTCCTCCGTATACAGTCTTAATGCCTTCCTGCCTTCTGAGGTGAATGATGGAAACCACGTTTGCTGTATCTATTAAAAAAACTTTAGTTTGATGTAGAATTCTTCCTGCTTCAAATTCTGCCTTTGCAGGCAAGTTTTGGTAGACTAATTTGTTTTGATGCCATTACTATGAGTAGTATGAGTTGTAAAGTTGTACCTCTTATGCTGTGATAAGCTAGTCCTTTTGAGAGATGTGACAACACATGAGAGGCCGCTGCTTGTTGTAAAAATATACTGATTGTTTCAATTAGGAAAGTTTTGCTTGAACCATCTTCACCAACAATGTATGAATCTGTATTACAGGTGCAAGTTTTGTTCTCATTGTGTACATCACTTAACTCAGATAGATACATGCACCATTAAATATTATTCAGCTTGTTGGACTGTTCCGTGGCATGTTCCATCTCACGCACTACTATTTCTTCTTCATTTTCAGTAAGTGATTCGCGAAGTGGTTCTTGGTTACCTGTGATGGATGGTTGACTCCCCTGTGGATTTTATTTGGTGATTTCTGCATTTATTTTTTCTACTTGGGAAATCCATTTGTTTGTACTGATTAAATGTGTCATTTGAAAGGCTGCTTTGAGTTGTTTTGAATGCACCCTGAAATGTGCCATACTGCCCTATTAATTCATCCTTTGTTTGCTAAGGCTTGAATAACTGCAGTAGAGTCATGTACTAGAATTCTTTCTGGTCTGCAGATTGGAATGATTACTGCATGACATTCAATTTCCTGACTATTGGGAATTTCCTCGGCTAGACAATCAATTTCTTGGAATGATTTTGGTACTGTTTCTCAAGATGAACATGGACCAAGGTTTAGTCAGAGAAAGCTTTTGGTTTTTCCATAGAAAGCTGCACCTATTAAACTGTATGATACTTTCTTATACACCACATTCTCTGTGGGAGAGCATTTTTATGCCAAAGTTGTATAGTTTGTAAGAAAGTTTTTTTGGATGAAACGTCATTCAAGAGTTCTTTAAATTAAGTCTACTCAGCTTTGGTGAGCATGGCTGTGGCATACCTTGTGAGCACAGTTAAATATTCTGTGATTAACTGAATGTCTCTGTTGTCATTCCACATGGATATTTATTTATTTATTTATTTTAATACTTGTAACGCGCCAACATGCCCGTAGGCCTCAGGGCGCACATAGAAACTTAACAGGACAGACAAACATATAGAGTAACCTGTATAGAGCAGAGAAGGAGATAAGTCAAAGAATTTATTCCATGTTGAAAAAGTATGTTTTTACGGCGCGTTTGAATACGGTGTAGTTCTGAATCTGCCGCATCTGGGCTGGAAGTTTATTCCATTGCAGGGGTCCCTGTGCGTCAAGAGTAGTACCTCCAAATTTAGCTGTCCTAGTTTTTGGCTGTTTGAGAATAATGGCCGAGGATGACCGAAGGTTCCTGACGTTTGGCTTAATGCTTATGCGGTCTGACAGGTAGGTGGGACTGCTGAGACTAAGGCATTTATGGGTCGTGGTTAATATCTTATGGGTTATCCGATGTTTGACAGGGAGCCAATGAAGTTTTTTCCTGAAATTGGAAATGTGTGTGCGACGGGACTGAATGAAAATATTGCGCACAGCATTGTTCTGAGCCACTTGTAATGATTGGATATTGAGAGCTGTGGTGCCCGCAAGGAGGCTGTTACAGTAATCCAGTCTAGAATTAATTAGTGCGGTGGAAAGAAGAGCGCAGTTCTCTTGTGATATGAATGGACGAATGTACCCTATTCTCTTATTTATGAGACCACAGCTTGATTTAATGCTGGAAACGTGAAATTTCATTGACAGATCTTCGTCGAGAACAACTCCCAAGGTCTTGACCTTCTTCTGGACGAGAATGGTGTTATCAGCAATATGGAAGCTAGCATAGTCGGGATCTAGTTTCGCCCTGATGTTTTTAGATGCCACGATGAGGATTTCAGTTTTTTTATCATTAAGGGCAAGAGAGTTGCAGGCCATCCAATCTTGTATAGCTTTATATATTTTGTTGATGGTTGCAGAATCGCTGCTATATAGGCCACTCAGCTGTATAACCACCTGAGTGTCATCGGCGTAGTTCGTATATTGTACGCCTAGTTTGTTTAAGAGGTCAAGAAGGGGACGAATATATAGATTGAAGAGCAAGGGCGAAAGACAGGAGCCCTGCGGTGCTCCGCATGTCTGAGAAATTGGAGCAGATTGGCTATCGCCCACACAAACTCTCTCCATTCTGGGACCCAGAAAGGAGGCAATCCATCTGGATGCATTTGCAGAGCTCTTAGCGACCTCTCCGAGCCTTGACACCAGTAAGCTGTGATCAACTAGGTCAAAGGCTGCGGAGAGGTCAAGTAACATGATCAGGGCAGCTTGATTATTATCAGTTATGCTAGCTAAGGTAGATTTGAGATCTAGCATAGCTGTCTCAGTCCCGTGACGTGCCCTATAGCCCGACTGACGGGTGCCCAGGATATTGTATTTTCCGACATGGGCCTGTAGCTGTAAGTAGGCCAATTTATCGATTATTTTGAGAACATAAGGCATGTTGGTAATAGGCCTGTAATTGTCATTATTCGCTGGATCGAGGTTCTCCTTTTTCAACAAGGGTGTGATCCATGCCGACTTTAACAGTTCCGGCACCAGACCGTCATCAAAAGAGAGGTTAACCAGTTTAGTGATCCATGGAACCAGAGTTTCTAAAGACTCTTTAAGAGTGCTTGTGGGACAGTCGTCCGCTGGACAGGACGTGTCTTTGAGGTCTTTTATGATTTTAAATACTTCATCTTCAGTATAGTGTTTAAAAGAGAATTGAGGAATATCGTTTTCAGAGTTGCTGGGTGAAGTGGTGTCAGTAATGTTTTGCGTGGATGTTACATTGCCTAGGGCTTTTTTTATTTTTTCCTTATGAGAGTCAATCTTGAGTAAAAAAGCTTCATGAATACTCTGGCACCATTTATTGTCCTTGATGATGTTGTGAGTGGTTGGGGGCTGACTTTGGAATTCTGCTAGGATTTTAAAAAGCTCCCCTGTATTAGATTGAGCATTCACTATTCTTACATTGTAATGTGTGGCCTTTGCTTCTGTGATGAGTTTTTTATAATTAAGGATGGATTTTTTGTAATTAGCCTGTGTATTGTCGTTAGGATCCTTCCTCCAGGCTCTTTCGAGTGCTCTTTTTTCTTGTCTGGCTACAAGAATTTCATTGATGAACCAGGTGTTCTTTATGGTTTCAGATAGAATGATTGGATTGTAATCATCAATATACTTGGAGGCCTAATTTCTTTTGATATTATATATGTTTTTGTGAAACGTTTCTTTGACGCTGTGTCTAACAGCAGACATTAAATTATGTACCTGATCTTTGGTACTTACAGGTATTGGGAATACAAAATGACCTGTGGGGGGGGGGGTTAGTATTTGCCTTTATTTATGTATTGGTCTGTCTACAACCCCTGTGAATATGTGGACTTCATCCTGTCTAGTATTTTTTTTTTTTTTTTTGGCTGATAGTATCAACCTTTCAAATTACAAAACAAAGAATCATGTAACAAATAGTTAAAACATTCACAACATAAACACTAACATGATCACAAATCTCTTGTCTCACTAAATAGATAATATTCAATCGATTAAAACAATAACTAAAATTATATGTGCTTTTTGATTACTTAACACACTATTAAGATGAAAATAAAGGTCGGCACTTCAATTGTCATTTTGTGTGAACAAAACAAATACCATTTCTAGCTTATGTTTCACAAATTTAAGTTTTTACAGACAAAATTGAATCAAGAAACTGAACCAAAGCAATTTTTACGGCAAGTCTGTGATTAGAAGAATGTATTGCCAAATATTAACAAATTCCAAAGGACGATATATACAAAGCAAATTTTAAAAATACAGTACACGTTTCTCTGTCAACACGAGACAAAACAAAATAAGATGTTGCAAGGTTTCTCTTTGTGTAATGTTAGTGCAGAATCAACAGTAGTTCTGGTCTTTTGGTATTTGACCCCTTCTAGCTAGGACATCATTGGTGTACCATAGGTTTAGCCTAAAGCGTAGATATTGATTCCGAATTTGGGGAGAAGGACATTTGATCAAATAGTCGGCCATCTCACCAAATTTCTTACAACCAAACACAGACAGGTCAAAGTCTTTGTAAATGATACATTGTTCATGATTGCAAATCCAATCATATTCAAATAGTTTGATCTTTGCACGAGCTGGGATGGATAGTAACAAGTCTAATGTTTTCGATGCGTCTGAAAGAGCATTCAAAATATGAACACGCCAAGTATGAGGAAAATAATGTTTGAACTCCGAAAGGTAATATGCTGTCACACTCAAGATGTTGTTTGAGTCAAGATCTAGTAGGCATTTGCGCAACAATGAAGACATTTTCCATAAAATGTGAACATATAAGGATAGAGAACCCAGTTCGTATTGTATAATTGGCAATGGAGTAGAATTTGGTAGCTTTAGAACTTGCCTCCAAAATCGACCTACAAGCAAATCCCAGCTCCACTGTGCTTTTACTAATCTTGTCTCTATGCCATAAAGAAGAATGGGCACTACTTTTTGTTTAAAAAACAATATGACATGGGTGCAAAAAATGTACCATATTTATAAATCTTTGCTTGAGAGATTAAAGAACATAATTTGGAATGTAGGCCACTTTCATAGATGGCATTAGACATAGTGTTGTTGAATGGTATGCCCAAATATTTATATTGGGACGCTACTTGAGATCAGAGTCTTGCAAGTGCCATTTATATTTGGATGGTATGTTCTTCAAGCAGCTATTACAGACCATTACTTGTATTTTGTCTGTGTTTATTATCAAATTGTTAGCTTGAGCATACGCTGCGGGCTGATTAAGAAGATTTTGTAAACCTTTGGGTGTCTGGGAGAGAAGAACAAGGTCATCCGCATAAAGCAACCATGGGATTTGTAGTAGGCCCAGTTTTGGAGCATCTCATATTATATTTGAGAAAAATTCACCCATGTCTAAGATGAACAAATTAAACAAAATTGAGGCCAACAGACAGCCCTGCTTTAAACCTTGTGCAGTGGAAATATACAAGGAAAGTAAACCTCCAAAGGTTAACCTTCAATTGCAGTGTAGTATTAGTGTGAAGATGTCTAATTATTGAAACAAGTTGTCTAGGGCATCCTTATCGAGATAATTTGTCATATAATAGATGGCGATCAATGGAATCGAATGCCACCCGGAAATTGACAAAAGCCAGATATAAAGGTTGTTTCCGGGTGGCCTACTGGGACTTCAACATGTTTAATGTGATGAGGTTAAATGATGTACCCAAACCAGCAACGAAGCCCAATTGAAATGGATCTCTCACTTGGGGTTGTGAGGACCATATGACTAAAGATTTTACCGGGGGCGTCGAGAAGTGCAATTGGTCTATAACTGGATGCAGCACTTCGGTCCCCCTTTTTGAAAACTGGCAGGATAATTGACTGTTTCCATGATGGTGGAAGAAATTGAGTATTATTTATGTGGGTGAAAATATTAAACAATATTTCAGCCCAAATTTCAGGGTGCTGCTTAATCATAAGATTGGAGAGGCCGTCCCGCCTGGAGCCCGGGAACGACTTGCTCTATATATGAAGTACAAAATATCTTCCTTGTCAAAATTAAGATCAAATTTCATGTTTTCTGGTAAATTACTAAGATGTAGTGTAACATCCGGAAGAGCATCTGATTGTATAAAATAGGTTATCCAATTGTGTTCAATGACTTGCAATTGTAGTTCAACTTGTGGCCCTGATGCCACTTGATTAATAGCTGTCCATATTTCTGCTGTATTTTTACTTTGTAAAGCTTCTAACATTTTAGCCCCATCAGCCTGATAAATGTGAGACTTTCGTCCTCACAACACATTTTTATATTTGTTTTAATTTGTATTAGAGCTGCACCACAAATGTCATCTGATAGTTTTAAAGCCTCTCGTTTTTCTTGCCGAAACAAAGTCTTTTCGCTCTTTTATGTCCTGATTAAAGACATGAAGTTTTGGAGCGCTGTTTGATTTACAGGGAGTGACGGACTGAAAGAACTGTATCAAAACATGGTATGTGACTTCCTGATCTATTAAACCAGTAGAGTGTTTATGCAGTTCAGATGTCAAATGGTTATTGAACAGCTTCAAAGAGGTTTCTGACCAACGTAATCTGTTACCACAGGAATTAAGCGACAGATTTTCTTGAAATTTAATATTCAAAGGGATGATTTCAGGATCGTCCAGGCACCAGGTCATGGTGAGCATGTTGTGATCACTCAAGTTTGTTGTCACAACACGAAAATGTGCTACCTGACCAATGAATACAGAATCCACATACACATAATCAATAATTGCGGTCTGATGAGCTCTATGCAAGGTCGGTCTAGGAGGAATATCTGCTAAGAATGTTCCATTCAGCATTTGTAGGTTGCAAGTTTCAACAAAATGGCGCCATTTATTCAGCCTTCCAATAGAATTGGTAGATGCAAGTTGAAAACAATAAAGATTCAAGTCCCCAGCTATGATGATTTTCGAAATATTTGGGTCGAGGAAAACAAGGTCCATTAAATGATTCAGATCTTTAAAAAAGCGATCGTCTGTTATTCCCAAAGTGTTCCAATAAAGGTTCAGTAAAGTATATGTGGTGCAAAGGTGATGAAGTTTTGTCATCTGCATAAAAACGTTGGGAGAAGCCCAGGCCTCAAGCGTAAACTGCGAGCTTAATTTAGCAGCAGTCAACAAGTAGGCAGCAGGTAGGTCTTCCTCGCAAGGCTTTGCTGGCCACAATAAACTGTACATCAAAATTGTCCCACATAGGTACTGAAGTGAGCCATGTCTCTTGCATAACTACTATATTGTAAGTTGAAATCTCGGTAGAACAATTGTTTAACAAATGTTTAAAACCTCGGGAATTCCAACTGATTAAACTAGTCGAGGTGTAGATGAGGAGACTAGTTAATGCTGATTATTATTGCACTTGCAAACACATTTGGTTTCTGACTGGTCAGATTTTTCGCGATGTGTGTTCAATGGCACTACTGAATTGGAACCCAATGGTAGAATGGATGAGACGATACTTGAATCATCGTTAGAGGACGTTCCAGCTAACAGAGTGAAACCCATGCTATATAGTTGTATTTTTGCAGGCCATATAGTGTTTTGGACTAATCGAGATTTTGTACAGATTTCTGCAGAATCTAGCTTCCCTTCATGAGTAAATTGTCTAAGTCTATATCTGATGATCTGATGATACGATATCCTCTAGAACTGGAACATCAAAAAAGATTTCCATAATTGATTGTCTATTTAGATTGTATTGTGTGTAAGGAAGAGGCCGACAACACAAAGCCAGAGAAAATGGTGCTGGACGTTTAGATGTCATGATAGATTGACCTTTTATTACAATAGGAATAGGTTGGCTTTTTATTAACCTTTGCCAACAAAGGACTCTTGGTGGGTTTAATATTTGTCAGAGCAGTTTCAATTAGACGCAATATCTCAGGTGCAAAAGAAGCTAAATGAGTGGTCTCAGAGACATGTTGTTGTTTATCAAATTGAACCACTCATTTAGGTGCGTTTTCTGCTTGGAGCACTGGTTTAGGTGCTTTTTCAGGCAGCAAAGTATTTTGTGTCTTTGGAATGACCTTGTATGTTTTCATTGCAGACAAGTCCGTATTTAAAGGAAGAGAATGAACCTTCTGAGAAGATGGACAGTCAGGCCTTAAGGAAGTGGCCAAGACTGAATTTGTCGCAGAAAGAGAGATTATAGTAGTATTTTCTTGAAGTCCCATGTTTTGTTTTGTGGGCTGTGGAGCCTTAACAACAAAAGGATCAATATATTTTTGGGATGGATGAGTAGCCATATATGCGTCTACTGCTTTTCTGATTTCTTGACGAAATTTGTCACTATCAGACTGAGTAGACATTTTGCTAGAGGACACAGACATTGTTACATCAGAGTCTAATTGTGTTTGTGCTTGGGGAATTCTCTCAGCAGTAGATAGTTCAGATACTGCTTCAACCAAATCATCAAGTGGTGCATAGGAAGGAATGTCTGACCCAATGTTGTTAGAGGTATTAGGCTTTATCGTTTGGGCTTGCGAAAGATATTTCTTAGTTAAAGCTTTAGAGGCTAGAGTCAAAGCTCTCGTTGGTCGGCTAATCGATTTAATAAATTGTTTAGTTTTAGCCGAAGAGCTTTTCACAGATTTGAGGTTTTTCGTTTTTTTCAACTCAAGATTAGATGATGTAGCACGATTATCTCTAGGGGTGACAAGATCAAAAATTGTGTATGCACGTTTCTTGCAACAGGCAGACAATACATCCCCACCATCAGTCGGCACAGTTAATGATACAGTGCTCTGTGAGACAACATTTCCAGCCTGAATGACATCTACAAAATGTGGCAGCACAGATGACAGGTCTTTGGTTATAGGTTTATCTGTCACAACAGAAAATAACTCTTGATCTTCTATGCAGTTAGTAGTTTGACATGCTTTAGTTGCCATGACTGGCCGTGATCGAGAGGAGTCGATAAAAGCTTTTGTCTCGTGGCTCAAACTGTTATGTGTATTTTCCTGCCAAATTAAAACTTTTTCCATTTGTGTAGTCTGTAAACAAATCTTTGCATTAAGAGTTTCATAAAGTGTAGCCAACGAATGAATGGCGAGATTCATTGCATTAAGTGTTATTTCTAACAATTTAGAAGATGGTTCAAGTTGACTATAGGACTTGAAAACTACTGATGACTCATGTTGTCTGCGTGGAGTGGGTGCAGTTATGACACTGCCAAAGCTGAGTTTGGTTGACTTAAGTCAGGAAAAAGCTCTGGTGATCTAGAAAGATTTTGGAAAGAAATGTGAGCTGAAAAACACGAGATGTTCCATTCCAAATCAATCACGGCCATGTCAATTGGTACAGATTGCGTCGACTCACCATTACCGGGCTGAGTAGGAGCAGTCGAGGCATTATGCAGGAGAATACTATCAGATACAGGAACATTGTTCTTCGCATTTGTTTCAGATAACTCAGCAATGGATGATTCTAAAGATGTTGTATTTGCAACCGATTAAATTGTTTTTGGAGAAGAAACCTCAGGACAAACAGGCCTATCTACAGCAGGTGCTAAACTTGTTGACAAAGTTGGTATCCCAGCGGGCACATCAACAACGACGGCCACCTATTCTTCTATTTGGGCGGATGTTAAATCATTGTTTACGTCCAAGTCATGATAGTAAGAACCTATGTCTCCATTCGTAGCTAGTTTAGGCAATGTTGAGATTGTTTTCTTAACAGCACGAGTTGATGGAGTGGAACATGTTGGTTTATAGTCTTTTCTCCTAATGAATGCAGCAGGCGACTTGGGTTGTAGAGCTCTTGCTAGCGCAAGGGCTGGCAGAGGCATACCAGTCGATAGAGTAAAAACGCCTCGGTGCATTTGGATGGTAAAACGGGATGAGAAAATAGTCTCCAAATCCACTGATTAAACTATATGTGAACTGCGACACGTATCAGCAAAGTAAGCCAAACTGGCCGCAGTACCGTGACAAATGCGGCAAAACGGCCAAGAGGCACTTCACAGGTACTACGCCCAGGTGCACGCGCGTGTTGGTTTATATAGCTGCACGTCCCAAAGAGGCAGAGCTTTTGTGTTTAGAGAGCTAACATACTCAAGATAGGTCCTAAATAGCGAAATACAAAAACGTATGTTAGTCCACTGCTCACTATAGTGGTGAGTAAACTGAAACAGTCTCGTGTCTTGAATAAAGTACCATAGCAGTAGGTGAAGATATTGAGATCCAAAAGCGTCGAGCAGGGAAAGCGGCCAAGAGGCACTTCACAGGTACTTCGACCAGGTATGCGCCATCCTGTCTAGTATTCTCTTCACCTAAAGAAATGTTCTGTCTCGCCAAGAGGGAGCAATATTTGTTGCAGATGAAATGTAACATGACGGCAGGGTGCACGATTTCAAATCTGAAGATATTAGCCACACATAAAATTCACTCATCCCATTTGCAAACACAGTGTGGTGCATGACTACAGTGATTGCACGAACACCTCAACACTAATGTACAGGTGTAGCCCTAACCCACACCATTGAATGTGTGCCATATTATTGGGGACATGGCTTACAAATGTATATGCCCCTATTACAAACTCTTTCTTGATATTTCTTTTCAAACAAGTTGTAAGCCAGGAAGAAAGCTCAGCAAGTTTAATCACACACACACATCTGTCATGGATTCACTTTGCATGTCACAAGTTCGGATTGCAGCAGGGCCATCTTAGCCCTATATCCTTACAGGGTTAGTTCAGCACAAATACATTGTCTAACAATAACAACTGTACTTAAAGCACTTATAAGTGCGAGGAATCTGGCATGCATCATAATAGAAAACACAATATCTTGTTGGTGCATATTTGAATTGCAAAGCAGACTCGTTATCCATGGGTCACTTTAAATCACGTTGCCTAATGGAAGAGGTGAAGGAAGGAATTGCAGCCCTTGGCATAGGAGTCCTGACTGCTCTCTACATTTTGATCTGGTATGCATATGTATGTCACCTTATGCATTGTCCGCAGTGACTGTTCCATTTACTCCCCTTCACAATCTGGTGAGAATACACCTCAAACTCACCCCGTTGTAGGAAGCTCTCTGCTTCCTCTCAAATTTGATTTCTTATCTATTATACGCTCTTTTGAGATGAAAAGAGGGTTTTTCCACCTGTATATAAATGATTAAACAATACTGTAGTTAATGCTGGTTTATAGAGTCAATTGCAAACATTTTAGTGGGAGGACTGGCTGCTGAGGAGGCAGTGAAAATAAAATGTTTCTTGAACTACTGAGCTGCCCACAACCGAGGGCTGTGGCACATATAACACTGCACACTAATATGTGGCTTTTGACAGAAACTGTAAGGTTATAACACGTTTTGAGTGCGTTTTAATTTTTAATTTTACAGACTTGTGCCACATGTAAACACGTATTTTTGCATTACCTCTTGATGCATTAATGGTCAAACAAACATGCTAAGTGTTATTACACGGTTAGACTGACCTACATTCAATGTGGTCCATTTTAGCCACGCACTAACACATATGTTTGCTTTACCCTTGATTTATGGTTCTGTGCATGAAGGGTAAAGCAAAAAGAAAGTCATGCCCTCAGAAGCCGCCACCCCTAAATTTAGTGGCCCGCACGCCCACTAATTTCAGGGGTGGGGTGGGCACAGACACTCACACACAACACTTTCATCCACACATTCATCCACCAGACCCTCAACTACTTGCATGCACGCATATATAAAAACAAACACTCCATTGGCACAAACATAAACATCAACATTCACGTGCACATACATACACATATGCATGCACATTTAATTTAAATACACTTATATACACAATTAATTAAAAAAAACACTTACCATACCTCCATGAACTATTCATTTGTGCCCATGCAGCCACAGGAGAGCTGGATGGCCCACCCTTCAGCCCGGCACATAGACTCGCTCCCATACAGGAGAGGAGGCCTTGAATGTCAGTCAGCCTATTTACATTGTCGGTCTCCAGAATGGGAACACTCTGAATAACAGGAGAGGAGTCCCCTCTCCTATCATTCAGTGTGTCTACGCTGCCAGAGCAATAATGGGAGGGGGCAGCGCTCACTTATGAGAGTAGGCAGCACAGTCCCCCGTGTGAATAAAGAACACGTGTGGACAGTGCTGCCTTCTACTCAGGCGAGGGGAGGGTGCCATGAGGCCCGTCCCAAGCGTGAGGCCGGGAGAAGTTTGCCCCCTTGCTCCCTCTCGTGATGACCGTTCACTTTAATAATCTTGAATATTGTTTTTCATCATCTTTTTCTGCCCCTCCACTTAACCCTGCCATTTTAAGTATACCACAGGTTGCGTGTTTCCTCTGCTTCACTAAGCAGATGATCCTCTTGTGTTTAATTAAACTGCTGACAAACAAACGTGTGGTATCCTGGGTCTTGAAAAAGGAAGCAGATAATGGGGTCAACAGTGTTTGAGAGGGTGAAAAGCCCTCTCAAACACACCTTTTTTGGTTTAAGCTCTCTCAATCTGATTTGACGATCCCGCATGATTGGTGGAAACATTTAAGCCGCTATAGTTCGAAAATTCACTAGCCACCAGTGAACATTATCTGCTTATGATGTGTGTCTTAACGGTCACACAGGGGCAAGGCGCTCCTGAAAGCTGGCGACATGCACCAGACGCCATGTATATATATTTATGCATATGACACAAAAGTTAGCCTGGCAAAATCCTTTCTTCAGTAGAGAAACATAACCTTGCTGTAATTGATTTGCAGTCGTAATAAGGCATATTTGGGTTCCTCCACACATAATCTCAAGGGGAGAGTTCTTATATCTCCTGCTTGAGATGGCACCGCCGCTGGTCCACTACAAAAAATCATAATGGGGCCTCACCAAATGTTTTGCATCGGTCATCACCACACCTAGGGCCACCCCTGCTAAAGAGTAAAAGGTTTAAGCCACCATTTCAGCCTCTGCAGATGGGCAAAATGCTACCAAGGTGAACCGTGAGGAGCTAGCACATGTGGCACTTGCCTTCCTGTAATTGTGAGCGCTGGGCATTCCCTGGCTGTCCTATCATAGTGCCAGCACTCTGGAATGAACAAGTATACCAGGAAAAGGTGGTTTTACTTGCTGTTGCAGTACTCTAGGAAGGCATCTAGCAGCTCCCGGGGCTCTTGGTCCAAGCACCACTCTGCAAATGTTCCAATGTACATTCAGCCTCTGCCAACGTGATAATGCAGTAATGTTCCTTGGCAAATTCAAAGGGAGAAGGGAAAGCTGCATCTATACCGAACATTCGTTATCTCTAAGCCATTGCGTCAACTGGCGGCACTCCTTTCACTTAGTCAAGTCAAGGGGAGGGCAGATAAGTCTTGATATATTTGCACTTGTGATCCCTCGTAGATAATTGATTCCCTTTTCCTCGTTTTCTGAAGAATCATCGTTTTCTGGGTAAAATACAGACATTTGAAGAGCACTGAATGTGGGACCCCTAGAGGACCACCTCATCTATGCACTCTGTCAAAAACAAGATTAGGGAAGGCCGACTGTTGGGGAGATTTGTTCGTTTTATGCTTAATCCCCTCTCCAAGTGAGACCCCCCAGCACTTTCTGTTGGACTTCTGGACTTTCTGTACCTTTTTATTGTTCTCCTGATTGAGGGGAGCCTTTTTCCCCTCCTTTATTCTTGACTGCTCTAATCAAGGGAACTCTGTTTCAAATGTTTTACTTTATTTTATGCAGTCTGGTTCCTCCATACCCTTTAAAGGCATCTGTGTTTCACTTTTGCAGCACACAGCACACTGTGCAGTGTTGCTGGGCACCCTTTGGGTCCTCCTTTTGATATTCTTTTATTTTCTTTAAAAACGACTGTTCTTAAGGAAAGAGGGATACTTTTGATCCTTCCTAAACCTTTACTTTTGAGATATCAGCACCCCCCTATGTCAAGTGCTGATTGAATACCTCGTATCCCCCTTCTCTTTGCTCCTGTAACATTTTGGTTAGAGTGACAACTCTATAGCTATGGCTGGTGGCAAAGGATGTGTTCTACCAACTTGTGTGAATTATTTCACCGCAGGGTGTATTCACAGCTGCGGTTATGCACAAAAGGGTCACCTATGTTCCAACATGGTGGCTCCTTTCTTTTTTGCTATTTCTTGTGGCGGTTTTTCTTTGTTAGCCCTTCTTCCACCATTGTGGGAGGGGGATGTCTTAGTTTGGCAGGAACCCTTTGTGGGCGCTCTAAGTCTCCAGTGTGTCTGTGAGGACAGGAATCAGGGATGGAGCCTGAACCTCCCCTGCCCTTTGTCTGCTGATGTGCGTGAATGGAACCAGTTCACCCTGGGGGGCTGGCTGTCCTGATTGGAAAACCAATCACCCCTTTCTGTAAACTGCAAGGAGAGTTTTCAGAGGAATGTATAGGAAATCCTGATAAAAGGTGAGGATCCTGAGGCAGAAGGCAAGTCGACCACTGGAACAAAAGATCCAAATCAGAAGATGTCCAGAGACGCTGGCAGTCCCTTCCAGTAACTGTGATGAGACCACTTCTGTCCTGACCCCGTTTTCTGAATGACAGAGGCTCAAAGTAGTACTTACCTCAAGCTGACTTGTCACTCCTGTGTGGCTGGAGTGAGATATCAGGTGTTTGGGTGTTCACCCATACTCATTGCCCAGGCCTAAAACTTGTGTATTCATAGGGCGTCCTTTCCAAGGTCCCTATTAACTTCTTTATTGTGACTACACGTGTGTGAGAGTTTCTTTTGGACTAATGTATTTACAGGGTTCACTGTACAGACCTACAGCTCACATCCTCCTCATAAGATAAGCCTGGCTGCCTTGCCATTCTGCCAAACCTTTTGGTAGAACAGACTTGTACTAAGAGTTGGTGCCTGTATACCAAGGGATAGTTTTATGGAGTTTCACCTGTTGGTAGACTTTAGGAAAACTCCCCTAACTCAGACCCCCCAAACAGGGAGGCCAACAGTTGTCGCACAGAGTGTTCCAGAGAGGACAACGATTCACCTTGCGTCTCCTTTAGTTAGGCCCATAATTCATAGACTACATCACCTCTCTCTATTCTCAAGTTCATCGATTTTCATAGCCAAATCTGACTCTATATTCCAGGTCTTGAAGGATCGTGTCTATCTTCATGCCTACTAAGTCAATGGAGAGCTGATTGTTTTCCAGCGCCTCCATTCTGTCCTCCAGCGTTCCTACTCGCCCCTTCAATTCCGTGACCGAGGCCTGGACCTCACCCCTCACTGATTTATTTTCACCCAACAAAAGTTTGATATCTGCCTTTCTGTGAGACATCCATTGGTTCCCTATGCGTCGCCATCGTCATGGAGGCCTTAGAACAGGTATGCAGAATTCTCAAGGTTGTAGGGTCTGGGCCAACCCACGACAGTGTCAATACACACAATCATAGTAAGGCAAGCCCTCGGATTCTGTGAACAAGAAAAGAAATTCCAGGTGCCACTTGAAAGTAAAAGTACAATCAAACCACAGTCATTGCACTGCAGTGCCAAAGGAATATCCAGAATAAATCACTGCGCTGAGATATTGCACACTGTTGTATAGAAAAAAAGAAATACAATTATTTATCTCCCCCAAAAGGTGCATTGGAAATCAACTTCAGCCTAAGAACGCTTTTGGGAAAAATGTAAGGCTCAGCCACGAACACAGCAACACGTTTTCAAAAAACAGTGTCACCTCCTAGGAACATATCAGGCACTTATCCATGTGCAGAGGCTGGAAGAATTCCCCAACCACTGATGAGGACACTTGCTGCGATATTCTAGGAGTGAGAAAGACACATTTATACTGTGAAACTTGGCCTCGATACTGCTACCCATGGAGCCTCAGTCACAGGCTGTTATGCTTAGCAACATACAAAGTCCAATGATTTATAACACAAAGCGTTTTCCAACGGTTGCCGGCCCCCACCACTCATCAGCCCTGAGTCAGTAAAAGTATAGAAAGGTACAACAACAGGTGATCGCGGCATCCACCCTGCAGTGTCAATCCCACATAATGCAGCAAGATTTTCACATCGCCGCCGCCCTGGTGATGTGAACATCCGGGAGGTGCTTCCGCTTCCCAGCCCTGCAATTCACATGGAGGCCACTCACATAAGCGCAGAAGCGGATCTCCACTCAAAAACCATGTAAAAAGGCCAAAGAGGGCTCAAAATGTTCCGGAGCACTTTGTACACATGTTTTCAAGCCACAATAGTCTAAACACATGGTCGCAAGGATCCATTTCTTTCATCTTCATGAGCTGGGGAAAAGAGGCATCAGGTTAACCAGCCATGTCGCCGGCACCCCCTGGTGGTCTCCATTTGATAGTATTTTAAGTTTGAGTTTTGTTATTTGGTACGTTAGCTACTGTCTTGTAAGAGGCGTCTCCATTTTCTCCTAGGAGAATCACTTGGTTTAGTTTAGTTTACTTTATTTATACCACACACCGAACCCTGAGGTAACTGGGCTTCAGAGACTTAGAGCGAGTTCAACAAGGTACATGCATTTTCATACTACACAAGGCAGAAAAAATAAGTGCAGGTGACCAGGTTACATGATGGTCGAAGAGTTGAAACAAGGTGAAATGCAGTACAAGAGAGAAGCAGTGGTTAATCAAACAGTTGCTCAATTCTTGTTAGCAAGCCAGGACTTAGTTTTGCCTCTGAAGGTCCAGAACGAAGATTCCATTCTGAGGTTAAAGGGTATAGCGTTCCATTGTTTGGCTGCAAGGACCGGGAAGCTGGAAATGCCCGCTTTCTTTAGGGTGAATTTGGGGATGATGAAGCAATGAGAGTACATTGTTCTGGTTGGTCTAGCTGATAGGAGTTTGTTGAATTTATCTGCCAGGTACTTAGCAGCGTCATTCGAGAGGCATTTATGGATGATGACCCGTGATCTAAGGGCTATTCTGTCTTGTACTGGGAGCCAGTGGGCATCCTGTCTGAAGCTAGAGATATAGGAGTGCCATGGGATGCTCACAGCAGCACTGAGGGCATTATTCTGCAACACTTGGAGTTTTTTCAGGTTGCGCTCTGAGGTGCCAAGGAAGAGGGTGATGCAGTAGTCGATTTCTAAGAGCACTAACACTCTGGCTAGGGTGATGTAGCTATTGGCCGAGAGGAATGCCTTACAGGCATTGATGAGCTCATTTGTGTAGTCTGTGGAGGAAGCTGTGGCGTTTACTTGTTTTTTGAGAGAGAGCCTGGAGTCCAATTAAACCCCTAATGTTTTGATTTTTTTGTCCACTTTGATCAGGTTTCCATCTATGTTGATGGCAGCATAGCGAGGGTGAAGTTGGCTACTGACGAGCAGAAGCTCAGTCTTGGCTCTGTAGTACAAACTAGAAATCTCTAATACAGATTTTAGGGGGTCAATGATTTAACGAATGTACTAGAGTCCTGTGGAAAGTAGAGATGCCTATTGTTGACCTAGCACCTGTCGATGAATCCTGATTCAGGCTTCTGTGAAAATTAAGAAGGAGATTCATCGTTTTTAGTGTGAAATTCATGACAAATGTTTTGAAGCTATATTTGTTTAATTCATATTTGAGGTAGACGGTAACAATAGCTTTTGAGTTCTATTATGTTTTTAGATGCATTGTGCATGTTGATATCTGCAAAGATGTATACGATTTATCTGATGTGTGATAATGTAAATAACATTAGAGAATGTTCCAAATATATTTGTGCAATCTTTTTGTGTAAATATTTGTGGCATACATAATTTCTTTAAAGCATACAATATCAATTCAATTGTACTATTTGAAAGTGGCAACAATTGGGCAATTGGTCTCTGTGGTAGCACGTTTCATCATTTGCCCTCTGAAATGTGAACTTTTAGTCAAAGTATATGCAAATAATGGGGCTCATTACGAGTTTGGCAGTGAGTACGCCAGTAATTCCACCCCTGTGTCACGAGGCAGAATAACCATTACATTATAAGTTGATGGCAACGTGCACAGACCATGGTTGGTAACAGTCATTCCGTCCGGTGGAATTAACATTGAAAAGCAATTGTGGATGGTAATTCCGCCATGTATCAGTGGAATTACCATTACCTCTGACCAAATTTGTGGAATTTTTGATAAATGGCTGGATAGCTTCTGATCTGCCCGGCGGGGGCCTCAGTGTACACTCTCGGCTCACGGCGATTGTTAGAGGCCGGTGGGCTGTTGAGTAAAATCATGCCTTTGTGGCATTTATCTGTGCCAGGATGGGCAGGGAGATGTGTTGCGGTGCAAGCCACAAGAGTGCTTCCAGCACCTGCTGTGAGGAAACTGAGGGCATCCGCACTTCTTTCTCCCCGTCATTCTCTACCCTCGTGGCCAGGGAAAGGACATTTCTCTTTGATCCCAACCTTGGGGGTGGAGATACGTAGATATGAGATATGGGTGTAGCTATAGATCATAGGTACAATATGGAAGTGAAATTACGTCTAGTGAGGTTCGTTTTAAGGAAAATAGAGCAGAGAAGCAACAGAAGAACAGCTTTAAAATGGATTGCAAATTTTACTTAAAATGGATTTAATGACTAAGAAAAAGAGAATGCCACCCGTGAATCTCCACAGTTACGCGGCCGTTGTAAATCTTCACCTGGTGTACCCCATTTCCTTTATGGAAAATTAATTTATTTAATCAAAATCTCTACTGGCTTATGTTCTAACAAAATGAAAATGAAGAGAAAATTGGCGCTAACACTAGGAATCAAAGGCAGGGTTTCACATATAATGCTGACAATTTTAACAAGGTATCGGGGTCAGAATAAGATAGCTTAGAGATTGGGATAGGACAAAGCAAGGCAAGGTATACTATGAATATCTATGGTTCCTATTGATACTCACAGTCCACTTTTTAGTTTTTGGATTTTGAACAGTCAGCACTCTGGTCCTCACACAGATCTGGTCTAACAAAGAACAGCCGGACAAAATCAGCAGAACATGATCAGCTGGGCATGGACTGGTTACCAGGTAGCGCTTCTGGTCACTGGATAAGAATGGGAATCAGGGTAGCAGGATGGCAGCAGCATGCAGTGAGTGGCAGCAAGCCAATCTGGATCAGGATGCCAAAAGTACAACAGTTTTCTCCTGGTTAATGGGAGATTAGTGTTTTTTTTATATGTTAGAGGCCTTGCTCGAGCAGGATCAGCAATGCTTGGCCTTGCAGTTCGGATCTGGAGTCTGGATAGATGGAACAGGACGCCGGCGCAGGAAAATCAGGAAGAATGTGTGTAGGTCTTGTCAGGGACCCTTATTTATAGTGCAAAATGACATCATCAAAGTATAGACTGGGCAGGATTAACTATGCACACCCCTAAAGTACTTGGATTGGGCAGGGGTGCTAGTCTCCGTCTTGTTCTCAACTGGTTGAATTTCCAAGATAATGATGTCAGGTTTATGAGCTGAGTTTTACAATGTCCAAGAACTCCCACATTTACCTTACTGAAAATCCGATTTTGCCAAAAACATACATTATACACTTGCAATCTCTTGGCATATTATACCCACAGGTTACATATTATGTGCAGTACAGATCAGTCCAATCCTATGGTCTGTGCTACTTTGTTTCACCTTTCTGATACATTTTGGTAATTTTAAACATGAAAGAATTGGCCTAAAATTCCACAATTTTATATACAGATGTGAATTATCCCCTGGGATGTATGTACAAAATGTTATGTTTGCAACATTAATACTTTCCTTGGAATCTGTCATATTTTGTAACTTCTGTTCCGCATGCTGCAATGAGTTCTACCAAGTTTTAAAAGAAAGCACATAAAATGATATTTGAAACTGCAACTGTTTACATTTTTACTAATTCTTGCTGCAAAGATAAAAAAAGTCTTTAAAATTTATTTATAAAATAGTCTTTGTAACCGAAAGAAACGAAAGGCAGTCCATTGTTTTTCTTCCTCCAACTGCAAGCAACTGTCATTTCCTTCAAGGCAAGGGGGGTTTCCCATCTTAACTGAAGGTTTTATTGCCCCTACACTTGACAGGTTAGTGTCCCAGGACTTCAATTGTGCCAGCCTGGAGCACAGAAGAATGTCTGATGAGTGTGTGAACTTTCTTTGTCCTAGCCCATTCAAAGTTTTTCAAGCGGGCAATTTTCACGTACGTGTCCTGGATTTATGGTGTGTCTCCCTTGCTTGGGGAAGTTTCATGGCTGGCAACTGGAATGACTGGTTTTTCTGAGAGCTTGCAAATCCAGCCCATGTGTTTTAAACTCTTTAATTTCTTATTTTGGGTCCTGAATTAAATAAACCTGTGAAAGAAGATAGCCTATGTGTGCATTATCACCACTAACATAAACCCTTTACATTGCCAAGTAAGCATGCTTTTATTCAAAATGTATTTTTAAACAGGCCCATTTTTTCTTCAATCAGCAAAGCCAATTGCTCCATATGTGTTTAAACTGCTAGCATTTCTTTCTTTAAATTCGGTTTTGCAGCTCTCTCAGCTGCCCACACTGTCTTTGCAGCTGTAGTCATTTCATTGAATGCAGGAGTTTTATCTAAAACATAGATACATTTGCTACTGACTTGGCTCAGAGAGTTAAAGTCTCTTTGAACTTCTGAGCCTGGATACATTTTGGCAAGAAATAAACGCGTGTTCCAGTGCGAGTGAAAGTAAAGTTGCTTATTGATTTCTCTCAGAGCTGGTTTGACTGGTCCTGTCACTCAGGAATTATGCCTGGTTTTTGTGGAGCACAGGGAAATATCCTGGGCATGGCAGGGCCTTTTGAATTGGAATTAGCATCAAAGCAGCATTTTGAAAGGGTGAAAAGGTTTCATTTTGAAGGGGATTTTTGGCTTTTTCAGCAAAGCAGTACTGCCTTGCCACTTGCTTCCATTCATAGGTTTCAGAACACACTGGCATACTTTTTCAGTGTGTCCCCTTGTTCCATTTTGCCTGAAGTGTGCTAGGCAGGATGGTGGAGCCATTTTTCAGTTGCTGCCAAAACGCAGTTTTGAGGTCATGATGCGCACAGGAGCCAGCACAGCCAGGTTGCTGTTTCTTGCGCAAATGTAGTTTAGTGATGTGTGGCAATGCCATTGAGTGGGTCAATATATCCCACACATCTCCCCCCGACTTCTCCTGGGCTTCCCAAGTCGAGGGGGAGCGGGCAAGTGGGATTTCTCCATGGGCTTCCAACAGGATCAGGCAGGTATGAGTCTTTCTTCCATCAGAGAACGGTGCGTTCTGCTCCCCTTGTTGTCTCTGGTTGGAACATGGAACGACAGCCCCTTCTTTCCCTGGGATCTTCCTTTCATGGTGTGCAGCGACACTTCCAGATCTCCTTTGGTTTCTCCCTTCCAGGTTGCCGAGGAGGTCCTCCTTGTTTGTTAGATAGGTGTGTAAGTGATTTCAACCCGGCACTCCACCTAAGTCAATGCCTAGCGTGTAATGCACAGCTGGAACCCTTAAATATTTATTTATGTCTATAAATTATTTTATTTCTGAATGATGTACCCTTATATCACGCCCCTCTCTTTGAATCCCCCCCCCCTCCAGTCACACTGAACCAGGAAACAGGCTGTTTTGCAAAGTTAAAATATATATTTATGGATTTCACAATATATATATCACACTATTTTAATGGTTATACAATGATCACCAATGGGGTGATGTCACAATAAATCTCTTTAATCTCAAGGAGTAATGATAGGAAAAGAATGCAGCATAGAATAATACTTTTTGTGGGTTCAATCAAAATGCAATGTGATTACTCTTTCCCCCTGCACACTACTCAATCCCCCAAATATGCAATATAAAGAGATGGAAGGAGAGAAAACAGGTTTCAGGAATACAGAATTCAACAAAGGAGTATCAATCCCAATTTCCCCCCAGCAACACAGAGAAAAACAGGAATGATTGCAACTTGTCAAAATGGTTTTGAATGTGGCTTGGAATTGAATGGTAAAAACACTGAGAATGGATTTAATTCACTAAAATGGATACAATACTAGTGGGAGCCACTTTGGATAATATCAGACAAACGCTAGCAATAATTATTTAGTAACTAGCAGGTTGAACACTTAATTCTGAGGTCAGAAGCAATGAACAGTTATTTCACATGTGATGGATTTGAGCCAAACGAAAAGTTTGCGGCAAACCTTTCTCCACGCGGTAAGCGCGATTGCAGAAAAACTTATGAAGGTTTTTTTAGAGGTCTTTTTTTTTTAGAAAGAGTCAAAATTTGCAAAAGAAAGATGTGCTTTTTAAAAAATGACAAACAACTAGGGAGATTTTGAAGCCACAAACTACACGACAGCACCGCCACCAGCCCAGGATATCACTGGTTGGTTTAGCTTGCCAAGATGCTCGCCTTTCTTCAGAAAATATATTAGCGCAAAGGTGATTTTAACACTACTATTACAAAGGACTATAGGGTAAGAGAAAGAGTTCAGGTAAGACAAAAAGATTCTAACAATGCAGTTCTGGATATAAGAGAATGGGTTTGGATAGACTTACTTATGGATAATATATTTCTCCAGCATTGGATCTTTCATGGATTCACATGCTTTGAATATTCCCTGTCGTCAGGCTGGGAATCCCCGGTACATTATATATAGACCCTTTCCCGTAGGAAAACTTTTTCGACGCTGATGCGTCCTATCCACCTCGTTTTGTATCATGCGTGCCCGTACCGTCAGGACGTCATGATATAAATCCAGGCCCCGCCCCCGCGCTCCCTCAGATTTCAACCGTCTTTCAAAGTAGTGGGATCCTCGTGTTTTACTACTAGTGAAAACTAGGTTGTTTTGTCTGTTTCGCTTCGGCGAAGTTCAAATTCTGGAGAATTATGCCTGGAAAAGCGTTATTTCGCCCGTGTGCAACCTGTGGCCTCAAAAAGGTTTATGAAGGAGACGGCCACATGGACTGTATCTACTGTCTCCACCCGCACCACACGGCGGATACATGTGAGATATGCCAGGGTTTCTCCCAAAAAACCTTTAAGGACCGAAAAAGAAGGCTGGTCGACTGGCTTAATGACGGAGCGGGTTCCTACCCGGCTTCGGAAGTTGGCTCCACGGCCTCCAGGAGCAAGTCGGAACCTCCATCGAAGAAGGTACGGCCAGCAGAAATTCGCGCTGAGGACAAGCATAAGAGGAAACAGGCTGGATCTTCCTCATCACATAAAAAGTCCTCCTCCTCCTCATCATCTAAGAAGGAGAGGCTAGCGCTGTCAAAATCCTCCTCAGGGGACCGTCTCAGGTCTTCCATGAGTCAGGAAGCCTCAGCCGGGAAGTCGGCATCCAAATCGACGACGAAGTCTAAGGGCTCGATGACGACGACTTGCTCGTCAACCTCGGTGTCATTGACGATGCCTATTACCGTTCAAGCAGCAGCGGTTGGGATTCCGTCGTCGAAGGAGACTCAGTCTATGGCTTGGCTGCCTGAGGTCTATGACCCGATCCCCCCTGAGGTCTTACTGCAGCCAGACACGGCCTGCTCGGCGGAAGGAGAAGGTGACATGGTTCTGCAGCCATCGGATTTAGGCTTACGGCCTTCCACGTCGTACCGATATCATCCACGTTAATGACCCCCCAGACGGTTTTGTCTCTGGATGTGCTTAATACTCTTCAGACGCTCCTGCAGCGGCTGGATACGCAGTTCCCTCAACCTGGGACGTCATCGTCACTTTTGTCTGTACCTTCCGTCGACGAGCAAACTTGTACGGCTCGCTCGACGACGAAACACCCATCGGCTCCCCAGGCGGCGAAAGATCGTCCTCGAGCTCAGGAGGAGGGTGAGTTGTCGGAGTCCGACTCTATACTAGATGACTCGGGGTCAGACGTCTCCCTGTCACCGTCGAGGGACCCAACATGGAATTCGGATGTAGAGTTAGAGTCTACGAGGAGCCAGACACAGCCATCTCCCCCTGATGATGTGGGAGCCTTCCATGCAATGATGGGGAAAGCTTGTTCCGAATTCGGCTTGATTCCTGAGGAGCAGAAAAAAGACTGTTTCCTTTTTGACCATATGGGTCAAAGGAGAAAATCGGTATTTGCCATTCCAATCCTGGACCACGTGTGGCAAGAAGGTCTCAAGACGATGCGCCATCCATTCTCGGAGCCAGCCATAAAGGGACGGATCGAGAAAAAGTTTAAAGCTCCAGAGTCCACTCCAAAATGTCTAACATCACAGCCTCTGTCTGACTCGGTGGTGTCGGCGGCAGCGGCTAGGAAGGCCAGGGTCCAGCAAAAATGTTCAACGCCACCGGAAAGCGAGGCTAGGAGGCAGGACGCCTTTGGAAAGAAGGTGCTCTCGGTCGGAGCGACGACAGTAAGAGCAGCCAATTCCTTAGCGATCGTGTCACGATATGATAGGGAAATGTGGCATAAACTAGCCCCTATCCTAGAACACCTGCCAGACGAACACCGGAAAGCAGCTATGTTACTGGTGCGGGATGGCGAAGAGGCCTCTAACCACGCTATTAATATCGCTGTTGACCTAGCAGAGTCTGGTTTCAAGCAAATCAACCATGGAGTAGTGCTTCGTCGACAAGCGTGGCTCAAATGTACTACTTTCCGTCCTGAAGTACAGTACAAAGTCCTGGACATGCCATGTGAAGGGGAACACCTGTTTGGCGAAAAGGTTGATGAAGCGCTGAAAGGGATGAAAGAAGACACGGATACTGCTAGGTCCCTCGGCGCCCTTCAAACGGGTAGAAATTTTCGCTCTTTTCGCCCCTTCAGGGGTGCTTCTGGAAACTCCCGCTTTGGAGCCTCGAGGGACCGTGGATTTAACAGGCCCTCGTACTCTTCACAAGGGTTCAGACGAGCGTCCCAGTCGGCACATAGAAGCAGGGACTATCAAGCCTCTAGGCGGCGAGGCTCAGGTCCGTCGTCAACGAAGAACAAGCAAACCAGCAACCAATGACGGCCTTCGGAACGTCCTGGGGGGTCGAGTCTCTCATCACTTCGACCGATGGAAATGCATCACCACAGATCGATGGGTCCTAGACACGATTCGCACGGGTCATGCGCTGCAATTCAAAGACAAGCCTCCGCATCTTCCTCCTTTATTCTCGACACAGCCCCACCTCCGAATCCTACGACAAGAGGCGGCGCTTATGTTGCGAAAAGGGGCGGTAGAGAGAGTTCCTGTGGCACAGGAAGGACAAGGAGTTTATTCCAGGTTCTTTGTTGTCAAAAAGCTAAACGGCAAATGGAGGCCCATTCTCGACCTGAGGGTACTCAACAAGTGGCTAAAGAGCCTAA
Organism: Ambystoma mexicanum; assembly: GCF_040938575.1. NCBI lineage: Eukaryota > Metazoa > Chordata > Amphibia > Caudata > Ambystomatidae > Ambystoma > Ambystoma mexicanum. The sequence goes on from NC_090922.1 coordinate 417,892,496, forward strand.
AATTCAAAATGCTAAAGCTCTAAGAGGTTATCAGGTCGGTGCAACCCATGGATTATCTATCATCACTAGACCTTCAAGATGCTTATTTTCACATTCCAATACGCCCACGACACAGGAGATATTTAAGATTCGTCGTCGGGAGAAAGCATTTTCAGTTCAAGGTCCTCCCGTGCGGGCTCAAGTCCTCCCCCAGGACGTTCACCAAGTGCTTGGCCCCTATAGCGGCCCATTTAAGGAAGGATGGTCATCATGTCTATCCATATCTAGACGACTGGCTGGTCAGAGGTTCATCCAAGGAACAAACACGAGACAGTCTACGAGCCACAATGTCCCTCTTACAGGAACTGGGCTTCGCAATAAACTTCAGCAAGTCCTCCGTAGAGCCTTCGAGGACCTTGGTCTTTCTAGGAGCGGAGTTTCATACACACACAAGCCTGGTGAGACCATCTAGCGAAAGAATTCAGAAACTTCAAAACAAGGCGTCGGAATGGAGAGGCGGTACCAAGGTCTCGGTGCGCAAGTACATGTCCCTGCTAGGGACCATGTCGTCATGCATTCCGTTGATAAACAACTGCCGTCTGTTTATGAGACCTTGCCAGGAATTTCTAGCAGACCGTTGGGCGCAGAGCCGAGGTCGCTGGTCCGACAGACTGGTCGTCGACGAACAACTAGTTCAAGCACTCGGCTGGTGGAGAGTGTCTACTCATCTAACGAAAGGGATGCCTCTACTGGAACCAGAGTTCCAAAAGACGGTGGTGACGGATGCATCGCTGAGCGGATGGGGAGCTCATCTGGATACGTTACAGGTACAAGGCCAGTGGTCCTTGCAGGAGTCCTCCCTGACTGAGAGCAGTGCGATGGGCTCTAAAATCTTTTCTTCCGCAACTGAGGGACTCAGTGGTGCGTGTCATGACGGACAACACCACTACGATGTTCTACTTGAGGAAACAAGGAGGGACACGTTCCAGGTCCCTATCGACGGAGGCACAGAAAATCTGGCATTGGGCCCTGCAACACAACATGCAAATCTTAGCGTTCCACCTACCAGGCGTGAGAAACGTGGAAGCCGATGCCCACAGCAGAGAAATGAACGAAGTTCACGAATGGGTGCTGAACGACCAACAACTACAACAAGTATTCAAGAAATGGGGACACCCGTCCATAGACCTGTTTGCAACGAAGAACAACAAAAAATGCCATCAGTACGCAAGCAGATGGCCTCAGCAGGGCTCACTGGGGGATGCGTTCTCCTTCCCATGGACGAACAAATTCATGTACGCATTCCCTCCATTTCCCCTGGTCCGGAGGACGTTGCAATGGATCCTCAGGTACCCATGTCGGGTAATTCTGGTGGCCCCATACTGGGCCAGACAGGTGTGGTTTTCAGACCTGCTACACTTAGCGGCGGCGGAACCGATGAGATTCCAGAAGACCCCCGACCTTCTGTCTCGACAGGAGGGTGTCGTTTGGCATCACGACCCGGACAGCCTCAAGTTGACGGCCTGGCTCCTGACTTCGCCGAATTTGGTCGGCTAACGATTCCGGAGGACTGTCGGCGTATCCTACAAGCGGCAAGAGCACCTTCCACAAACGCCTCATACGCGTACAAATGGAAAAGTTTCTGTCAATGGTGTGAGGATCAACCAGGTTTGGCCCCGCAATCGATTAAGCCAGAACAGCTCCTTCCATACTTGCTGTTCTTAGCTCAAAAGGGCCTGTCGGTATCGTCAATAAAAGTACACCTAGCAACCATTTCCAGGTTTACTCGTCGACGGCACTCGGCACCATTGTTCAGCGACCGCCTGATTAAGCACTTCCTTAAAGGCCTCTTTTGGAGTTTCCCTCCAGAGAAGAAATTTCCGCCGGAGTGGAGCCTCAATCTGGTCTTAACGTCTCTTATGAAGCCTCCTTTTGAGCCAATGTCATCATCGTCTCTAAAGTTTCTGTCGTGGAAATTGGCCTTCCTGGTGGCCATCACTTCAGCCCGACGTATTTCAGAAGTTCAGGCTCTAATGGTAGACCCACCATACTTACGATTTTTCAAGACCAAGGTAGTCCTAGCCACTAACCCACAGTTCATACCAAAAGCTCCTTCGGTGTTCCATAAACACTCCTCTATTGTGTTGCCTACGTTTTTTCCGGAGCCATGCTCGGGAGCGGAGCGAATGCTACACACATTGGATGTAAAGAGGGCTCTCAAGTTTTATCTTCATCGTACGCAACCGTTCAGAGAAACGAGACAGCTGTTCGTGGCCTATGGTTTGGGTGCTAGAGGAAAAGCCATTTCAAAGCAAGGACTATCAAGATGGGTATCATCTACCATTTCGTACTGCCATTCCAGAGCAGGGAAGCCTCTTCTACGACGGCCAAGAGCTCATTCAACTAGAGCAGCGGCATCGTCGACGGCACTGTGGGCCGGAGTCCCTCTTGGGGACATCTGCATGGCGGCTACCTGGGCGGCTACACACACCTTTACCCGCCATTACTGCCTGTCGCAGCAACATGCCGAAGACACCCGGATGGGACAGGCGGTGCTTAGACACCTATTCCAATAAGGTAAGCCCCGGTTGAGGGGTTGCATCCTGTGAAATTTATGACTGTATGTGGTTCGTTTTCCTATGTTGACGATTACTGATGTATACATGATCATAGGGAACGGGCTTTGAGAAGAAAGTATATGGGTTTGCATGCACGCCTCCTCTTGGGGATGGTACTGCTATGTAATCTATTCAAAGCATGTGAATCCATGAAAGATCCAATGCTGGAGAAGGGAATAGTTTCTTACCTGTAACTCCATTTCTCCAGCATTGGTATCTTTCATGGATTCACATGCGCCCGCCTGCCTCCCCTGAACATGCAAACCGGTTCCCCCACTACTTTGGGGGCCGAAATCTGAGGGAGCGCGGGGGTGGGGCCTGGATTTATATCATGACGTCCTGACGGTACGGGCACGCATGATACAAAACGAGGTGGATAGGACGCATAAGCGTCGAAAAAGTTTTCCTACGGGAAAGGGTCTATATATAATGTACCGGGGATTCCCAACCTGACGACGGGGAATATTCAAAGCATGTGAATCCATGAAAGATACCAATGCTGGAGAAATGAAGTTACAGGTAAAACTCTATTCCCTTGCTAGCGAACAAACCAAATCTAGATAGTCCTAGGGCACTCCCAATGCATTCAGTGACTTACAGTCTTTAAATTGTCTATATGTACTTTAATGGGGTGCGGGGGAGACAAAAACAACCCTGGCACTGGGTTGTGGTACTAAGATACAATACAACAGATGTCCACTACCTTTTGGATCTCTCCCGTCCCCTGCACACCCAATGTTTGTTGTAAATACAACCAAAAAGTAATTTGTTTTTTTGTGGGTTCAAACCTTATTATAAACGTAAATTCCAAAAAATAGTATCAAACAATCTTGTGATGTATGTCATCAATCAGTTTATAGTAAAAAGAACATTCTTTTCCAATTTTCATTATTATTCAAACAAAGTGCATTTCGAAATTGGTATTAGCTTTTGACTTTTTGCTTCAACATAGTATGGATAAACAAATTCAAATCATTAATATCAGATAGTTTTTCATTCCTTTCAATAATACTTCTTATTGAACATCAATATTAGATTATGTGTCTCTACGCGTTTCGGGGTATTATCTCCCCTTCTTCAGGAGTTGTCTATCCTTTTTCATGTGCAGTTCTCACATCTAAAAAAAGTAAATAGAGTATTGTCACTCATCTGTTACATTTACATTTTCTTATTTTATATCAGTCATTCATTTTCATCTCATAATTACCTGTGTTCTTTCTTATAGCAGCCGTTTCTGTTATGCTAGTGAAATCGGCCTGTAAGGTTAAAAGAATAAATATAAAGATGAACCCACTATTGTTTATACTTCCAGAAAGGTTCTTGTGTTAAAAACCCATATGTGGATAGTAAGAATCATGGTGTAATACCAAGTCAATGCCTAGCGTGTTATGCACAGCTGGAACCCTTAAATATTTATTTATGTCTATAAATTCTTTTATTTCTGAATGATGTACCCTTATATCATGCCCCTCTCTTTGAATCCCCCCCCCCCCCTCCAGTCACACTGAACCAGGAAACAGGCTGTTTTGCAAAGTTAAAATATATATTTATGGATTTCACAATATATATATCACACTATTTTAATGGTTATACAATGATCACCAATGGGGTGATGTCACAATAAATCTCTTTAATCTCAATGAGTAATGATAGGAAAAGAATGCAGCATAGAATAATAGTTTTTGTGGGTTCAATCAAAATGCAATGTGATTACTCTTTCCCCCTGCACACTACTCAATCCCCCAAATATGCAATATAAAGAGATGGAAGGAGAGAAAACAGGTTTCAGGAATACAGAATTCAACAAAGGAGTATCAATCCCAATTTCCCCCCAGCAACACAGAGAAAAACAGGAATGATTGCAACTTGTCAAAATGGTTTTGAATGTGGCTTGGAATTGAATGGTAAAAACACTGAGAATGGATTTAAGTCACTAAAATGGATTCAATACTAGTGGGAGCCACTTTGGATAGTATCAAACAAACACTAGCAATGATTATTGAGTAACTAGCAGGTTGAACACTTAATTCTGAGGTCAGAAGCAATGAACAGTTATTTCACACGTGATGGATTTGAGCCAAACGAAAAATTTGCGGCAAACCTTTCTGCACGGGGTAAGCGCGATTGCAGAAAAACTATAAGGAATTGAGATGCGGTTTTGGGTTCCTTGGAAAGCTGAGCAGATTTTAGCTTCAAGCGGACACTCAAATTTTGTTTCTAGCATGCACAGTGAAGGAGTTATGAAGGTTTTTGTAGAGGTCTTTTTTTTTTTAGAAAGAGTCAAAATTTGCAAAAGAAAGATGTGCTTTTTAAAAAATGACAAACAACTAGGGAGACTATGAAGCCGCAAACTACACGACAGCACCGCCACCAGCCCAGGATATCACTGGTTGGTTTAGCTTGCCGAGATGCTCGCCTTTCTTCAGAAAATATATTAGCGCAAAGATGATTTTAACACTACTATTACAAAGGACTATAGGGTAAGAGAAAGAGTTCAGGTAAGACAAAAAGATTCTAACAATGCAGTTCTGGATATAAGAGAATGGGTTTGGATAGGATTACTTATGGATAATATATTTGCTAGCGAACAAACCAAATCTAGATAGTCCTAGGGCACTCCCAATGCATTCAGTGACTTACAGTCTTTAAATTGTCTATATGTACTTTAATGGGGTGCGGGGGAGACAAAAACAACCCTGGCACTGGGTTGTGGTACTAAGATACAATACAACAGATGTCCACTACCTTGTGGATCTCTCCCGTCCCCTGCACACCCAATGTTTGTTGTAAATACAACCAAAAAGTAATTTGTTTTTTTGTGGGTTCAAACCTTATTATAAACGTAAATTCCAAAAAATAGTATCAAACAATCTTGTGATGTATTTCATCAATCAGTTTATAGTAAAAAGAACATTCTTTTCCAATTTTCATTATTATTCAAACAAAGTGCATTTCGAAATTGGTATTAGCTTTTGACTTTTTGTTTCAACATAGTATGGATAAACAAATTCAAATCATTAATATCAGATAGTTTTTCATTCCTTTCAATAATACTTCTTATTGAACATCAATATTAGATTATGTGTCTCTACGCGTTTCGGGGTATTATCTCCCCTTCTTCAGGAGTTGTCTATCCTTTTTCATGTGCAGTTCTCACATCTAAAAAAAGTAAATAGAGTATTGTCACTCATCTGTTACATTTACATTTTCTTATTTTATATCTGTCATTCATTTTCATCTCATAATTACCTGTGTTCTTTCTTATAGCAGCCGTTTCTGTTATGCTTGTGAAATCGGCCTGTAAGGTTAAAAGAATAAATATAAAGATGAACCCACTATTGTTTAAACTTCCAGAAAGGTTCTTGTGTTAAAAACCCATATGTGGATAATAAGAGTCATGATGTAATACCAAGTCAATGCCTAGCGTGTTATGCACAGCTGGAACCCTTATATATTTATTTATGTCTATAAATTCTTTTATTTCTGAATGATGTACCCTTATATCACGCCCCTCTCTTTGAATCCCCCCCCCCTCCAGTCACACTGAACCAGGAAACAGGCTGTTTTGCAAAGTTAAAATATATATTTATGGATTTCACAATATATATATCACACTATTTTAATGGTTATACAATGATCACCAATGGGGTGATGTCACAATAAATCTCTTTAATCTCAAGGAGTAATGATAGGAAAAGAAAGCAGCATAGAATAATACTTTTTGTGGGTTCAATCAAAATGCAATGTGATTACTCTTTCCCCCTGCACACTACTCAATACCCCAAATATGCAATATAAAGAGATGAAAGGAGAGAAAACAGGTTTCGGGAATACAGAATTCAACAAAGGAGTATCAATCCCAATTTCCCCCCAGCAACACAGAGAAAAACAGGAATGATTGCAACTTGTCAAAATGGTTTTGAATGTGGCTTGGAATTGAATGGTAAAAACACTGAGAATGGATTTAATTCACTAAAATGGATTCAATACTAGTGGGAGCCACTTTGGATAGTATCAGACAAACACTAGCAATGATTATTGAGTAACTAGCAGGTTGAACACTTAATTCTGAGGTCAGAAGCAATGAACAGTTATTTCACACGTGATGGATTTGAGCCAAACGAAAGATTTGCGGCAAACCTTTCTGCACGCGGTAAGCGCGATTGCAGAAAAACTATAAGGACTGAGATGCGGTTTTGGGTTCCTTGGAAAGCTGAGCGGATTTTAGCTTCAAGCGGACACTGAAATTTTGTTTCTATCATGCACAGTGAAGGAGTTCTGAAGGTTTTTGTAGAGGTCTTTTTTTTTTAGAAAGTGTCAAAATTTGCAAAAGAAAGATGTGCTTTTTAAAAAATTACAAACAACTAGGGAGACTATGAAGCCGCAAACTACACGACAGCACCGCCACCAGCCCAGGATATCACTGGTTGGTTTAGCTTGCCGAGACGCTCGCCTTTCTTCAGAAAATATATTAGCGCAAAGATGATTTTAACACTACTATTACAAAGGACTATAGGGTAAGAGAAAGAGTTCAGGTAAGACAAAAAGATTCTAACAATGCAGTTCTGGATATAAGAGAATGGGTTTGGATAGGATTACTTATGGATAATATATTTGCTAGCGAACAAACCAAATCTAGATAGTCCTAGGGCACTCCCAATGCATTCAGTGACTTACAGTCTTTAAATTGTCTATATGTACTTAAATGGGGTGCGGGGGAGACAAAAACAACCCTGGCACTGGGTTGTGGTACTAAGATACAATACAACAGATGTCCACTACCTTGTGGATCTCTCCCTTCCCCTGCACACCCAATGTTTGTTGTAAATACAACCAAAAAGTAATTTGTTTTTTTGTGGGTTCAAACCTTATTATAAACGTAAATTCCAAAAAATAGTATCAAACAATCTTGTGATGTATTTCATCAATCAGTTTATAGTAAAAAGAACATTCTTTTCCAATTTTCATTATTATTCAAACAAAGTGCATTTCGAAATTGGTATTAGCTTTTGACTTTTTGTTTCAACATAGTATGGATAAACAAATTCAAATCATTAATATCAGATAGTTTTTCATTCCTTTCAATAATACTTCTTATTGAACATCCAATATTAGATTATGTGTCTCTACGCGTTTCGGGGTATTATCTCCCCTTCTTCAGGAGTTGTCTATCCTTTTTCATGTGCAGTTCTCACATCTAAAATAAGTAAATAGAGTATTGTCACTCATCTGTTACATTTACATTTTCTTATTTTATATCTGTCATTCATTTTCATCTCATAATTACCTGTGTTCTTTCTTATAGCAGCCGTTTCTGTTATGCTAGTGAAATCGGCCTGTAAGGTTAAAAGAATAAATATAAAGATGAACCTACTATTGTTTATACTTCCAGAAAGTTTCTTGTGTTATGGGGTAATACCAATGGTTCAAGAGTTACCTGTTTGCTGTCCTCAGCTGATGCACCTATGGGTGCTCAGAAGCCTCTTTCCTACGTCAGTATTCTTCAATCAATGTTTTGAAGAGAAGATTTTGGTTCAGGAAATCAACCGGTACCATCCTCCGATGATATGTGTCCTTGTTCCAGTAAGGGGTATTCAAATTGTCCTCCTAGTTAAGTAGGTCAACTTAACACCCGATGGTGAATCTGTAGAGAATTAATATGGAGTTACTTCCTCATCAAGTTTAGAACTCATGCTACAGTCTATTAAGTCCTCAATGGTTATGTGCTTATGGTTCTATGTTCCCCATGTTTTTAGGGCGTTTTAGTGCTTACCTCAGTTCGTTCTCCTAATCTTGCTAAGCTGCCGCGGTAGAAGGGATCCGCAAAATGGCCACTTTTGTTTATGTAAGCGTCACAGTGATGACGAGTTTGCGTGGTGACATCACGCGGCTGCGTGACGACGTCACGCTCGTGTGATCTAAATAAGTATCAACAAGTTAATATTCATATGTGTCACTAGCTTATAGAGGTGACAGTAATTAAGAATGTCTAGATCATGATGATACACTGTCAACATGATCTGGATTGGAAGTGTATTCCGTGTAAAAAATTGTGACTAATCTCGCCGTTTACAGACGATTCCACTAGGGGTTAGGTAATGTATGTTGATGTACTTTAATCTTAAATTCTCTAGTGTCTAACTATCTACTCATCTCCTGATTCATGAAATCTTGTTGTACTATACAGTACCCTGATCTCGTACCTTCATAATTCATATATTCAATATGTAGGTAATTATGGGATGAAAAGGTGTGCTCACATTCTGATTTCTCTTCACCTTATTAATGCACTGTATGTTGCATCCCTCTTCCAGCTCAATACAATACTGTGCTTAGAGGATTCATCCACAACATTCACAACAATATTCACAAAAATACTCCCAGGTTGTAGTCTTCATTCATGCCCCTAGGGGCTAAGCTGCTCAGTCTGTCTACCCAATAGATTTCTCTCTGGTTCAACCTTTTGGTATGATTCCCTCCCCTTGTTGCTTTTTTGACTACGTCTAGGACTATTACCTTCAATTGAGCTACACTGTGTTTCTTCTCGTTGAAATGACGTGCCACTGGTGACCTTATGTTTTTGGTTCTGATGCTACTTTTATGTTCATGCCATCTTTCTTTGACTTTCCTGTTTGTCTGTCCTACGTAAAAGATGCCACAAGGGCAACTCAACCCATAGATCACCGACTTAGTGTCACATGTGGCATAATCTCTTAGCTTGATTTTAGTTCCATTATATGGATGTCTCACATGTGTACCTCCCATTATGTTATTACAATGACCACAATTCAAACAAGCAAACGTCCCTGACTTTCTTGATTTCAAAATAGATTGTTTCTCCATGGGTGGTCTTTCAGCTTTAACTAATGCGTCCTTGAAATTGCGTCCCCTTTTGTAGGCTATAATTGGGGGCTTGGGGAACAGTCTCTTCAACTGTGGATCCATTCCAATAATTCTCCAATTTTTCTTGATCATCCTTGTGATGTGATGACTTTGTCCTGAGTATCGTAGCGCATAAATAAAGGGAAATCCTTCTGGTTTCTCTTTCGGAATTAGTAGTTCAGTTCGTAATATTCTTTCCGTTTTCTCTCTAGCTACCTCAATAATATTTGCTGGGTAGCCTCTTTTCTTGTATTTGGCGGTCATAGCCAGGTTGGCTTCTTCCAATGTGGTTGGAGAAGATATGATCCGTTTCAGACGAAGAAATTGGCTGTATGGTAGGTTATTGCGTATATTTGCTAGCGACAATCCTATGCTATGGATACTCACTACCACTGTTTGAAATGGACCCGTCAGGGATCTGGTCAGGGATCTGGTCAGGGAGACTTTCTGGACAGGAATTCAGCTAGCACACCGGACTGGACTCAAGGCGCTCTGGTTCTGCACTCAGCATGCCACTCTGGACACTGCACAGTGGGATTGGACTGGATCTGACGGGTTGGTTCTGGTTCGCAGCTATCTGGTCACAGCTCTGCTCTACTGGGTTGAATCTCTGGATTCTGGCAAGAATTCTTAGCAAGAAAGCAGCAACAGCACAGCCAGGCTGTTCTTTCGCTCCCCTTAGAGGTCTGGGGTCAAATCTGGTTTCAGGATTTTAAAAGGTCAAGCTGAGAATGGTTCAGCTTTGGAAGTGGGCCTTTCTGCTTTCAAAGTTCTGGAGTCTGGAGTCTTGGATATGGATTTTTCTTGCAAAATGCTCCACCAGCAATCGGTTGATGGGTGAATGTGTGTGTGTCTAGGTCCTAAACTGTCTCTATTTATGTATTTCCTGAAGGGGTGGGTATGCTGAACTATCCTACTCACACCCCTAGATATTCTATTGGTTAGGGTCTTTCTTCTCCCCTGATTTGAGAAGAAAACCTGGTGTCATCATGACGCTGTGTTTTATGATCCAGGGAGAACCTCCCCTTTGTCTCTGCACAGAAAATCTATTTTTCATACAAAACATATTTACAATTTTACAAACTTGCTAGCAAAAGCATATTTACATTCCATATTTAATGGATCAAGTATTCATCCGAGCCCCATCTCGGTGAGAGCTTGGGTTCAGATTTGGCAATTTTTCGCACTTTTGGTCTGGTACCCAATGTCAGATTTGTCCACTTTTTTACACATATGTGCACATGGTATCTGGGCATAATTATATGAAGTGTCATGTTTTTGGCATCACCACAATTGCTACAAAACCGCAAATTCTGTAGTCATGTCCCTGAACATAGCACATAGTTCTGAGTAGTTTTAAAACGTGACCAGAATTATCATATGTAACATTTTACAATTTTTACAGTCCTCTGTCAGTCCTTTTCAAAAATACACTTTTCTGTGGTTTAAGAATATACAACACTGTCTGTCCTGCCCCCAAAGTTTTGGTGGGTCAAGAGCAATCCCCGCCTCTTTCCTCTGGCAGGAGTTTCTGTTGACACTTGCATCTGCATATTGTTTTCAGCCAAGGAAACCCTTTGTTTCCCCCAGGCGCAACAGGCCAAAATCTCCTCCCCTATCATTAACACCTGACTGGGATTTCCTGGGCTTTGATGAGAAGCAGGAGAGATGCCTTTTGTTGGGGCAACTGTGGAATTTGTTTGGAAGTTCTTTGGCTTGCAACAGATTTACTGTAAAGTCAATTGTTACATTTTTCTTAGTTGAAAAATAAACTTACAATTTCACACAGGCAAACAAATCTCTAATTCCAGTCTTTTTAAAACATAGAGATTAAATAGTTGCAACCTATATTACTTCTGATGGCAAGTCACTTAATTCCAACCATTTGATTTGACTGCACACGTTTAAGCTCCCAATGTACTTAATTGACAGCTTTCATGCAGGCGGCCGGCGGTACTGCGCCCATTTCTGACAGATTTTTACAGACAAGAAAAGGTTTTAATGTGCATATTCTTGTGATGAATTCTGCTTTTCCTGACATTGTGTGCTTATGTGGATTCCTTAAATAAGGTTATGAGTAACACCCAGCAAGGATGTAGGATATTTTCTGATGCTTGGAATCATTATTTTGTAAATTCAGCAACCAAGGAAAAAAAGATTTCAGAGCACTTCTGGGTTTCCTTGCAATGAAGCACTGCCTTTCATGTAGTTTCCATTTTCACTCTGGGGGCAGCCCAATGACAGGTTTTAGCATTGTGGTCTCCTGTTCCACCACTGATACAGGCAAAGTAGATTGGCAGCCAACTTTCTGGTTTCACAGTGCAATTTTCCTAGGTTTAGCACGCATAGGGCTTTTTGAAGCCATTTGGTCGATTCTGGTGCCACCAGCACACAGTGATGTTGCAGGGCAGAGCCTAGTGGGTCAGTACATCCCACAGGTGCAACCAGTACAAATCTATGAAAGAGAACACAAACCGGTTACAACAATTTCCCACTAACTGCCCACCAATTGGGTTGACAGCAGTGGGATACACAGGCATTTAATAATAACAATTGATAATGAAGGAAATACTCCCTGTTACATTATCCTATTTATAAATCCTATCGGATCCCTTCTGGTTCTTCTGTTCCTTATTCTCAGGTTTCCAATATCTCCTATGTTTGATTATCTCTGGGCTCCTCAATTTGTTGCAAAGTGTGCCGAGGGTGAAAACTCTTTAGTTGATAAATATGGACCCATTTCTCTTCTGTCAATTCGCATTTGGGGATGCGGATTCTGTAGGCGACAGGTGAGATTTTTTCTACAATTTCAAAAGGTCCTTGCCAGCTAGGCAAAAATGTGCGCTCTTTGGTCTGGTTCCTTTGGAAATTGTATAAGTAGACCCTGTCTCCTACTTGGTATTCCTTTTTTTGATGTTTTTAGATCATACTGAGTCTTCATCCCCTCTGCTGATCTTTTGGGATTCCGCTGAGCATATGCAAAAGCATGTTGAAGGTGTTTTCTTAGGTTCTCAACATACTTATGAGTTGTGGAGGCGTTAATCAGTGTCTGCTCATGTGTTCTATAGTGTAGATGCTGAGGTAGCACCATCCTTCGTCCAGTCATCAGCTCAAATGGAGACATGTTATTTGCAGAAGAAGGTGTAGATCTGATGTCCATCAGGACAAGCGGTAATCGGATGTCCCAACTTAGCCCAGACTCTGCCACAAACTTTTTTTAAATGCTCACAATGGCTTTATTGTACCTCTCAAATCCACCACTAGAGGACCGGCGCTAAGCAATGTGAAGTTTCCTTTTTACCCCAAGTATCTCCCACATCTTTGTCATCACTTCGCTGGTGAAGTGACTACCTCGGTCTGACTCAGTCCTTTGAGCTAGGCCAAAACACGAGAAGATGTGATTGATCATCAGGGCAGCTGCTGTTTCTGCTTTGCAATTTAGGGCTGGGAGACATTCCACCCATTTGTTAAACAAGCATGTTACGGTTAACATGTACTTGTTCCTCTTAGAGGAGCGATTCACAGGCCCAATTAAATCTACTTGTAAATCTGACCAAGGCAGTGTCATCCCCCTCTTCTGGAGGGGAGCTTGGTGTGTGAGTGAAGTTGGCTGAAATCTTGCACACACAAGACACCTCTTCAAATATTGGATGAGGTCCTGCCCCATGTGTGGCTAGTATGCAACCTCTCGCAAGAATTCTAAAGTAGTGTGAAACCCCCGAGGACCGGCTGTGGCCGCATCATGGCCGTGACTTAGCATCAGGATTTAGAATGTGGTAGGGACCACCCACTGGTCACAGCCAGATATGAATCTCCTTACCAACAAACCGTCTTAGATACGGAACATTTTTGCACATTTCATGAACACCCTGAGGTCCTCTTTCCCAATGTAATCGGTATCCGCCAGGGGAAAGTTCTCTGGGTCATCAGTGTGTTGATAAAACTTGCACGGATAATCAAATCCCCTTTTTGTGCCGTGATTAAATCAGCATCTAGGGTCCCATTGTAAGCATTTGTCTGGGACCTAGTGATAGCAGTGACCTGGATTCCCCCCAACAGGGACTCAATCTCGAGGAGCTCCCCTTGGATGGCTCTGGTATTGGCCAGCTGATCAGCTAGGTCATTTCCAGTTTTGTCTGGCCCCTGTATTCTGGAATGACCCTTGATCTTCTTCCAAATAGATGGTCATCCCACTAGAGGTGACCAGATCATCAATATTTTGGATGAGCTTGCCATGTTTCAGCGGTTTATTGTTAGCACCTAGCATGCCTCTGGTTTTCCTATTTACCAGGTGCTCCATGAACTAGCTCCGGACATAATCTGAATCTGTGATTATGACCAGTTTGTGGAGTTGGTGTTGAACAGCAGTGAGGATGGCTTTATGAACTGCCATCAACTCTGCCACCCGACTACTACAGGGACCGTTTTTGTACCCAGTGGAGGGATGCGGGGTGTCATTCACCCAAGCATTCCTAACGCCGGCCACCAGTTCCTTTACCCCGTTGTTGTCAACATGGTAGGAGTACCCGTCCACATACCCGGTCCACATACCCGGTGGGCATTCCCTTGCACTTGTCTTTATCATAGACTTTGTGTGGTGAATTCAGATATGCCCCCATGTTTTCCTGGATTTTAAGACTTTATTGACCTTGATTTTAAGACTTTATTGACCTTGTCATGCTTTTGATATAATAACATATAATAACATATAATAACATATCATAAGAATACAGCTGTCAAGCATGTATTCGAGAACCCTGTCTCCAAGAAGAACTCCTTGTTTTTGACAGGGTAAGCTAGACACAGCGCTTGTGAGAGGCTTCTTTTGAGTTGCTTTAATGCCTCGGCTTGTTCTGGACCCTACTCCCACTTGCCCCCCCCCTTCAACAGATGGATCAGGGGTCTTGTGACATCTGCGTAATCCTCAATGGACTTCCTACTGTAATTAGTCAGTCCAGGGAGGCCTCTTAGCTCACACAGAGTTGTGGGGTCTTTCAGTTTTAGGAGTGCTTCCACTTCCTTCTCCTGGGGACAGAGACCTTCAGGAGAGATCTCATGTCCCAAGAAGTTGACATGGGTCCTGCACCACTGTGCCTTTTGAAAGGAGACTTTTGCCCTGAAACCCTCAACTGTGTCAGAACATAACGGATTTCCGCTATGTGTTCCTCCATATTTGAGCTTTTTATCAAGACATCATCCACATAGGCCAGGTTACCCCTTTCACCTAAGTCGGGCATTGCTTTATGTAGGAAGATGTCGAATTTGTTGCCAGAGTTGATGTATCTGAAGGGAGTCCGGGTCCACGTGTACTGCTGCACCCCGAAGGTTAAGGCCAGCTTGTATTGGACCTCCCTACTGACAGGCACGGTCCAGTACCCATTGGTCAGGTCAATGGCAGTGTATACCTTTGACCCCAGGATCTGGGCCAGCCACTGGTCAATGTAGGGGAGAGGCCATTGGGACATATGGACCCGTTTATTTAGCTCCCTAAGGTCGGCACAGAGTCTCCACTGGCCATTAGGTTTTAAAATCCCCAGCACCGGATTATTAAAGGTGCTGTGGACTGGACGAATTATCTCGCAGGACTCAAGGTTTTTGATTATTTCTGTCAGGGACTCCAGGGATGCGAGAGGCAAGCTGCATTGCTTCTCAAACACTTGAGTAATTCCAGGGTCCATGAGAATTGTTGTTGTATGGATGTCGGTGCAACCACAGTCATACGAGTCCACCGCTAAGAGATCTTTAAAATCTAAGAAAACCTGTTTCAACTTTTGCTTTTGCTCCAGAGTTTTACAGGCATAAACTAGGCTGACTCGCTCTTCCAACATTTGCCTGAAGCCTGGAAATACTTCCGGTTTTGCTATCTCAGCAGCCTCCTCCAGCTGGGTGGAGAGGTTTCTAGTTAGAGTGTTGACCTGGACAGAGGGCTTCAGGTAGGCGAGGCTGTCATCGGGGACCTGGAAGATCACCTCATCCTGCCTGATGTCACAAGTCACCTCTTCCTCCCCGTAAGGGCAGGAAGAATACACCAGGAAATTCCCCCCTTGCCGGGTGAAGATCCTGTCTGGTGGTATGTTATTGTCACTATCACTGTCTAGACAGTCATTGGGCATTGGTCCTATCAGTTCTTTACCTATATCCATGGAAAAATGTCAGTCGTCAACCGCCATTCCAATAATGGTGCCTGCGCCCAGAGTGATACTCCTAAGGTCGCCGTTATCCATCAATATTGGAATGGTGTTGTGTTCTACATTGACTAGTGGTGTTGGGTTTAACCCCAACCCCTGCTGTTGGAGATGGGCATTGAGGTGTACATGTGCGTCAGGATTTTGCAGTTTCTGTCCTCTTTTAATTTTTAATTCAAGTGGGAATAGTTGTGTCCGTCCTGGGATGGTGACCTCCTCTCCAATTTGAACTTCAACTGCATACGGCAGCAGTTGGGCTGACCGAAATGCTTTTTCTGAATCATCAAAGTCCATGGGACTGCCCCCTAGTCGGGACAAGGCTTTGTAATTTATCAGGTCCAAGTTAATGGCAAAACGATTGAGAATGTCACTGCCTAAATAGAATGCCGCAGGGACATCTCGCATGACCCAACAATGATATACTATGCTTTGTTTCCGATAGAGATATTGAGCATACACCTGCTAGGCAGGAGATGTTTGGAAGTTTCCAGGCCCATTTCCCACTTATTGATCAATTTAAATGTGGGAATGGCTGGACCTTTTGGGAGCTGTCAGAACATGGCTTCGCTGATGAAGCTCTTACAGTTTTTCACGCACACTCGGGCGAGAACAGATTCCTTCCCCTCATTTAATTGAATATGGATATATAACTGTCCTCTAATTTTCTGAATATCAGCTAAACTTTGAGCTGGTTTCTCATCACCTTTGCCTATGGAATTGGGATTTTCAGATTGTGAATTGGTATAGAATTTCAGAGTATTTCCTTGCAGTGTGGAATGCCACTTGAGACTGGAAGGAAGGTTTATTTTCAGGAATGGAGAGGAGTTCCCATCACCAGTTTGTTGTCCTACAGCAATTACTGTTACGTCAGGTACTTGGTTATTCTGGAAATGAAACTCAATATCATCTGATTTTTGTTCAACCATGTGGCATGTGCCAATTAAACTAACATAGTTGACACCACTCTGTTTAAATTTTATTGGCCTGGTAGTCTGGGTCCAGAGGACCTTGTTCACACAGTCTATTAAGGGGGACAACCTTCGCTGGATGTCATTCCCTAGTAGACAGGGTGTGCCCTCTGGAGTTACAACTATGACAAGGTGTTTCACCTTATGTCGCCCAATTTTTATTTCCAAATCCGCAGTCCCCTCGACAGGAATTTAATTCCCATCGAAGTGCTGGAGTTGTTCAGGAAGAAGGGTGAGAGGGATCTGGTATCTCTCCCCCATTCCACCAGTGCTGGGATTGCACATTGCCCTTGCGCTTGGATGGAGGTGTAGAATCTACCTCCTTTCTCCTCCAATGGACAAAGGTAATGGGCATTCTGGGCAAGCTGGGTAGTCAATTTCCTTATTTTTGACTCCGACACAGGGGTAGTTTGGGCATAAGTCGGTGTAGGAGTTTGGGAATCTGAAACATTTTGCACTTGGAAATTCGAGGAGTTTTGGGCTCCTCCTTTTCTGATTCTGGGATGCCCCCCCTTTTTGGAGGCAGTCACCAGAATTGCTTTGGGGAGTTTGGGAACCCCCTTTTAAAATTATGTCGTCTTGATGCTCATTCTGCGGTTCTAGGATGGGCGATTCTGACTCAGTCCTCACTCCCACCCAGTCTTCATTTAAATCCATTGGGTCCCATTTTATTTGGGAGGAGTCTCCCCTTCCCTGAAGGAGAAGGTCTTTTTCCCAGAATCCTCTGAGGATTCCTCTCCTTCAAATTGGAGGATACTAACCTCCTCCACAAACTGGGTCTTTTTGGGTTATTTATTTCTCCTACCCACCCTCTGTTCCTTGGGTGGCAGGCTTTTGGGGGTAGGAGATTTGTGTTTCGGTTCCTGGGTGTCCAGTGAGTGAGGAAGGAAGTTTCCTCTAGGGCTTTACATCCCCTTCCCCCGGGCCTCCTCCTCTGGAACCAGTGAGTTGTCAGGGTTCTTGCCCTATCATTGTTCTGGGGTGCCAGATCCTTGGTTTGTGGGGTTCCAAGCCGCCATGTTTGTCTGAGGGTTCTGTTGAGCCCTCAACATGTGACCCAGATCCTGGGTTAGGTTCTGAACCTGGCGCTCCAGTTGCGACACCCGTACGGGGGTCTCTGGTCAACCCTAGGGGTATCACGGGAAGGGTAACTATCCCTTCTCCCATAGTACCCTGTGTATGGCGAATTCTGGTAACCCTCCATCCTTGGCCTCCCCTCTCCCGGATTGGGTTGTCTTGGTTCCTGAAAGCGGGGAATGAACGGAGGGTTGTCCTGTAGGTTGGGGTTTTGTGGGTATCGGGGAAAGAAGCTTAACCCAGCATTTGGGGAATTCCTGCCCTCCTGAGGGAAGTTAGGAGGGAAGTTTCCCGGGGCAGCACTTACCTGGTTGGACCCTCCACCCCTTGGGCCGGGGGAGACCAGACATACCCCAGGATTGGTCGGTTGCCCTTGTATCGGGGGCTGATATAATCAGGGGAGTTAGGTGTCCCATTAGTGGGATTACCTCCCAGACTGCCACCTGTTTGTGACTGGGCAGAAGGCCTTCTGGGTCTGGGATTCTGCTGACTTTGTGCAGGTGTATTATTAGGCCCCCCCATCTCTAAGTCTAACATGGGGGCAACCTTCACCTCTGTCACCTTAGCAGCATCAGGGGTGTTGGCTGTTTGGGGTTTTTACTCAAATTTTTATTTTCTGAAGGTTTCTGGACCTCATAAATGCGGGTCGCCTGCTCTATGACCCAGTCCAGCGTTCTTTTCTCATTGAAGTCCCTCACCAGCTAGGTCATAATATACCTGGGCAGGGCATGAAAGAAGGTGGTTACAAACTCCCTGCTATCTGTGCGCACCCTCCTAGTTGTCTGTGCAAAGGCGCGTTTGAGCTCCTGTACAAACTTTCCTGGGGCCTGATCTTCCCCACACTGCAGATTGTAGGCCAATTTGCGAGCCTCCTGGGGGTTCCTGTGGGCAGAGAAGTTTTTCAAGATGGCCGCCCTATAGGTGGACCATCTTGAATGGCTCTGGTCCTCCAGTCCCGCAAAGAAACTGGAGTATTCAGGGGAGAATGCCCACTTTACATACTCGATACAGTTTTGGTTGTCTTTCATATGAAAAGTGTTCATCATCTGCTCATGTAGCTCCAGGTGTTCCCAAACAGAATATTTCGCATTTCTGTGGTAAGGGGTTGTGACACTCCTAAGGGCCTTAATCTGCCTAATGGGGTCTTTAGTCATAACTCGCTTGAGTTTGTTTGCCTTCTTTGGCTTAGTCACCCGAGTCCACTCGCTCTCAGGCTCAGAGGCGCTACTAGTTGAGGTCCTCTCATGATCATCTAGGCCCTCCCGAATTCTGCGAGCTTGAGAGGGGCTCACAGAACGGTGGGGCCTAGTTTCTCCACTCCTGTGGGGCACAGGAGAGTAGTCTTCTGACTCCTCCTTACTCCCAGGCTTGGCAGATTATTCCCTCCACTGCCCTAATTGGGTAGATGTCTTCAGGATACTCTTTTTGGGCTTCATTTCATTTGTTTTTCATGAAATTGGACCAACTGGTCCCTTGGAAAATAATATTTTGGTGGATCTAATTCCCTGACCCTCCCCCCAGAGGAGACTTCCTGGTCAGAGACATCAGCCTGAATGTTTGGGACGCTCATACAGGGACGCTCGTCCATCAATTTCTGTGGGGCGCTGACCTGTCAGTTCCATCATGCTGGTTCTATTGAATTCTGCCGGCCTCATGGTTTCTGGCTCATGTGAACTGGTAGATATGAAGCTGGCAGTGTTCACAGTATTAAATGGGTTGGAGTCCCTTAGCATAGAGGCCCTTATTCTATGATCCGGGGTTACCCTGTCCCTCTCTACCTGTTCAGGGTCCCTCCAGTTAGGATTAAGTCTAGCACCCTCTTGCTCCAAACTTGCTAGTTTCTCCTTTTCAGCCCCTGTTTCTAGCTGAGAAGCAAAGATCTGAGATTTTTGTTCAGCTATCAAGGCTTTACTGCCCTCTATGACCCGCTCTTGCGCTGCCACTTGTTGGTTGAGCCCATCATTCTTTTCACAGAGAGCCTCATTATCTCTCTCCGCTTCTTGTATGGTTTGGGAATACTGGGACAATTTCTGCTGCAGGAGACTCACCTCCTGGGTTTTAGCATCTTTGGTCTGGGTGTTCTCTTCCAGAGCACCTTCTACCCGTCTGGCATGCTCCAGTAGCTTCACCTACTCTGTTTTCAGTTCGTTTAGCTCCTAGAGGGCTAATTCAGTCCCCTTTAACTCAGTTTTTAACTTAATTATTTCCTGGCGTAGGTCGTCTTTCTCTTGATTTAGGGTGCACCTCTGTTCAGCCAGAACATCCCTTTGTTGCCTGATGATATTACATTTCTGGCACTCTTCATCAAATTCTGTTTGGGAGTGGAGGTCTCTCAAGATTAACTTATTATTTTCCTCTTTCAATTCATCTATCTGATTTTGCAACATGATTATTTGCCCTTAGCAGCCCCTGTTATAGTTTAACCGTTGAGTCAGCTTCTGTAGAAATCAACCTTCTCCTGACACTCTATTTTTGCTGCTTCTACTTGGGCCTCTTGGTCTGCATTATTTTGCTGTCAGCGAGCCAAATTCTCTTTTAATTTGATAATGTAATTTGCAGATTCTACTTCCAACTCAATGTTTGTTCCGCTAAACTTAAATCACTCTGGATTTTATTTAATAGTTCAGATTGAGTCTGCGCTACAATTACATTTTCCTCCTGGCTTTCCCGCATCACTCCCGTGTGGAGGTACAGGTAGGCCGTGATTCTGGCAATTTTGCTTTGCTCCTCTTTAATTTTTGGGGTCATATATAGCTCGCTCAGAGCTTGGTGTAATAGGCCACCATCCTGCCACGTATACAGGTTCATGTCGGTGACCTGTTGGGTTATAACTTGTACCCAGACTTTCTCATCCTGTTCTGGCCACTCACCTCTGACAAATAGCTTGTGCAGAAGGTGCTCACTAGCCATATTGATCTCGACTGGAACAGCCATTTTGGAAATGTTCTTTCTTTATTAATTATTTCGGGGTTGATTTAATTTTACTTTTATAGACAGACCTGATACTTAGAGTATTTATTTTGGGAGGAGCTTGTAAAGTGTATCTGAGTATTCACACCACACAAAGTATTACTACCCTGCAGGTTAGTCTGCTGTGTTAGACTGTCACTGGTGGCAACCAAACTCAATCCCCAGACTCGAGCCCCCAAATTTGTTAAGGATTTCAAACAGACGCCACACCTTAGTCTCGGCCTAGTATGCAGCGTGCGACTGAAATGCTTTTGTTTATGTTAGATTCAATATTGAGATGGTACACCACTCATATCACACCCCCTTTTCAAATACCCCAGGTCACAATGGACCATGAACCAGGTTGAAAATTAAAAGAAATCATACAATTTTTAATATGGGGCAGCAATCACCAATGGGTTTATAATAAGAACAGGGATA
This sequence comes from Ambystoma mexicanum, assembly GCF_040938575.1. NCBI lineage: Eukaryota > Metazoa > Chordata > Amphibia > Caudata > Ambystomatidae > Ambystoma > Ambystoma mexicanum. The sequence goes on from NC_090922.1 coordinate 417,913,595, forward strand.
TAAGCAATGCACTTAGCTTAACCTTCTATTGACACATCTACAAAACACCAGGGAATAGGAGCACTTTTGGATTTTAGGTAAGATAGCACTTGAGTTATAATTTCCCCCTGCAAAGTTCCCTCAGCCCACAAATAATCAATTCTAATGGATAAACAGAAGCAGCAGGTAATCAGGAATGACAAATAGAAAACAGAATGGAAATCGGACCTTCCTCCCCAAACAATAGAGAAAAACAGATTTTAAACCATGGCAATGCTAAAAATTACACTCGGAAATGGATGAATAAATGAATGAATGTGTGTAAAAACCTTGAAACAAATGTTATTCCTCACTTCAGCAACCATGTAGAAGTACAAACAATCACAAGCAATGTATAACCAAGAGCATACAGTTCAGAAATGAGTGGTAGGTTTTAAAACATGTTGCAGCAAATGACATGTTGAAACTGGCAAACTTAAATATTCCCGCCTGAAATTACTAAAACGGTTTGTGTTGGGGAGTAGTTATAGATCATAGGTACAATATAGAAGTAAAATTAAGTCTCTAGCTGGAAAATTGGGTGAGTTATGGGAGATCTAGTGAGGTATGTTTTTAGGAAAATAGAGCAGAGAAGCAACAGAAAACCAGCTTTAAAATTGATTGCACATTTTACTTCAACTGGATTTAATGACTAAGAAAAAGAGAATGCCACCTGTGAATCTCCACAGTTACGCGGCTGTTGTAACTCTTCACATGGTGTACCCCGTTTCCTTTATGCTAAATTAATTTATTTAATCAGAATCTCTACTGGCTTATGTTCTAGCAAAACAAAATGAAGAGAAAATTGGCGCTAACACTAGGAATCAAAGGCAGGGTTTCACATATAATGCTGACAATTTTAACAAGATATCGGGGTCAGAATAAGTTAGCTTAGAGATTGGGATAGGACAAAGCAAGGCAAGGTATACTATGAATTTCTATGGTTCCTATTGATACTAACAGTCCACTTTTTAGTTTTGGATTTTGGACAGTCAGCGCTCTGGTCAGCACACAGATCTGGTCTAACAAAGTACAGCCGGACAAAATCAGCAGGACAGGATCAGCTGGGCATGGACTGGTTACCGGGTAGCACTTTTGGTCACTGGATAAGATAGGGCATCAATGTAGCAGGATGGCAGCAGCATGCAGTGAGTGGCAGCAAGCCAATCTGGATCAGGATGCCAAAAGCACCACAGTTTTCTCCTTGTTAATGGGGGATTAGTGTTTTTTTTAAATATATATTAGAGGCCTTGCTGGAGCAGGATCAGCAATGCTTGGCCTTGTATTTGGGATCTAGAGTCTGCATAGATGGAACAGGAACAGGATGCCGGCGCAGGAAAAACAGGAAGATTGTGTGTAGGTCTTGTCAGGGACCCTTATTTATAGTGCAAAATTACATCATCAAAGTGTAGGCTGGGCAGGATTAACTACACACGCCCCTAAACTACTTGGATTGGGCAGGGGTGCTAGTCTCCGCCTTGCTCTCAACTGGTTGAATTTCCAAGGGAATGATGTCAGGTTTATGAGGTGAGTTTTACAGTGTCCAAGAACTCCCACATTTACCTTGCTAAAAACATACATTTATACACTTGCAATCTTTTGACAAAGTATACCCACAGGTTACATATTATGTGCAGCACAGATCAGTCCAATCCTCAGGTCTGTGTGACCTTGTTTCACCTTTCTGATACATTTTGGTAATTTTAAACATGAAAGATTTGGCCTAAAATTCCAAAATTTTATACACAGATGTGAATTAGCCCCAGGGAAGTATGTACAAAATTATATGTTTGCAACATTAATACTTTCCTTGGAATCTGTCATATTTTGTAACTTCTGTTCCCCATGCTACCAAGTTTTAAAAGAAAGCGCATACATTACATTTGAATCAGCAAACTTTTTATATTTTTACTAATTCTTGCTGCAGAGATAAAAAGTCTTTAAAGATTATTTATAAAATAGTCTTTGTAACCAAAAGGCAGTCCATTGTTACTAGATCCCTTTTTTTTTCTTCCTCCAACTGCAAGCAACTGTCATCTCCTTCAAGGCAAGGGTATTGTCCCATCTTAATTGAAGGTTTTATTGCCCCTTACACTTGACAGGTTAGTGTCCCAAGACTTCTATTGTCCCAGCCTGGAGCACAGACGAATGTCTGACGAGTGTGTGAACTTTCTTTGTCCTATCCCATTCAAAGTTTTTCAAGCTGGCAATTTTCACATACGTGTCCTGGATTTATGGTGTGTCTCCTTTCCTTGCGGAAGTTTCATGGCTGGCAACTGGAATGACTGGTTTTTCTGAGAGCTTGCAAATCCAGCCCATGTGTTTTAAACTCTTTAATTTCCTATTTTGGGTCCTGAATTACAGAAACCAGTGAAATAAGATAGCCTTTGTGTGAATTATCACCACTAACATGAACCCTTTACATTGCTAAGTAAGCAGGCTTTTATTCACAATTTATTTTTAAACAGGCAATTCTTTCTTCAGTCAGCAAAGCCCTTTTTTCCACATGTGTTAAAACTGCTAACATTTCTTTCTTTAAATTCGGTTTTGCAGCTCCCTCAGCTGTAGTCATTTTCTTGAATGCAGGAGTTTTATCTAAAGCATAGATACATTTGCCACTGACCGGGCTCAGAGAGGTGAAGTCTCTTTGAACTGCTGAGCCTGGATACATTTTGGCAAGAAATAAACCTGTGTTCTGTGCGAGTGAAAGTAAAGTTGCTTATTGATTTCTCTCAGAGCTGGTTTGACTGGGCCTGTCACTCAGGAATTATGCCTGGTTTTGGTGGAGCACAGTGAAATATCCTGGGCATGACAGGGGCTTCTGAATCACAGTGGTTTCAGAATGAACAGATTGAATTAGCATCAAAGCAGCATTTTAAAAGGGTGCCAAGGTTTAATTTTGAAGGGGATTTGTGGCTTTTGCAGCAAAGCAGTGCTGCCTTTCCACTTGCTTGCATTCATAGGTTTCTCAACACACTGGCATACTTTTTCAGTGTGTCCCCTTGTTCCATTTTGCCTGAAGTGTGCTAGGCAGGATGGTGCAGCCATTTTTCTGTTGCTGCCTAAACACAGTTTTTACGTCCTGTGCACACAGGAGCCAGCATAGCCAGGTTGCTGTTTCTTGTGCAAATGTAGCTTAGTGACGTGGGGCAATGCCATTGAGTGGGTCAATATATCCCACAGAATATTAGAAGGAGGACAAAGATGGGGAGGTCCACAAGCGAGACAGGGTATCCCCTTTCCCTTTTGGGAGCCAACGTCACCCTCCCCTGACCTTTATGGGCTGTTGTAAACCCTGTTGCAAACCATCTCCCCCTCAATTCCCCTCATTCAACCAAATGTAGAACTGGGACGAGGAAGAGCCGACTAGGAATAATGAACACTATTAAGTCATTTCAACACTCTAGTACTGAGGTGAGGAAGAGGCCTGCAACTGTTGTAATGGTCAGGCATGTCTCAAGCACTCCACTAATTGCTAAATTACCCAATTACCATTTGGGACTCACACCTGCAACCTGTCAAGTGGTTTAAGGTGTATAAAAAGGGAAGAGACCAGCAGCAAAGAGACCAGCAGGGATTCCTGTATACAAGGATGCAGCCGAGGTGGGCCCTGCTGGAGAGCCAGGACACTGGCAGGCGACACCAAGAAGCTGTGGAGCCAAGGGCCATGTGGGCCGCGAGAAGGCTACAGCTTTGGGAGACTCAATGGTCGGAGGTCTGCAGCTGGAGCTGTGGACATAGAAGTGAGAAGCAAAGAGACCGACAGCGTCCGCAGAAAGAAAGCAGAGCTGCCGTTGGGATACAGAAAGAAACAGAAGGGCGAGCAGGGCTCACAGTCAAAGAAAAATGTGCCAACAGAGCCAAAACCGAAAGCACAGCTGCCCAGAGGAGACACAAGGGACCAGTGAGTGAAGAGGGAAGATCACTCGAACCAGGCCAATCCTGGGGACGAAACCGAAATAGATGCCGAATTAATGAAAAAGCATATGCAAGATCAAATGAACACTAAGCAATGGGTTGAGTGAATAATGAGGACAATATAACATGCAAACGTCAGATTAAAGGATAACAGATATTGAATACCGAAATAAATTAAAGCTTTTGGCAAAGTTATAACCTGATGACAAGTGTGTGTGAAATTCATACACTGCTGTATGAAAAGTATTATCCAAATTGACCTTTTCAAATTGACTTTTTGTCCTAATTGACCTAATAATAATGGTCCTAATTGACCTTCTCACAATTGACCTTTACCTTTATTTTTGTTCTTTTATATATGTGTAGGGTGGGTTTGGGATAATAAATAATATAGGGATTAGGTGGGAGGTTGTGGGGGATTTTGGATTGGGTGGGAGGTTGCAGAGGGTTTTCCCCCGCACATATGTCCTAAATGACCTTTTAAATTAGATCAATTCTCCCGCAATCAATTGTCATTAGCTCAATTAGTATACATCTGTATGAAACACAGTAGAAAGCAAGTATGGATGATTGCTAGAGAGAGCATGAAAGCAGGGTAGCCAAAACAAAGTAAACTATATGTGAAAATACATTGTAGCAAGGCCGAAGACTGGCAGAGGAAAGAACACATGATGGCAAAGCCAAGAGTCTGACAAGGAGAAGCGAAGTGATTGTGAACTATCACACAGGTACAGATACAGCAGAACCAGTGTGGGCAAGAGTGCCTAGGGTTCCTGGTTGCGCAACCTGTAATGGGTGGACTGTGCAGTCTGATAACTGCGCCTAGACCGGGGGAACCCCAATCGTCAAAGAGGTTGCTGAAGTGAAACAGGAGAAAGCAATCTGATTGAACTGTTAAGAAACCAGAAGCAGTGTAAAATTGGTCTGGAGTTGTTTTTGAACATTGAAAGATTGAGAATAAGTACAAATTGACTGTCTTGAACTTGGGGAAGGGAACCCCAAGGATTTGTGGCACTGTTCCGAACTTGGGAAAGGGAATCCCAGGACCTTTGTGGAACTATCTTGAACTTGGGGAAGGGAAGCTGAAAAGTAAGCCAAGAGCTGTAAGAAGCTCAGAACTTTATTTGGGACACTATTTCTTTTATTGCCGACATCCCTACACATGGCGTAGCTTTAGTTGTGAGGGAGAGGATAGGTTTTGGACACAGGCAGACCTTTTAGTTGAACTTTCTGACTCAGACTTTCCTTAGTTTCTTTAGGTTGGTAAATCCCACTTAGAATAGGGCAAGTGAGGCCTTCAACCATCCTGAAATTTAAGTTATAAAACATTTCTGTTTGAACTTTGAATCTTTTGCCTGTGTCTTGCTTCATGATACCTTCACATTGCCCAAACACACAGAAAAAGTGGACTTAGACATTCTATGCACCATGCCCGTAGTGTGCGGGTAAGTACCAGTAGCCAGGAAATGCACCACAGGCACAAGCTTCAGCAGCAGTAGTAAGGCAGTTTGGATGTTGATCCTGCCATTAATGTCTTTCTTGGATCAGGAATCAATGTAGTCCATGGAATAGGAATTCTTTGATAGTATGATTTTTTTTAAATATATTTCTTTTGGCATGTTATAGTAAATAATAACTTAACACCAATAAAACTAAAATCAGAAGAGATATGAAAGGAAGAAAAGGAAATAAGATGAGAATGAAATAAGAATTACAGAAAAATACCCTGTTTCAAACCCAATGTACATCTGAGGGCTCATTTACGTATTTATGATATGATATGTCATTTATAAGGCGACTGTACACAAGTGTTTCTAGCCGCCACAAGACAAGGGAGGGAAAATAAAGGGAAGACAAGACAAACAGACAAACAATCTTACTAGGCCTTGTGTCATTCAGATAATGCAAGTACGAGAAATCAGTAAATGTGTAATCAGGGTTAAGTCAATCTGCCTTCTATTTTTGTCATAAATGTATCATGCAGTCTGTTTCGTAAGTCCAGTTTTTTAAAATATCCCCTTCACTTAATTCTTCTCTCAGTAGCGAGAGAATTGGGGTATCCTGGTGCTTCAAGATCTCAAGCCTCATAGTCTGAATTTCCAGCATTGTCGACAAGGAGGATAACCCTATCTCTAATCTGATTATGCTTAAGGGGACACTCTTCAGCAAGCCCAACATACGCCTTTGTAAAGAACCCTCAATAAGAACAAGCCACATACTATCTGGAAATTCCCAGGCTAGTAATCTGTACAAAATCATCAGGACCACAATTTGAGAGAACTTATACTAAATCCTGCATGGGAGCGAGTATAACCCATTATCCCAATCAGCTTCTTATTGGATCTTAGTTTAATCGAGTCCTTCAGGCCTTGTCCTGATCGCTGTTCTGTAATTTATCATCTCAGAAAGGTGTAAGAAATGGATCTATTGATTGCTAGATTACCTATCTTTGTGTTTGTTAGCCTAATGCTTTTTTTTAGTGCTAAAGATCATCAGTTCTGTCTTTTTCAAATTGATTGCTAGATCATTTTTCGTGGAGAATTCTGATAATATGGCAACCATCTTTTAAGGCCAACGAGTGTAGTCGAGGAGGATTATGTCATTGGCATAGGACAAGAGTGGTATATGCTTGGAGCCCCATTTGGGGGAAAAGTTTCTCCCTTTCGCCAGCTCCATTGGAAGGACGGCCCAGTAAAGATTAAATAGTAGTAGGGCCAGCACGCACCCCAGCTTTAATCCCTTATTGGTGCAGATGCATTTAGTGAACTTGCCCGACCTATCAAAGCAAAAGCTTACAAATAATTAGCATTCAAATAATTGGCAAATCATATTAAGTAGTCCTTTGTCTATGCCCTTTCTCAGTAACTTGGACCACAATTGTACTGTATTAACACTATCAAAAGCTTTGCTGTAATCTGACTTAGCTCTGCTGACAAGAGTCTGCAACGTTATTAAGTTAGTAAAGTCGAGCAATTGCTCCAAAAGCCGAAATGGAGAATACCCTGATTTCGAGTCCATTGATCAAGGGCCTTCATTAATACCATGGAAAAAACTCTTGCTGGAGACATCTAACAAAGACAGCAGGTGGTAGTTTGTTGGATTGTCTCTAGCGCCTGCTTTGAACACCGTTATCAATAGAGATAATTTCCAGGAAACAGGTATTCTATTTATCTCCACAATTTGAGAGAAGTAATTGTAGAAGATAATCACCCAAGTACTGGGGTGATCCTTAACCATCAACTTAGTTTGTCCATCCGTTCCAGGGACTTGCAATCTTTTTTGTGCCCCTATTAGTACTTCTATGTCCTCTGCATTAGTTACTCAGATCACGTTTTTTATTCAGGATCTCCGATTCTTCATTTTGGGGGACATATTAAGATCCTGCAACATATGCCTCTCACTTGTCAGCTTTGACAGTTTTTATTAAAGTTGTGTTGGGTCTGGTCATGGTTCCATTTACCAATTCCCAAAACTTTTATTATCCTTTTATGCCAATATTTTCAGCATATTCTGCCATTTTTTTGTTCGATAGCCTATTATTTTTTAACCAATTTCAATATTGGTTCTTTAGTGTTCTCATTTGGCATATTTCTTTTTCAAAGTGATTTTTTTTTTACTACACTTGTCGCTCTTCTAAGAGAATGTTTTCTTTCTGCTATCAATCTGTCGTATGTGTCTAGTCTTGGTAAGAGCAACTTGTCTACTCTCGGGTGCCCCCATCTATTTTAAATGGACATAATTCAGCGATTCAAGTCCTTTGGTGCGCCCAGGCGGAGATTTTGACCAGTCGATAAGGTGTATTTAATGGTAATGCTCCCTCCATACGTACTTTGAAAGATACCACCTATGCATCAATAGCTACTTTTAAGATGGCATGGTCACTATGACTGGTGGTGGTTATCAACATTTCCCCAGTTCTGCCCCATGTAAGGGTGTTCACAAATATGTAATCAAGTATTGCTTGTTTAGGTCTCATCTACCAGCCACATGGGTAAATGGAATGACAGGCCTTTTGTGCAGCCATTAATTATCATCATTCCGTGGCTCACCATGAACTCCGTCAATACGATCCCGGTTTTGTTTTCTTTAATAAGGGACAACCTAGCAGTGGGGATATCGATATTATCACATTTAAGGTAATCATTATCCTATTAGGGGCCACAATGGGCATTGAAGTCCCCTTCAATTACAGTGAGTAATTTACTATTTCCACAATCATGTGTTACCAGTAGTTTTGCTACCTGCTTCAATATATTTCTCGGAGGGTTGTATATATTTAAGCAATATAACCCGAGGCCGAGGAGGGGGGCATTACCGGTGAGATAATGCCCTGGGTCAGCAGTTAAAAGCCAGAGAGAAGTGAGGCCTTTAAAGTGAGCCCTGGGGCATTACCTCACTGGTCATGCCCCCCGAGGGCTATATTGCTATTAGTACCCCAGCACGTTATACCAGGGCACTAATAGTGTCTTTTTCTCAAGATGAGAAACAGCATATTAAACGTTTCTCACATCGAGAAAAACCCACCCAAAAAGATGGCCACCATGGATCGGGAAGAAGGGAACTACACATAGTCCCTTCTCCCTTTCCACAGCGGCTATACACACAACGGGAATGCACCAGAAAGCACTAATTTTCCAAATGCCAGTGAGGGACAGCAGTTCAAATTAAGTGGAGCAGGTGTGGGGGGGCTAAATATGTGGAAAAACGGGGTGAGGGATGGGGATGCAGGGTGCAGGGGAGTACTTACCTGATTTTCCGGCGTGGGAAGATGGCAGTCTCCAGCTCTGAGGAGGCTCAGAGTGTGAACTTTACCATGTGGTAAAGCTCCCGTTCTGATCCTCCTCATTCGCTGGAAGGCCGAGACCGCACCCTGCTGGGTATTAATAATGAGTAGCAGATTATCTGCTCTAGAGGAGGATCAAGAATGGTACAATGTATGGAGAATCGTGCATCAAATGAGCTCTCTCAAACCCATACGACCTCTTTATGGCTATCAACATTCTTCCGTTAGGGCGTCCACTAGGGCCCATCACAGCAGGTTTATCCACTAAACAGTACCCATCTAAACAGGGAAGGAACCTCAGGCAAGTTTCCTGTAAAGGTATGAGGTCAACATCAACAACACACTCAGAAGTAAGGACATTCATAAATGCTTATGTCCTTGATGCAATTAGAAACTTATCTTTATGCATGTTAGGAGCTTGTGGTATACATTCACCATTAACGCTTGTGGTATACATTCCCAGTCTGTTATATTCTGCAGGCATTATCTTTCCATTTTAGTGTCCATGATTAATTCCTGTCTTCCCTGTTTGTTACATGTGATTTTTAACTCTGGGTACTCTTTTGTGTCAGAAGTGTTTATGTCTTTTCCCTCGAACATATCAAATCCCATTTTTAAGACGGGGTACCATGGGGTAACGTATATTGCACCGTTTTAGAAGAGTAACCGTGGATTACTGATGTTCCAGGATAAATAGCCTCCACAATTTCCACATAGTCTATGCCTTTGGAGGTTATCACCTGCGGTTCTGGTCCCATGTGCAGCAAAGACAGGACGGTTGATCTATTGATAGCCCATGAATCTTCAGGATCAAAGACATCTTGTATCCTTAGGCTACAGCTAATGCAGGTAAGCCGACTGCCAGCCTTAGTCTTTGGACAGATCACCTTTCCAAGTTTATTCCCAACACATATTTGTTTTCTCTGATTAGCGTTAGGGGGATCCTCCTCTGTTGAAGCTTTTATCATTAATGATGAAGAGAAGTGGTCGTGATGAGATACAAGATCTTTCTCAAAGCTGGATTGTGAGGGGTGTGCATTAACTTCCATTGCACAATCAGGCTCAGAAAGATGGGGAGTAGCAGTCTGCAATTTATCCTGAATTAACCAACCATCCAATTTGTTGTTGTTTTTTAAATTTTTTAAAACTTTTTGCCAACTTTTTATTTTTGCTCTTTTTACCCCCCTTTCTCTGACATGGGGTTCCTGAATTGTTTCTTCAGTTACTGTTAAGGGCAAGTGCAATGGTTGAAGGTCCACTTGCCATTTTTGTTGATGACCTAGCCTTCTTTTGACAGTTCTTTTTTTGCTCATGTTCTCTTCTTTTTACCCTTCCTTGAGGATCCTCTTTGAACTTCAACAGACGCAGTGGAATCAGCCAGGGTTAAACTAGAATTATTTTGATCAGGCACATTGCAGCCATCATTTCCACGCTGATATTTTCAGGTGGCATGTATAAGATATCGTCGTGCACTTCAATAGTCACCTCAGCCTCATTTTCTCACATGGTGGTTTCGGCAGCCCGTCTTCGCGTGCTGTAGTCGGGCTTGACTTACACTTGAGTTTTTGTGGGGCTGTCCTTCGAATAAAGATACCAGTCTCTGCAGTAGTCCTGTGATGTTAGTGAAGGCTACATATTGATCTTTCTGGATACTCTGCATGCCCATGCAGACATCAAGTAAAAGTTTGCCACACATACTCTGTTCCATGATGCTCAAGTCAGACTCAAGTCATTTGGGACTCAATTGAGTCACGATTGGAGGGAGAAAGGGGACAAAAATGAGGACTGTGGCTAAGATTCTCAAAAGTGTTTGTGAGTACTCGTAGAGCCATGTCCAAACAGCTAGTGTGAGATTGGGAATTAGGTAGTATGTCACCCGGTAGCTTCGGCACAGCACTGCCTTTTTGTAAGCTTAAACATAGCTCTAAAAGTGAGTTGTTGTCGATTACCGAGTTTTCTGTGCTGTTAATTTCAATATTTCCACTTTATCAGAGGACAGTTCTACTGCTCGAAAGAAGGATAATATGTTCATAGGAAAGTAAATAAGCTGTAGTACTAAAGGTGGTGCAAAACAGAACTCTTCAAATTCAGTGAAAAAACGTTAGTTAGGTGAGAGTTAAGTTGAAATGCAATAACACCCTTGCAATTCTGTGAAGGGACTTTATTTGAAGCAATGTTAAGGTGATGATTTAAAGCAACAAAACCCCTTCAATTGTGCAAGTGTTGGGATCTAAGCCACCTTCACCCTGAGCTTCTGAAGATGTAATCTGCAATGTCATATGTGATGTCATCTGTGATGCCATCAGTATCCTCATGGACTGTGCAATGGAGGGCTCAGTGTCAAGGTTGCATGCTTTGCAGAATGCCTGTGCACATGCAGCAATGGGTAATGGTCTTTTGGGCTTGATCAATGTGGACTAAACTCCATCGGACAAGCCCATGTAAAGAACATAGCAAGATCGGAAGGGAACATGCTGCATGTACTAAGCAAAGATATAATGTGAAAGGGAAAAAAACATGTGATGGGATGGGAGTGGGCAATGCTCGTTTGTTATCTACCTCCTCTATGCGATATCTAGGATTCAACCTAACATGGAAGGATTCCAGAGGGACAAAAGAGGAGGGCCTTAGAACTAAATGGAAATCCTTAGCCCAGTTTAAGAGACTGCGCGTCTCAATAAGTGGTTTCTCGTTACTTCCGTTTAGGGAATACTGTTTCGCCAAGGTTATCCCATGCTTAACATATCATTTGGAATGCTCACTTTAATGATCATGGAATTTACCTGAATTCCTTGGAGGGGACAATCTGGAAGAGGGGGTGCAGTCTCCCCTTCTGTGTTCCAAACTGTGTGAGTTTGGTCTAGTTTCCTTGGCTGCTAGAGTTGCGTGGTCCAAACTACGTATTTATTACGAAAGGCTGTTTCCTCCACCAAACTCTCTGTTTGAGCCTCTACATATTATGTTAAAAGATAAGATCATTCCCTCATTAGATACATGTGCCTCTGACATGAAACTCATATTAGCGAATTTAGTCTGAAGGAAATCAATCTAATTGAAACTCCAGAAATGGTGAAGTTGAAACTATTCAGTTTTGACTGGTGTCTGACTATTGATGGTCTTAATGCTTACTCACTGTGCAAAGAGTATCAGTGTTTTCCAAGGAAAAGGAAATGTCTGGTTAAATAAATAGCTATATTCCTGTGCCATAAAGCACATTCTGTGTACATGGGATTTAGACCCAATCTACTTCCAACCCTAGAAGCTATGGGGCCCAGAGTACAGTTCATGGTACAGAACAGAAACTGCAGACTATGTAAGAACTCAAGTTTTGAAGAAACGTTAAAACATCTAATCCTGTACCGTGAAGCAAGTCACCATCTACAACTTAGACATTTCCACTTTTGTCTGCTACTGTAGGACCTCTGAGAGCGCCCATTCCTTGTCGGCGAATTTAATGAGTGGTGACCGTTTGACAAAAGTTATTAATCTCTATTGGATGATTTTAGATGTATTTCAAAGTCTGAAAGTTTCTTTATGAATTGATACGTTTTTGTATAATTGCTATTAATTGCAAGGGATCAATTCTAATTGTTTTGTTTTCTATAACTGATTTTATTTTGTTGGTTAACTGCTTTCTCTTGCATTCTATTTTCTTCATACTATTAATTTTATAATTGTAATTTTTAATGAATTTCATTTTAACAATGTGCAAGTAGTGGAAAGGTTTATTTTAAAACAATAACACTAATACAAACTTTTTTTTTTAAATGTCCCAAATGTGCTTCATGAAATCAACACATGGACCTTAATTGATCATCTCGTCTGGACTCTGATCTCCTCTGAAAATACCTGACACTGTCACTGAGCCTGCTGAAGTATTTTGGGGTGACTGCAGCCCCAACCTTTCAAACAACCTATTCAGTTTTTGCACCCCGAATGAAACCTGGCTTGCATTTTATGCAATCTTCGATTCTCTGGTCTTTAGCCAGAGTATTATAATAATAATCGTTGCATTAGTGTGTCCTTATCTATCAGTTCATGCCGTGCCCCTCTGACCTCTAAGAGCTGTAATAACAGGTGTTTCATATTAGCTCGTTTTGGATGGTACTGGATTTATCCACCTTGGAAGGATGAATGACTAAATCCATCCTGTCGCAGGATTCAAACTTGCTAAGTGCAGGCTGCACCCGAGTCAGTAACCAACACTTGTGTAGCTACCCATCCTTGGCATTTTGGGTGACTATTCACAGTGTACTGGTTGTGCATAGGCCATCAGTCACCACCAGTGGTTTGGATCATTGGGGGGTGCCTAAACCATAGTGGGACCAACACCCCCAATCCCAAGTTACCCAAGGGGGCAATCTGACAATTGTTCAGCATGCAAGACAAATATGCATAGGTCTTTAGTTTGTAAATTAAATGATTATTATTTCTTCTTCTTCTTCTTTGTATTATTATTATTATTATTATTATTATTATTATTATTATTATTATTATTATTATTATTATCATTATTATTATCATTAGGGTATTTATTGAGTGCAGACCTAGTTTCAGGAAGCAGTGCTATGCTTTACAAGTGAGGGGGGAAGTGCACAGCAAGTTGAGTGGACTGCAAGGGATCCATATAAGGGCGCAGGGACCTAACAATGGAGGAGGTGGAGGGCAAGCAAGTGGAAGCTAGGGCTCTACAAGCAACCAGGCGGGGAACCAGGGGGATCAGACCACCCACCTCATGTTAGGTGTTTGCGTGGAGGGTGTGTGCACCTAGGTTTTAGGCAGAGCAATTCCTCCAAGAAGAGAGTCTTGAGCTCCTTCCTGAAATGTAGCAGGGAGTTGGGGGGAGTCTGGTGTTGACGGAGAAGAGGTTCGGGAGTCTGCAGGAGTAGACAGAGAAAGCATGTGTTCTGATTCTTTCATTCCTGCACCAGCAGGCCTGGACTGGCCCCCGGGAGGCATCAGGGCATAGGGCCTCTTTTTTTGGTGGGGGATACATAATCAAAAGGGAATATCATGACATAATCCCATCCATCCAGCTGGGCTGGGTGTAGTTTGCATGGCATGCTGCCTGTATGACCATTCTGCCCGTGGCTTGTGCGCCTGCGCGTTGTGGGAGTCACCGCCTGGGCATATCACTGAAACTGCATGTTCCCTACTGTGCTGCTCGCATGCGTATGTGCAGCCCAACGCATGCCAGTACAGGTTTGGTGACTCAATGATGAGGCAAGCTGCCGGCCTGCACCGCCTGCATCGACCATTCAGCAGTGGCACAGGACAGCAGGGTTCCTTTGTTTCACAGTACGGCGACACGAGTACCAAAGTAAGTCTGTCACAGTGCTGCACAATTCTGTGTCTGGGAGCGACTGCAGGCACGTAATGAGAAGTTCGTCCTTGTTCCATACCACTCCGACAGTAAATAATGTGACTGTCTTTGGGGTGTGAAATGGTTCATAATCATAAGGTCAAGTGAGGAGTTAGGCGACGCTCCACTGGTAAGCGCTATATGTATGTGTGTATGTACCGTGCATTAGTATATTACGGACCTAGCTAGAAAACAGAGGGGCGAACAGTAAGAATGAGGTAGCGACATGCTTGGCACTGGGACTTGGGTGTACATAGTGGGCTCTGCTTTTCTTCATTTATAACAGTACATTTGTATAGAAAGGTATCGAGGGGTGCCTAAATCTCTTCTCATGTCATGGTCCATGTTATGCCCGAAGCCCCTCCTGGGCTTGTGCAACATCACGTGCTGTGCACACGTGGCACACACCATGTAACCCATTTGATAAAAGGGGCGAGCGGGTTCCAGTTAATCTCGACTATGGCTCTGTGTGCTGTGTGTGTGGGCTCTCCTGATTGACTCTGGGCCCCAGCCTTACCAGAGCCCATGACCATACAACAGTCCGTGCTGTAGGTTTCAATAGCACTGCATTAGAGAGTTGGTTGGGTCATATGATGGGGAACCATTTTGTGCCTGCACTGTGGTTGGTGTACATGATGTGTGATGGCAGAGATCACCCTTCAAGATACGCATATTCTGTGATGGGACTGCAAACTCTTCATATTTTGTGATGCAGCTACGCATGTAATGCCTGCATATGGGAAATGGCCTGAACACCGTGCAGATGCTGTGATGAACTATTTATTTAAGGAGGGGTTTTATATAGCGCTACATCATGTTGCCGTATCCGTCACCGTCAGGTTGGTGTCATGCATTCTCTCACCGTACGGATGACTTTACAGGTGTCGCACTGCTGCCTGGTCTTGTAAAGTGGGGTCACTGTTCTAAGGTATTGGCAATCAATCATCCAGAAACATAAAGTGCACACTACACGTGCATGCTGACAACGGCTTCCGAAGCATTGATATGTGATTTGATTTCTCAATTAAAAAATACACACCAGTAAAACAATGATTAGATTTCCTTTCCTGAAACGACACGATTTAAACACGGAAACATGATCTGAAATATTGCTCTCTCTTGGTTTTCCACTTCTAACTTTGCTTTTTCAAAGTTTCCAGAAAAACCACATCTCTTTGAAGTAATTTGCGACTGCAATGCGTACATGGGATGCTTTAAGCACATTTATGGCACAACGAGGCATTAGCCATGGGCAGGCACGGACTGGCCTATAGGGAAATAGGCCCATGGCCGAACCAAAAATGCAAAATGGGCCATTTTTTTGAGGTCAGATTTGGACACTTTTTTGGCAAGTGCAGGCAAGTTTGATGAGTTACTTCACTATGCTTCTAATAGTTTTGACCAGTGTTGCTGAATAAATATTCTTTCAAATGCGCAATTTGCATCACTTTTTATAATAAAACTCCGCCTTGGGTACTATTCAGTGTCGCAAAAGGAATGAATTCCCATTTGCAACTGTGAGCCACTTTTTCGCTGGTGTCCGAGACAATTTTATGTCCCAATCCGACCCTGGCCATGGGTAAGCCAGATTGCACGGAAGAGGGGGAAGAATAAATCAAGATTAGCGTGACGTTGGAAACTGTCACCTCCACTCTGGCTCAGGTGGGCTTTCTATCGGATTGTTAATGTGCAGTTAAAGATCCTTGTGCAGTAGGGTGACCAGATTTTTTTTTTTAAAAACCCCGGACGGGCCATGGAAATAGAAGTAGGACTAAGGTAAGCACATACAACTTTAGTGCTACTTCTATGTCGGTGGCCTGTTGGGGGTGGCGGGGGAGAGGGGGTGCTAACATGCACACTCCTCATTGGAGGAGAGCGCCGGGGAGGGGAAGAGGGCAGAAATGGGGGCGTGAAAAGCATTTCACGCTCCCATTTGTGCAAAAAGATTTGCGTCGGGACCCGATTTCGGAATTTCTAAATCGGGTCCCAGCAAAAGAAAGGACCATATGCGAAACCTCTGATGGGGTTTATAAAAGAAAAAAACTCCCGGGACCCCCGGACGTCGGGTGATTTCCCCGGACTGTCCCGGGAAAACCCGGACGTCTGGTCACCCTATTGTGCAGTCCCTTGGTATCTACCTATTGGGCATAACCACAGCAATATGCAGTAAGCTTCACAAGTTGTGAAATTTGGTGGCCTGGTAAGTGGTTTGGCCAAAGTGCCACCTATAAGCTGAAATTGCATTATAGTACAGATAGGGCTGTGAGGTGGAACACAAAGTTTGTACGCATTTAGTTATTTATCCACCTATTGACTGCCCATGGCCATGCTAACCTCTATGGCCATTTCCTCCTGCTTTCTGCCCCTCTCCAACCAAAACATGTCCTCCTGGGATCTCTTTGAGCTAGCTTTATCAAGCCTTACCATCACACTGTGTGCTCAAAGTGCTTGCCAGTGTTTTCTTAAAGCAGTCTTCTAAGAGTTAATGACATAATTGCAACTGTAAAAGCACTACTTTTGTAATAAAGATGTCAACCAAGTCTGCCTTCAGCAACTTGATTTATAAGCACTCTGCCTGTCCTTGACTGAAGACCTGTTAAAAACAAGCCTTGACAAAACCAACAGTTTACGTCTGCGCATCAATATTCGGCATTCACCAGGCACTGCTATTATATACCCAGGTACACTTTGCACCTGCTACAAACCAATTAATACGACCACAACAGTGCCTGACAAATTCCTTTCCCATGCCTACACAAAAGCCAAAACCGTTGGCATTGCCAATGCTCGTTTAAGAATGTCTTTTATCTGTGTGCCCTTCCCAGCACGGGAATAGGATGAAATGGATTAGGGATGCGCATTGTCTGGGCACCTTTAATGCCGCATGAATTTGTTTTTTTCATCTGCAAAATGTGTAACGTCCCAGGTCCCGCTATCATCTACTTTGAGAGATCAGGAACTTATTTAAAAAATGACATTTCAATCCGTATTTGTTTAAAACATGCTTCAAATGCACTCATTTTGACTAATTTTAGTCAACATGTTCTTGGGGGATACTCAAATCCTCTCATAGGTGGGTTGGGCTCAGGCGCTGTGCAGGCTCATTCAGATAAATATGGGGCCACTTTGAAAAAAAATGTGCACCAGCAGAGTTTTAAGTCTGCACATGTCCTGGCTTGTGGTGGACTGGAGGCCTTCAGAGATGCTGAGCTTCTCAGTAAGGTATCTTGAAGACTTGTGGGTGACAGCCTCGTAGATGATGCAGTCAGGTAAATTAAATGAGAAAAATAAAGTTTTGAAAAAGGCCTTTGTTTATGTTTTGCAACACCTATATGTACAGATACGTAAGGGTGAGCTGCTTTTCTTGCTGCATTTAATTTATGAACGTGATTATTTCCCTCTGCTGCTTCCATAACACCACCAGTCCTGTCCTCTCTGATTACTGTCCCACAACCTGTAGAAATGCATGCCTGTTATTTCTGATATTATTACAAAGGGACGTGGCTTTTAACCTGCTCTCCATCCCTCCTCCTTTCCCCGAAGCCATGTAGTCTTCTGCCTTTTCACTGACTGTGGTTTCCCCTTCAACAATCTGACCCCTTCATACTGACTATTTGTATTGGTTGTTTGTCTCCTCATTTTTCCAAACATGTCACTTTTGGATTTCCAACTAGGCTGCTCTAATCGTCATATGGAATGTGATGATGCTGTTCTATTGACGTGAGAACATTTGCATTTGTTTTAATCGATGCTAACCAGCTCATAACTAGTCCAAAGTGCCAGATAATATGTGTTAGGTGCTGCCATCTTCTACTATAACGTGGTGCAGTGCTGCATTAAGAGGACAGCTAGTTGATGTATTTGTATATTTTAGGACCCATCTGGAATTCATCTCAAAATATGTTTTGTCATGCACGCGACTACAACCAGCTGTTTCTTGTTTGTGGTTTATTTTGTTTCGTCATCTCTTACGTATCTTTGTCATTATCAGTCATCACTCCAGTGCCACTTAGGATGACTAGAGCAGAATGCATCGTCACCTGGCCACTTAGCATGGCTCGCACACGGTAGGCATTGTCCGACCCACATCTGTGAGTCGTTGTGTGAGACCGGAGCATGTGTGTTAGATTTACTTCATCGTGGAAGCATTTCTAACATTGATCTGCGTCACGCAGGCTGTTTGCTCCTGCCGAAGCCGGTGCTCCGAGGATGGGAGGCATTATCTCTTGACGTTTTTCTTATTAATAAATATGTTTCTAGGTTATCCTCGGTTCCAATTTGATCACCCTGCAAGCGTTACTTAGTTGAGATCCTTTCCCCATTTCTTTGCAGGTGATTTGCTGTATGGCCCTTTCATCTGAAGTGGGAGAATGGAAAACCAGACTCCCGTCCTTCACCTCTCGCGCTTGGCCTAGAGGGTCGCGGCCCAGACACCCGCCACGAGAAGAGTTTGCCCATTTACCAGATGACCAAATACCCTGGTACAGAAACATACGGATGTGTCCATCTGCCTGCCCAACAGCCCGCACTGGCCATGCCGACACCTGCGGCACGGACCAACTAGACTGAAATCTACACATCGTTAGAGATGCCATGACGACCTAGATAACGGGAAGCACCGCTGAACTATTATACACGCTGAACATTTCCACACCAATCTACACGAAGAACATACTCAGTGCTCTGACGTAGGCGACAGGCTTATTCACGGACGTGCATCTTTATTATTTTTACATAGGCTTTCAGAATGCAGAAACGCAAGACGCACCATGAGCTCATTTATAACGCTTGCTCACGCTTCTCTTGAAACCCGTTACCATCATGAGAGATATAATGGAAACACGATACTGGCCATGAAACTGTATGCCACTATAACCTAAAGCATCCATGCACTAAATGGATTACTCGTGCACCAGGCCCAAGTAGGCCTCAAGCAAGAGTTCCCGTGGACATTAACAAAGCAAAAGTCAGGTTGCTGAGCCTGCAGAAAGAACCCAGTGGAGCAACCAGCCAAGGTCGTAATGTTGCAAACCCACAGTCAAGAAACAAATCTTCAAAGGCACGATGTTGCAACCTCGCACTCCACGTACCAATGTTAAAATCATATCTACAAATTAAACCAGACATACAGTGGAAAAACAATATTAATTGTGCAGAATTATGCCTCAAACACGGTCCCTCCCCACGTGACCAAGCCGAACCTGACGAGATGCCAAAACCCAGGAGAGAAAAGGCGTCTGGGTACCTCGCTACGAGACGCAGGCCGACACACTTGAAAGGCTCAATGGACACCTGCTACAGTGGGAACGGTCAGTCTCCCACCTATGAATAAATCCTCACATTGCCTGCACGTACCCATATTGAAACACTGTTGCAACCACAGGTGCACCGTGTGCTGGGAACAACGGTGGTCCCAGGCTGGGGAGCTCACGGATGCACCAATCAGAACATGAGGTTCTTATCTCAGACGTCAGTAACGTTAGCCAATCCTCAGGGGTCTTCATGTAACAATTCTTATGTATCTAATTGTAGGGACAACCCAGATATACCACCTGACTACATCTTAACCACTAATATCATTCTCTATATGCGTACTATACTAACCCCACCACTCGAGCAACCAATCAAGAGTGGCGATAGGTTCTTTTGGTAACTTTTTGGAATGACGCAAGTAGCGCGTCATAATGTAGTAAAAAGGGCCTGCGAGCCCCACTATTGTGTGTGTCAGGACGAACGCGTACGCTCCTTGACCCATCCCTGCCGTTTGCATAATAAACGGCAGAAGTTGCCTTGCTCCTTGTGTGTGCCTCATACTCTGTCTCGATCCGAGATATACACGGGAGGAGTTGGGGCCTCCCTGCCCGGAGGTCTGCGGACGGCCCGGCCGACCCCGGCAGAATCCCCCCCCGACAAGTTGGAGGCACTGCTGAGATCTGTTTAAGATCGACTTTTATTTTTTATTTTTCCAGGCACTCCCGTTGCGGGGAGGCCCGACAGCGCGGCCCCCTCTGCCGTTGCCCCCTTCTGAGGACTACAGGACCATCGCGGAGCTGCGAGAGGACCGGACAGCGCAATCCGGATATTGGCCCTCGGGAGCCGGTTGAGAAGTATCCCGCCCGCGGTCGGCGAGTGTCCAGACGTGGTCCAGACGAGGGGAGGTGGCGAGCCGCTTGGAGGGGTGCACGCAGTCGAGCGGCCCTGCATCGAGGGAACTTGGTGAGCATGACACGCACAACAAGCAATGCGAAATTGTGAGGGAGGGGGCGGAAGTAAATAAGGGAGGAGGGAGGTATTGTAAAAAGGTGGGGTGAAGGTTTAATTGAGTGATGATAATGGAATGAATGGTAGTGAATTGAGTGCGAGAGAAGGCGGCTAACGTTACACGAAAGAGGGGGGCAGGGCACGAGAACAACACGTGCAGACGCTCGCAACAAAAAGCTAACGTTACGCGAAAGAGGGGGGCGGGGCACGAAAACATCACGTGCAGCCGCTCGAAAGACACTGATTGGCCTAAATCGCGACTACGTGTGAGGGTGGGTGTGTGTGGTTTCCTACGATTTGACATTTATCATTCAATGAGTAGATGAGGTTCCCTATTGTTCGAGCAAGAAACTCGATAGGTAGATGAGGTTCCCTATTGTTCGAGCAAGAAACTCGATAGGTAGATGACGTTTCCCTGTGGGCGGTGGCTAGTTACGTAGTTGCCCAAAACGGAAGATAATTGGCTGGTTAAGCCCTCCTGTTGAGGGGCGTATCACACGCGAGGCGACGCAGCGTGCGCAGTCCGGTTATAGTATTGATGAGATTACCTTGTTCCAGGAGAGACAGGAAGACAGCTGTAGGGTTAGCGGGGTAGATTGCAAGTGTATTTTGAATTTAAAGAACATAACACGAATATACCAGTAGTTCGAAGAAATAGGTGACGTCACCAGTAGGGATTTAGTAAGATATCGTGAACACAATAAGCTTTGGGTTTGACATTGGTGGGGAAGAGAAACATGATAAAGGAGCGGACACGGAGATAAACGATAAACGAGTGGATCAAAGAGGAGAAGGGGAAGGGGGCGTGGCTGCGCACGGAGAACGCCGGCCACGGCAAGTGTAAAGGTGGGAGGAGAACGGGGAAAAAGGACGACTGTGTAAGATCGTCGTAAGGGGTACGCAGCTGCAGGGGGCTGCGTGCGCTTCGGCCGCAGGGGGCCGTAGGGGAAGGAATATAATATAACATCATAAATATATTTGTTTTATAATTTTTTTTTTGTGATTATTATCATTGCATAATTTGTCAAAGGATTGTCGTAAGTCCCCACACTTGCGGGGCAAGGTAAGCAATAAAAGGTTGTATGTTGCAAACTGGTAGCAAGGGGAAGGGTAAGAAAGGGTGCGCTAGTATGTCATACGGGAGAGGGTTGGGAGGGTGGGGGAATACCCTCACTACCCCACTACAACATATATGCACCACACTGCCACCACATAGGGAGAAGTTAATTAAGTACAGCATAGAGTGGACCCAGGGGACGGACAACAAAATGTTGACACCATGGCCGCCTAATGGTAGCTTTGACCCATATGCCCAACATTCACTATTAAACCATCTGCACAATACATACAAGGGGAAGAAGTTGGCAAACCATGTGGAGGTGTTTAACTTATGGAGGATGTTCCAGGGGTCTAGACCAGGACCAAATGGAATGTTCACTATGGGGGAAACACCGGAAGAAAAGGAGATTAAGAAAGAAGGAACGGATGGGGAAAAGGAGAGTGAAGGAACAAAGAATATGGGGAATGAAAAACTGGGTGGAGGAAAGGTTGATAAATTAGCTGACATAAAACAGGAACCGAGCAATGAGATACCCTTAACACCGGGAGTGAAAACAGAGGGAGGAGGGTTGTACCCTTTAAGAGAATTAGGAGAAATAGAAGGACAGTTAAGGGCGGCTGAAGGATACTCAAACCCGGCATACAGCCCTCCACCATATGTGGCTCATGGAAAGATACCAATGGGGGACGGGAGGAGAGAAGAGCAGACTGTAGAGATAGGAAACGATGAGTGGGTAGCTGCACAGATATTGTTGAAATTACGAGGATCACTAACTGGAGAGGAAAGGGAGGCGGTAAAGAGAACAAACGAGGATAGTGAAAGAGAGAGTGAAATGAGGGGAGAGGAGCTGCTACGGCAGAAGGAAGAGATTTTGGAGGAAAGATTAGCTAAACTAAGGGATGAGCAGAATGAACTGATAAAACAACTTGAGGGGGAGGAAAGAGAGAGAGTGAGGAAAAGGAAAGAAGGTAAGGACGAATTGGAAAAATTAAGGGAGCAAAGTGAGGAGAGAAAGAGGGAAGCTGTAAGGGTAAAAGCAGCAGCAGAAAGGGTATCAAGAGTAGTGATGAGGGAGAAGAAGAAGGAAGAAGAAGAAAATGAAAAAGAAATGGAAATATGGAGGAGGAGGATAATATCAGAGACAGCTAAAAAATATGAAGAGGGGAAGGTAATAGAGAGTATAGTAGAAAGAGAAAGGGTGAAATGGGAAAGGAGGAGAGAGGATGAAAGGATATTGGAACAGATGAGCAACGAAGTAATGGAGGAATTAAAAAGGAAAAGAGAGGAAAATAGTAGGGAGATGGAGGAGAGGAGTGAAGGGGAGAGAGAAGAGAGTAAGAGGGAGAGTGAAAGATGGGGAGAAGTATATAAAAATAGAGAGGTAGCAACAACGTCAGCACTAAGGGGAACAGTTGGTAACAACGGAAAGGAAGAGGGAGACCTAATAGACTTAAAAACTGTAACAATAAAAGGAAAAAAGGCAGAGTGGGGGGCGCAATTTATGAATGATTTTTGTAGTGAGGATGGAAGGAAGAGTGAAAGGGAAAGCTTAGATAAGCTATACCTCACTAGAACAAACATAGATTCGCCATGGGTGAGTAGAAGATGGGAGGAGCTGGAGAGAAGTAAGGAGGAAGTGAAAAGAATGGGAGAAACACAAACTAACGAACACACGCCACCGACGCTCACCAACCAACACACGCCACCCACATCACCATCACGCTCTCTAACGCCACACCCCACATGTTCAACAACTGCACGCTCTCTGCACAGAATAAAGCTCGCACCCTTCATGGACGAAGTTACACCTTATGCATGTCGGCTTAGGGACCTCCCTAGTCGCAGGCAAGACAGGCAAACAGACGTGCCCATATTGAACACAGGAAAGGATGAAAAAAGGGGAAAGGAAGAAGAGGGAGGTAGGAGAAGAGGTAGTAAGGAAGGATTTGAAGTAGTAAAAGGAATGGGGGAAGAGGAGGGGTGTGAAGAGTTAACATCATGGAGCATAAAGGATGACACAAGACAGAATGTAATGCCACTGCTGGAGAGAGGAGGGGTTAGACCACAGTATGTACCTTGGAAACATACGGATAAGGAAAACATAAAATGTAGGCTCCCATCATTAAGTGGAGGTGCGGGTAAATGGATATATGAAATGGAAAAACACACCGCAGGACAGAAACTAGCAGTGGGAGATGTTAAGGGCCTGTTAATATCAATATTAGGGGATAGAGCGGATGACATTTGGAAAAGAGCGGGATTCCATGGGGTAACAATAACAAACACATCGCATGATGGGGCACCATTTGCAAACTGCAGACATGCGCTATGGCAGGCACTAAGAGTGCAGTACCCAGACACATCAGACATAGGAGCCATTACTTCCCGTAAGATGGGTGAGAACGAGGATCCTGTTGATTATATCCAGGATATTCAAGAGAAGTGGCGCATGGAAACTAGAGAACAATGGGACAAAACACCAGCCATATTTTATCATATACTAGTACAAGGGCTCCCAGAAGGAGTTCAGAGACAATTAAAGAAAGTAGTGGGGATGGAAGCAAAACCATGGCCGGAAATACAACTGACTATAGTACATCACTGTAGAACATGGCAAGGAAAAATGAAACAAAAGGAAGAGGACAGGAAAACAGAAGAGGCCAAATTAGTACAGAAAAAACTTACTAAATATACCATGGAAGGGGCACTAATAACTGCGCCAACACCAATGGCCCAAAGCCCAACGCAAGTAGTGGCTGCACAAAATCCAGCTCAAATAGCGCCTCCACAAGAGGTAATAGAGCAAGTGCTGCCTCTGCAATCACACGCACAGAACATGGGAGGAGGGTACCCAATGCAAGGAGCTGGATATTATAATTATAATAGAGGGAGAGGAGGGTTTATGAGGGGAAGAGGATACGGATATAATACCCAACAACAGGCTGGGGGACTCAGAAATAACTACCAGACAGGGCAACCAGTATACCAGGACAACACAGGGAACTTCCCATGGCAAAACAGGGAACCACCCGTGTGTTGGAGCTGCGGACTATTAGGACACATGTCACGTACATGCAGGGTCAGGCCAGGAACACCAGCATGGAACGAACAAGCACAACATAGGACATCACAAGAACAGCAGGGCATACAACCACAGCAGATGTCACCACAAGGGAGTGACCAACACTATTCCCTACCACAACAACAAATAAAACAATACCTGCCACAAGTAACTGGTGCAGCGTTAATACAACCACCACCACAACCTGAACGAACGCAATTGGGTGGGGTGACGGTGTTGGGACACAACCCTTACACAGGGAATGGCCAGTCATTGTACCCCCAATAGGACAGCCCACAGACGGCCTTGGTGTGTCCCATCCTGTCAGTAACACCTAATAGTGCGGAGGAGCCACGCATAGAGGTAACGATAGGTGACAAAAAATTATCATTCCTTGTTGACACCGGGGCAACCCGGTCTTGCATAAGGGAAGGTAAGTTTAAGATGTCAGGCGAAGCCATGAACACACAAGGGTTTTCTGGGGCTAAAGGGTTGGTTCCATTTACTGATAACGTTCCGCTATCTATTGGAGATTACGATCTGTCAGTACCACTTTTGTATTATAGTGCCTCACCAGTAAACATACTGGGGAGGGACATAATGAACAGATTAAATATGACGATCTCCTTTACAGAGGATGGCATAATTTGCTCTACTCCAGGGATTAACATGCTTGCAGCACGACAGATTTTGCAAGCATACTGTGGACAGATAGCGATCAGGGCGGAGCCGGTAGACGGCGAGCTATTCCAGTACGGAACAGACATGGCATTTGCATGGATGCCAGGGATAGGAGGGAAAATATGGAGGAGACCAGCAGCCTATCTATTCCGACCAGAAACACCAGCTAATGAACTGGAAGGGAAGGTCCTTGCAGTGGACATTGAGAGCATTATTGCAACAGCTGATTATGTTGCTGTGCACGCCCAAGATAAAGAAGGGAGAGCATGGAGGGCGGTGATAGCACTAGCAGAAGGATGTAGGCTGACCCAGGTGTCAGATGAAGAGTTGTTTTCAGAAGAAAAGGAGGAAAATGAAATGGTGTTCATGATGAGTGTAGAAATGTGGCTAACAGTGGCTCACAAACAAGTGGCACAGAAAATTGCAATGGCACTTGAGGCACCCGCTGGCACACCAGTCCCATTTTTTAAAGAAGATATGTCAAAGGTGCCAAAATCATTATGGACTATTAGCCCTTATGATGTAGGATGCATTAAAAGCATAGGGGGTGTAAGGATAAAATTAAAAAAGGGTGCCATACTACCAAGAGTGAAACAATACCCATTGTCAAGAGAGGCAGATGAGGGCATATACGAAACCATAACAGCCCTTATAAACAATGGCATATTGGTCCCCTCAGAATCCCCATGCAACACAGCTGTGTACCCGGTGCGCAAGGCTAAAGGAGGGTCTTGGCGGTTCATACAGGACCTCAGACCGTTGAACAACATAGTAGAAGCAGAGTATCCAGTAACAGCAAACCCGGCCACAATTTTGTGTGGCATTCCAGCAGAAGCATCACGGTTTACAGTGATTGACCTTAAAAATGCTTTTTTCTCAATACCATTACACCCAGACTCACAAGACTTGACAAGCTTCACTTACCGAAATAGGAAGTGGAAACATACCAGATTACCACAGGGATATTGTGAATCACCTTCAATTTTCAATAGGGTAATACAGATGGATTTGGGTAACGTTGAGTTGGAAAGCACAGTGTTACAGTATGTGGATGACATAATAATTTGCAGTACAAATGAAGATAAATGTAGAGAGGACTCATTAAAAATGTTGACGATATTGGCTGAAAAGGGGTACAAGGTAGACATGGAAAAGATACAATACTGTCAGGAACAGGTACTTTACATTGGCCAACTGATATCACAACATGGAAGAAGGATTGCACCACAAAGAGCACAGGCAATATCAGGCACTCCCGTGCCACAGACTGTAAGAGAACTGCAGCAATTTCTGGGACTGTGCAACTACTGTAGAGCATGGGTATTTGATTACAGCTCTTACATAGGACCCCTGCTTGAGGGTTTGAAGGAAGCAAATAAAGGGGAGAAAAAGTTGGGATGGACTATGGAAATGAAGGAGGCATTTGATGAATTAAAAGAAGCAATATCAACTGCTCCAGTACTAGCATCCCCAGACTATGAGCGACGATTTTTTATATTTTCACATTGCGACTCAGCAGTAATGAAAGCAGTATTGGCCCAAAAGACTAGCATGGGCTATAAACCAGTAGCATTTTACAGCGGTCACTTAGATCCAATAATGTTAGGACAATTCTCTTGCGAACAAGGTCTTGCTGCAGCTGCATTTGCAGTAGAAAAAGCATCATCAATAACTATGGGGTGTCCAACTACACTATTTGTAGAACATGCACTATTTGCGATATTGAATAAACCTAAGTCCACACTGACGACACAGAGGGCAACAGGTTATGAGATTATTTTGTCCAAAGCTGAACTGGCAATTGTTAGATGTAGCACGGTTAACCCTGCAAGGTTCCTAGCAGAAGTAATTGAAGAGGGAGATTACGCCCACGACTGCACCCAAGTAACTGAGATGTACTCATGTACTAGGAAAGTTGAAGAAAACGCACTAGAGGGAGGTGAGCTTTTGTTTATTGATGGGTCATCAACTATTGATCAAGGAGACGGGATAAGGAGGACTGGGGCAGCAGTAGTACAAATGATGGAAGCGCCAGTGTGTGTGGCTATTAAGTGTGTACAATTACCACAGCATTACTCTGCTCAAGCGGCGGAACTGGTTGCACTCATATTGGCACTAAAGGAAAGTTTTGATAAAAAAGTTACTATATATTCCGACAGTGCATATGTTACATCCACTGTCCACTCAGGGCTATCAAAGTGGAGAAGAAGAGGGTTTAGGAGAGCTGACGGCACTCCAGTACAACATGCCCTCTTGTTGGCTGAACTAATTGAAGTAATAAACGATCCCCAAGAACTAGCCCTAGTAAAATGCACCGCACACACCAATGGAGAAGACTATATATCAAAAGGAAATGCAGCAGCAGACGCACATGCAAAATATGCTGCATATTTTGGTGAGATATGGAACCCCACAGACTCACAGAGAGGGAGAGGGAGGGGAATAGCGAGGGAGATGTTAATAAAAGAAGGGTACACCCATCTCCCAGCCACCCAGATTATGGAGTTACAAGCGGCTGCACCAATGGCCGAAAAAGAAGTATGGGTGAAAAGAGGATGCACAATGTCACCAACCGACGCACTATGGCGCCAGGGTGGCACTGGGAAAGTTGTAATACCATTGGCATTGTTAAATACCGCCTTGAACCAATTACATCACCCTGCCCATACAGGCAAAGAAATAATAGCAGCACGAATTAGAGAAGATTGGTTCTGTCCCGAGTTAACATCCCATGTGTCAAATTTTATCAGCAATTGCCTTACATGTCAACAGTTCACGGCCGGTCATACTTTAAAGGTGATAAGAGGTACCATACCCCGACCAGAAGGACCTTTTCGGCACCTCCACATTGACTATGTTGATATGATCAACATTTGTCAAGGCAATAGATACATGATAGTAGTAGTATGCCCATTTTCTAGGTGGATCGAAGCAGGGCCCTGTTCACACCCTGATGCGTTTAGAGCAGCCAAATTTATAGTAAGGGAGGTATTCCCCAGGTGGGGAGTGTGCGAGGTGTTAAGATCAGACAACGGACCCCATTTCGCAAATGAAATGTTCCAGCATATCACATCCCTACTGAACATTAAACACAAATTTGCATGTGCGTACCACCCACAGGCTAATGGTGTATGTGAACGCCTGAATGGCCTATTGAAGGAGGCAATTGCTAAAATACAGCAAACAACAAAGAAAAGTTGGTTGTATTGCCTTCCGTTAGCACTGTTCGAACTTAGAAACAGGCCAGGGTCCGACCACCACCTCACCCCACACGAGGTGGTTACTGGACGCCAAATGCGCCTTCCCCTAACACCAACGTCAAGGGCATTCACCGACCAAGAAAGTTCTGCGAATGTGTTAGGTGATGAAATGTATCAATATGTGTCTTCTTTGATTACTAGCGTTGTGTTTGTGTCTCAACAGCTCGAGCGCACACGGGGCGGGTCCACCAGCAACCAAGAAATAGACGAAAATACAGAATTGGGAAAGGAGAACTTGTGCCAACTTGCCAAAGGTGACCACGTACTACTTCGAAATTTTAATAGAAAGTGGAACCAGCAGAGGTTCACTGGCCCCCATTTAGTAGAGGACGTATCAACAAGAGCAGTAAAACTAAAGGATAAGCGTGCGTGGAACCACCTGCATGATGTAAAAATTTACAAACTGCAGACCCGCCCCAGCGCCAACGACAGGTCCATTGGAAAAACGCCAACAACATCCCCGGCAGCGGAAGAAAACACAACCACAGACAACGACCCAATTGTTCCCTCGGAGAGAATAACGGACGAAGAAGGGGGTGATCCCCACACTGCCCACCCCATGGTCACACGTTCAAAGAGTAAAACTGCTCCCGCCATCTGAGCAAACCCCCCCCCCCATTGACTACTAAATACAATTGTAATAAAAACTAAGGACTTCGCTTGCACCAATACACATGTAAACACGTGAATGTTCTCTTTTTCTCTCGCACATACAGGAGCTGCGTAATATTGTATTGTTAAGAAAAGTTATCTAACAAATTCAGTGTGCAGGCGTAGATGGTGCTGCCAGACGATAGTTACCCAGAAGAATTGTCACACCAATTTGTATACGAAATAAAAAGGCCAACATACTTAAAAAAGAAAAGGGTACGTGTATACTACACGGCCTTCCTCCTGGCCATAGAAAATTACATGCCCCACCTCCGCCCATACTTGCCGGTCTTGAGAGACCGATCACTTAGAGTAGCGTGGGAGCAACTCTTCACCTGGGCACTGAATGACTATTTGATAGGGAGAGCTTAATGAAACAAAACTAACATTTAATAACAAGCACTTTTTGAGAATTTTTAGGCGGGCAACTTTAACGTCGCAAGAATACGCTGCCAGGACTGCAGCAAGGTAAGAGCAAAAATGTCGGTGAGGTTAGCATATGTAATAAAAATAATAGGGATTTTTATGATCACCGGAGTTTTGGCTGCCTCTGTATGGCAGTACAGCTATGCTATGAGTTTTTTTGCTGCACCCAAACCTAATGTACCCCACCTCCCTGCTGCAACAGGTGTTACGTCAGGTGGTAACAGTAACAATGAACAAAAGCGAAATAAAGTTAAACGCAGCACATACTCAGACAATAAAGGTATTGATAATTATGTACAAGATTCAGCACACGTCACAAACAACATATGGTACCAGCACATGACCCGCATTGGTAAGCAGACAACTGAGGATAGCTGTTACGTTTGCTCATTAATACCATACGCCATGAGCGCTTCACGAACATTTGTTGCCACAGAAATAGATGAAAAAACAGCACAGTGCATAATATATTTGGCCCTGTTCCAAACGAAAGGAAGATTCCAAGGAACAGTAGTGCACATGACATGGAAAACACGAGACTCATACCCATATGAAAACAACTTCCTCAAGACCTATCTGAGTTATCACAAGACCAGTTTACATGCTGAAGCATTCAGATACATAACAAGTGGCCCTGAAAAAGGAGAAACAAAGAAGGTAACACTGCAGTATCTACCATGTGATTGGTACGCCACGGAAGTTCCGGGTAAACAAGGATGCTGGGAGAGGCCATTACTGACGATAACAGGAAAGGTGTTCCTGGGTACCAGCTGGGAGATAGGAGTGGTTGGCAGCAACATGGTAACAAAAGAAACTATCTCAACCATCGAGACACACAATCATCGATGTTGGACGACATGGATCAAGTATGTACCAATGCTCACGTGGGTAGAAGAAGATGAAGACCCGATAACTATATTACCATTGACTGCGCCCAAAGTATGTTACCAGCATAAAGGAGAGGTGGACGTGGGATATAACACCAATTGTGCAAGTGTGATGGAGTTACCTGAGGGGGGAGCGGGAACAGCAGTAATAATGGACCATTATTGGGCCTGTGGAGAAAAGGCATATCATACACTGCCTCCCCTGTGGAGTGGTGTGTGCACAATGGTACACGTCAATGTACCATCACTAGTGGTACCTAAGAAGCATGTCGATGTGGCGAAATTTCCGAAAATGGATGAAGGAGACAGGAGAAGAAAGAGATCTGCACCACTCCAGAAGGAGCAAGAAAACAGGACCAACAGCAATGATACTGTCCTAAACAGGAGAAAAAGACAAGGAGAGCCATTAACAGGAAATTATCTGTGGGGAAGGTCGGAAACGGAACTAACATCAATACCGCCAGAACACAGACTATTCAGCAGAGCAGCAATGTTCTTCTCCTCAATAATACATCCGGGACTGCAGGCATACGCAAACGCAAAATGGCTGCAAATAACCAGATGGGAACTAATGATGACCATAAATTCGACAGTAAATGGGTTTAACGCAATTAAAGAGGAGCTGCGAGCTGTAAGGATGGTAGCACTACAGAACAGATATGTATTGGACCTTCTCACAGCAATGGAAGGAGGAGTTTGTGCAAAGATAGGACAATCATGCTGCACGTTCATACCTGCCAACGATGCCGACAATGGTACACTAACAGAAGCAGTTTCACAATTGGCCCAGATGCACTCCAAAATGATTGACGAAAGTAACGGCGTAAACAAGGATAAAAGCTGGTTTTCACTATTATGGTCATGGATGCCATCTTGTCTGTCAGATGGACTGAAAATAATAGTGGGATGTGCTATTTTGGCTGGAGCTGCACTGATAATAATTAGATTTTGGAAAGCCCGGAAGGCGCGCTCAACTGATGAGTTGCTGGAAATGGTGGGAATGCACCCCTTGATGCCAGCGGATGACGGCCAGCACACAGGTGTGATAATACACGAAAGGGAGAAGTTGCGCACCCAAATCATCGCCAATCATCTAGACCCACCATCAGTGAAGATCGAGAACCCAAGGAACCCTAGGAGCTACATAGGAAGATGGGTGTACTGTACTCCTGGAGGAACATGCGAATACATGTATTGGTCATTTGAAGATCACGTAAACCATTATGGACATCTCGGAGGGATAACCAAGATATGGAGAGTAAGAGGAGATAACGAGAAGGATATGTTTGTGGTCGACAAGTCGACCAGAGGGGGGACTGAAGTGGGAGAATGGAAAACCAGACTCCCGTCCTTCACCTCTCGCGCTTGGCCTAGAGGGTCGCGGCCCAGACACCCGCCACGAGAAGAGTTTGCCCATTTACCAGATGACCAAATACCCTGGTACAGAAACATACGGATGTGTCCATCTGCCTGCCCAACAGCCCGCACTGGCCATGCCGACACCTGCGGCACGGACCAACTAGACTGAAATCTACACATCGTTAGAGATGCCATGACGACCTAGATAACGGGAAGCACCGCTGAACTATTATACACGCTGAACATTTCCACACCAATCTACACGAAGAACATACTCAGTGCTCTGACGTAGGCGACAGGCTTATTCACGGACGTGCATCTTTATTATTTTTACATAGGCTTTCAGAATGCAGAAACGCAAGACGCACCATGAGCTCATTTATAACGCTTGCTCACGCTTCTCTTGAAACCCGTTACCATCATG
This sequence comes from Ambystoma mexicanum, assembly GCF_040938575.1. NCBI lineage: Eukaryota > Metazoa > Chordata > Amphibia > Caudata > Ambystomatidae > Ambystoma > Ambystoma mexicanum. Next base: position 417,945,746 of record NC_090922.1, read on the forward strand.
AGAGATATAATGGAAACACGATACTGGCCATGAAACTGTATGCCACTATAACCTAAAGCATCCATGCACTAAATGGATTACTCGTGCACCAGGCCCAAGTAGGCCTCAAGCAAGAGTTCCCGTGGACATTAACAAAGCAAAAGTCAGGTTGCTGAGCCTGCAGAAAGAACCCAGTGGAGCAACCAGCCAAGGTCGTAATGTTGCAAACCCACAGTCAAGAAACAAATCTTCAAAGGCACGATGTTGCAACCTCGCACTCCACGTACCAATGTTAAAATCATATCTACAAATTAAACCAGACATACAGTGGAAAAACAATATTAATTGTGCAGAATTATGCCTCAAACACGGTCCCTCCCCACGTGACCAAGCCGAACCTGACGAGATGCCAAAACCCAGGAGAGAAAAGGCGTCTGGGTACCTCGCTACGAGACGCAGGCCGACACACTTGAAAGGCTCAATGGACACCTGCTACAGTGGGAACGGTCAGTCTCCCACCTATGAATAAATCCTCACATTGCCTGCACGTACCCATATTGAAACACTGTTGCAACCACAGGTGCACCGTGTGCTGGGAACAACGGTGGTCCCAGGCTGGGGAGCTCACGGATGCACCAATCAGAACATGAGGTTCTTATCTCAGACGTCAGTAACGTTAGCCAATCCTCAGGGGTCTTCATGTAACAATTCTTATGTATCTAATTGTAGGGACAACCCAGATATACCACCTGACTACATCTTAACCACTAATATCATTCTCTATATGCGTACTATACTAACCCCACCACTCGAGCAACCAATCAAGAGTGGCGATAGGTTCTTTTGGTAACTTTTTGGAATGACGCAAGTAGCGCGTCATAATGTAGTAAAAAGGGCCTGCGAGCCCCACTATTGTGTGTGTCAGGACGAACGCGTACGCTCCTTGACCCATCCCTGCCGTTTGCATAATAAACGGCAGAAGTTGCCTTGCTCCTTGTGTGTGCCTCATACTCTGTCTCGATCCGAGATATACACGGGAGGAGTTGGGGCCTCCCTGCCCGGAGGTCTGCGGACGGCCCGGCCGACCCCGGCAGAATCCCCCCCCGACACATCACCTGAACAAAGCACATATCCTGAACTTTTGAAAACGTGTCATGATCCAGTGGCCGGTGTCTATGGGGTTTCAGGAAAGACTACAAGCTTCTCTTGCACTTCCTGTTTCTTTCTCTTTCCTCAGTATGCACCTATTCACTGAATAACTCAAGCCAATCTTAAGATAACAATGTTTTATTAGTTTTCAACTGGCCCTTATGTACTTGAAATTAGTCCCAGCTAGAGCGGTCAACTGGGCTCTCCAGTCTTATCTATGAACAGCCCTTAATGAGAAGGTAAACCTGCAAAAGAACCAAGCAGGTTCACCTTATAGGTTGAGTTCTTTCATTGTACTTTGGCAATCTTACTAACGGAGGTTTCATCCAACATATGTTGACACCAACACATGAACTGGGCCATACACTGGATTGGCTTAGTGTTTTAAATACCACCTGTAGTGAGGTTAGTACTAGTATATGCCCATGGTCTGACCATTACTTTGTGAATTTTTCCCTAACGGTACCATTTGCAAGTAAAAAGAAACACAAGCAACTTGGAATTATGGCACGCAATCCAAAACAATTAACAGTTGCCAATATCGAGCTATTGACGGAGAACTCCTTGGATTTCTCAGCCGAAAGAGATTTGACTGTACAATGAGATGGCCTGTGCCTTGACAAATAAACTAATTAGTATATCAGATAAACTGGCCCCATTAAAACAAACAAAGACAAGTAAATATGACAAAAACAATAAGAGCTGGTTCTCTGAAGATTTGAGAAACTTAAAATCTTCTTTTATGAAAGCTTTTCGTGCATGGAAACGTGAACATAATTCAATTCTATTAGCGATTGTAAAAATGTAGAAAACAGTTAGCGATTGTAAAAATGCCATTCACGCAGCTAAAGTAAATTTTCATAATAACTGTATAGCTAATGCCGAATCCGATACGAAAGAGTTATTTAAAATTTTAAAGGGACAGGAAACTACTCCAGCCCCGTTAGGTCTCTCAGAAAAAAACGGTTCAATTTCATTTCATTGCGGGATGAAACAACGATGAGTTTTTCTCCGTGGATATTTGAAAGAGAAAACTCATTGTTTTTAAAATTTTATTATTTATTTTTGGGGGGTTGCCTCCCAACCCCCGTCCCCGTTAATTATTTAACTATTCCCTAACACCCACACCCCATCTATATATTCTTTTAACCCCCTTACAAAATTCGATGAGTTTTCACGTTGCAATGGCAACGGAGAAAAACCCAGCGTTCTTTCATCCCACGATGAAAGGACGTGTACCAAAAAAATGATAAGGAGTGCTGTCAACTCATCCAAGACGGACTCTAAAATAAGCTGCACAATATTCAATCAACAATGCTTGAAAAAAAGAAGCAGAACTCTGCATCTCTGGACAAAGGCACAATCAAGGCATTCAATAGGGTCACATATATAACTATCTTTAATTTTCACCCAATAAGTGAATCTGACTTAGAAATAATTATAGAACAAATGAAACCATCTCACTGTAGAGGAGATGCATGTGCTTCAATGATAATTAAAACTTGCACCCCAGCTATGATTAAAGCAGTCTGTTTGTTTGTCAATCCCTCACTAATGGAGGGAAAGTACCGACCGAACTAAAGCAAACTATGGTCACTCCGATTATTAAGTAATTGGGCTTACCAAGGGATAATCCATTGAATTTTTGACCCATTTCTAATACCCATATTCTACTTAAAATACTGGATCGAGTAGCATATCATCAAATCGCTGAACATTTGAATCAATTTTCTATCCTGGATTCCCATCAGTCAGGTTTCAGAAAATTATTCGGCACAGAGACCTCTCTCCTGGAGCTGAAATCAAAGTTATTAACCCAGATGGATAAGAGTGGGCTTTCGTTGATCATATCATTACATCATACTCAATACTAGGTTGAAGGAAGTCGCCAATTTTTTGGTTCTCGCTGCTTCATGGATTACATCTTTTCTTGAACATAGATATAGTAGAGTCTACCGGATATAGCAGAGGCTTCTCCAGTCCCAGTTCTTTATGGTGTCCCTCAGGGGGCTAGTACCTCGCCATGTATATACAATCTTTTCATGGTTCCTTTCTTTCTTATGTTAGACGAGGAGGGTGTGGTATTCTCAAACTACGCAGATGACAGCTAATGTGTAGTTCCCCTCACGGTATCCCATGAACAGGACAGGCTTGAAGTTAATAGAATCGTTAGTCTAATTGAAAAGTGGATGTTGAATAACTATCTCGCCCTTAATAGGAGCAAGACAGAGCTAATGATTGTAGGCAGTTCATACGCTTTGCAAGGTCTAAATCAGGCTTATAGCTCTTTTAAGTTAGGTGACGATACTATAAGTCCACTTCCAAAAACTAAAATATTGGGAGTTGTTTTCAATCACACTCTTAATATGAGAGCTCATGTTACCTCTGTTTTATCCTTTGCAGTCTATTATGTCAAATTATTGTCACATCTGAGACCACTTATCTCACAGAGGAGCGCAGAAACTATCGCAAGAGCGATTATTGGAGCGAAGATGGATTACCGTTGTAGTCTATTACTGGGTGGGGGACTTAAAGAGACTGCAGGTTGTACAGAATTGGGCGGTGAGAGTTGTCGTAGGGCTCTCGAGGCGTGATCACGCTTCAGAAGCCATGCGATCACTTCATTGGCTTCCAATTGAATCAAGGATTAAGTTTAGGACTTTAGTCATAAACTTTAAGTGCAGAATGTAAATGATGCCTTTTTATCTTCAGTGCCATATTAAGGACAAAGTTAACACTAGATCCTTGAGGTCTAGGTCACAAAATATTTTGGAGCAACTTAGACCCGGGACATATAAAGCTGAGAATGGTGCATTTGCATTTAAAGCGCCTAGCCTGTGGAACCAATTGCCAGGCTATTTATGTAACCACAAAGCACTAGTAAACTTTAAGAAAGACCTGAAAACCTTACTTTTTACCTGACAAAGCTCCTCTTGGCAGTGCCAAAGAAAGTTTAGATCATCTGCTTTTATACTATTTTCCCTATCTAATCGTCCTTAGATGCTCCAGGTCCCGCAGTTTCTAGTTTCATGTTTTCTTGTTGTTTGCGCCTTTATGCATGCGGGTCTATAGCATGCATTATAAAAGCCATGTAATGTAATGTAATGGAGGTGAAGGAGTCATTTTTGCATCTTGCCATTTGAATTTTACTGAGCCATGCAACTAGGCTGCATAGTTGTTATGATCCTGAATTTTGTAATTTAGTCTACATTGATTAATGTTGATGGTCTTGCTTTATCGTGTACTTACTGTGCATAGCTGACTTGTTTCTCTTGCTTTTTATTGCATTTCTATTTTATTGGCTTTTATGATATTTTAACCGGAATACCGCATTATTGATTGATTGCCTGTAGAAATGTAGTGCATGGCTCCTTAGATTCCTGCCCCAAAGAGCCATGCAAAGTCCTTCATCACAGAGGGAAAACCTCTGGATTTTGGGGGACCCCATACACTGGATAGGTTGTATATGGGCATGTTAAGCCCTCCATGGGTAACCAAGCATGCACTGCAGTGCATGGTGTGTATATTCTGCGGCAAAGCTTGCTCCCACGAGAAATACAAACAGAAGGTCACCTAAAGTTCAGGGAACTGCTAAAACAGGGCCCTTTAACTCACCGAGCTGAACAGGAAATATCATCGAATGGGCTGGCCAACACATCACAATAGAAACGCCAAGAACAACCGAAACCTGATGAACCGAAACATGGCTCCTGTGACGAATCAGAGGGTGTCGTTCCTTCTCCCCTGGGGGAGACCTTTTCCATGGAGCCAGCTTGGTGTGTCTACAGTACAATAGTCCCCCTGGGGGTGGTGCACCGAGGGGGGATCATCTGGGGGAGGTACCTGCTTCTGGGATTAGGAACGACAATGCTCAGAGAATGTGATATGCCCCCACATTAGTACACCTAAACCCTTCCCCAATGTTGAATCCTCCACTCACTTCTTATGATAAGGCCAATATCTGTTATTATCAAGTTAGTCAACCTAATATACTTGACAAGATTCAAACAATGAGAATATGCAAAGTATGTTACATCTGACTCTATGGCATGTACTGAGAAGGAGAAGATGTCCAGGGGTCAAAGGATCACTCTGCAGAAGCAGAGTGAGCACTCTAGCTTCTCAACAAATGTGATTGGCCCAAAGAAACTGCCTTTTCCAATGCTGGCGTTTAAACATCCCACAGCTGAGATGCAACGGGAGAGCTATCCTCCAAGGTGGAAACTGGTGAGCCGTGCAGCGATGAGAGGGACGGGAGCCAGCAGGAGGGAAGTCGAGATCAGTGGAGTAGAAATTGCACAGGGTCGAAGAAGCAAGTACTGCTCGGGCTGTTGCCTTGTGAAACCTCTGGGCATCCAGTGTACAGGAAAGCGTCTATGAGATAGGGCACACTGCCGGGCAGAAGAGGTCAGGAGAGCACTCCAGACTGCAACGAAGCCCCGGACGTTACTGTAGCCTCAGGAGATGCAGCAGCTGCTCAGCATATGTCAGTACCGACCAGAGAGAAGCAAACAGGTAGTGTGGTTCCCTGAGTGGTGCTGGAGGTCCGTGGGAGCAAAGGGGTGAAGGCGGAACCCAGATCAGGAGGTTGTGGGACCCTGGGAATGAGTCTGAGACACACACCCATACGAGAAACCGAAACAAAGCCAAGCAGATTATTGTGAGTCTGGGACCTGCATCAAACAGATAGTCCATGTTGGAACTATTGCCTGGCAGGAGAGAAAACCAAGCAACTGTGAATGTTAAGAGTCTGGAACTCGCACCCAAAAAGGGACAGTCCTTGAGAGGACGAAGGCTTGACATGAGAGTATATCAAGTCGGTTTGAATATTGCAAATCTGCGGCCTGTACCCAAATAAGAAGCTCATGAAAAGATAACTGCTTGGCAGGAGAGTGAACCAAGCAGTTATATTGTGATTTGCACGCAAAAGAGGGGCAGTCCATTATTGGACATTTACTTAGCAAGGAAGAAACCAAGCCAATCAGAATACTGCAAGTCTGGGACGCGCACCCAACTTAAGTGAAGAATACTGTATGCAAACAAATCCTACGCTTGGCAAAAGGAGCGTGCCACGTTGATGGGATAAACAGGAGAAGCATTAGGAGCATATTCTTGTTAACTGCCTATTGACATTTGTATAAGCAAGTACAGGCCTGATAGACCCCAAAAGGAGTGAAACACAATATAAGAAGGAATCTAGGGGAAACGACTATGACTCTAACCTTGGAGTCTCACAGTTTTGAACATTTCTTTATTGTTGCCACTTGTGATCACCCAAGAGACTGGGAAACTTTCTGTTGGTTGGATCTACACAGAACACTTTACTTTAGGAAAAGAACATCGTTGAACAGTTGGTTTAGCTTAATAGTGTTACGGACAGAGGTAGGCTTTTTGAGACACGACAGTAACAGACTTTATAATCTGGGCATTCAGAAAATTTCCTTCGTTTTCTTGGAGGCAGGGAAACCCCTCTTAGTTTTAGGGACAGAGAGGCATTTTTCCAACCCTTTTTAATTTAATAAATGTTTCTACCCAAAAACATGCCACCATTGTGTCCGGGCCTTACTTCTGCACCCTCACACTACCCAACGAAATAAAGCATTCCACTGCAAATCACCATAGAATAATATGAACTTGACAGGTCAACATAGCTATGGGACAAAAGGACAGACGACTGGCCACTAACCCTACTAAAAACCCTCCAATATCCTGCATACTCACCCTGAAACACTGAACAAGACACACTCATACATGTACCTCAGCAGAAACCTAAAACCACTTTATACACCCCACAACACCCAACAGGAAACTAAACCAATTACACACAAATCACCCCATACACACTCAAACACCAAAAACCATATACCATCTAAAAACAAACCAGCACACAGTGACCGTTTGTTTTCCGAACAGAAGCTACCAAATGCAGATCAAAGCTCTCTTGTGCCTTTCCCTCTCAATCCCACCAACTAAGCCACACCAGTCCTCCTTCCTTTTCAGATCCACCAGAATGTGTGGAGGCCATGAAAATGGCAGTGGTGCGAGGTATAAATCACAATTAATAACATAACAAAACTTGAATGGCTACCTATAAATGCGTCCATTGAAAAGTCACTGATTGATCCTTCGTTTCTAGTCAAGTCAGTTTCTTTGGGTCTTTGGGACAGATTGCTAAACTGTGAGGAGTATGAGCTATTTGGTCTACCCTAATATTGTGCTTAGATGATATGACACTGGGTAGCATGTATACTTCATTAATTAAGAATGGCGTGTTCCTAACAGGAATATGGTGTGTCTACAATTTAAATGCTTACTTGGATTAGCTCATGACATTTTTTATTTTCCCAAACCAATGCATTTTTATCTGCACAAGCCCACGCAATATTTTTGGGACGAGCTTGGCATTGCTCATAACAAGAAAGAACTGCATTTTAATAGCTATTTATAAAAACTGACATTGGCCCTCTTTACAAGTTTGCCAGTCTGGTAAAATTGCTGGTAAAATTGCCAGTAATTTCCGTGACCGGCAATTTTCCCAGACCGCCAAACTGCAAGTTTGTTGGTGGGGGTCACTAATTTACCTCCAGCCAGAAGCTGGAGGTGAATCAGGCCCCCTCTGGCAAAAAAACAGCTGGTATTTCCGGCACATGCATTACCAGCGCTGGAGATACCGATAATCCCCTCCATGGAGTTTTATGGCGACTCCATGGAATTGGGATTTACCGCCCTTTCTTCCACCCGGATATCAGGCACTGGAAATGGTAGGTCAGTTAGCGCGTATACTGCTGGAAATTAACAATGGGATACCGGCAAACTTGTAATGACCCCCATTGACTAACTGCCGCAGCGTATGAATTTCCACAAAGTATTTAGTTGCAAACTTTCAAAGCTTTTCAAAATAATGCATATTTGTTTTGTTCCAGAAGAGGAAATGCTGGCATGCTGCATGAGCCCCTTAAAGTGTACCTTCTAATCCCTTCCTCTTACTTTCTTTAGGTGTGGATTGATGCTGCAACTCAGATCTTTTTTTCGCTAGGTGCGGGATTTGGAGTGCTAATTGCATTTGCCAGTTATAATAAATTTGACAACAACTGTTACAGGTAAGGGCTCTTTTTCTCTGCCTGTAAGTTGATAGCATTGCTGCATGATGGTTTCTATTGCTACTGCATACATTGTACATTAAACGTAGAGGGCTGGCTTCAAGGCAGTGCTTGGAAGGAAAAAGTCTGAGCGAAGATATATTTTCCACATTTTACACAGAATCTTCCAAACTGGTGTGGGGCCTTCAAAAGGCCTCATACCTCATGCACGTGACATTGCAACATAACTCACACAGGGGTTGCCTTGAAGTCGGGTGAGACACGTGATTCACAGGAGTTCCATACTAAAAATCATTGCAGTTTCTAAGGTTAACCAGTATGGGTTGTTGTGAAGTTTGACATTGCTCCATCCACAATTCTCCTGATTCTGAGTTCTGTTGTCAACGCGTGCTTTCATAGATGTTCATGCCAGTAAACCATGCGGGTGTCCATTGGGATATTGTTAGCGGGGAGACTTTCAAGAGGGAATACAAGTTCTTTGGCTTGCACCTGTCTGAAAGGGGTGCGGAAAAAGAGAGTGGTTCAGCTACTACTATGTTAGGTCCTGCAGAACATAATGGCCCTCATTCTACTGGGTACTTGAGGTCCATTATGATCTGAGATGCATCAGTAATGCACTAAATGTGTGCAGTGAGCGGGACGAAGTCTGGGTTGTGCTGTGCCATGTGCATGAGGAGATGTGATGACTGCCATTGCAATGGTTTACAAACAATGTGATAGGTGGAAGGTTTGTAACTAATCTTAATCACTGGCACTGGTCTAAGTGACCCCCCACACCACTGTTTTTGAACCCATCTGCCTCATTTCAGAGGGCACCAGTCACATGCAACCCAGTCTTGGTCCTGAGCTTTTGCAGGTTCAGGAAAAGCAGGAAACATCAGTGGACGTCATCTGATTCTTCAAACTTTGCAATGCCTTTGCTTTGCAGCATTGAGCGTGTCTGCGTGGACCCAGGAACCCTGCACGCGGTGTCAGAACATGACAGCCATTCCGACACACTGCATGCCGTGAGCCACTGAAACACGTGGAGGGTGACTTTTTCTGGGAGTGTCATTTTTCCTCACCGTCCACATGCTTCAGAATGGGCCTGTAACATGGCATCTATTGTCAGGCATAGAAACAAATCCAGGAGTATGCACGCTCCCTAGCGGGGCTCGGGCAAATACTTAGCTCGGAGTCAAATAGAAGGTCAGGGGTGTGAAAAACATTCCGTTAAGTGACCATCTAGCATACACACTCCCAATATTATAGTTTCTATTGAGATCTCAGGCACAATTTTCGAAATTATCCTGAGAGACTCAGGACACGAATATTTTCTGCATAAATATGTGTTGGTTTGAAGATATGAAATGGAAGATGCACTAGTGTTCTGCTGCAATTCACATCTTAGAGCAGTCAGAGCAATGGTAGCAGCATCAGAATAAGGATGTCCTGCCATCTTAATTCCAGCAGATTGCTGAAGGAGCCAGAGGGAATGTTACATCAGTGGAAAACTGAGAAAATAGGAGAGAGAGGATCATATAGAGACAAGCAGCATGTCAGTTCAGATTAGCCAAGAGCCAGAATGGTATTGGCAACAGGGGGCAGTTTGGAGCTAATTAGAATTGCCAGCCCAATCGAAAAAGACTTAAGGATTCAGAAGATGCCATGCATAGATTGCAAAATCTGAATGGTTCTGGGTCATTGCTGCTGGCAGAGTTCTCCCATCGTCAGAGTGCAGGGGCAGCAGCAGCTACAGCCACGTGGCAGTGTCTGTGGGGGTTAGGGTTGCCCTACATCGTAGTGAGTGACCTCCGCTCGCCTAGAGTCCCGGCAGTGGTGTTGCGTGGCTTGTCTTCATGCCCACTTCTCTTACTGTGGTCCGTGCTTCACTTTTTATCCGATGGCATGGGCGAGCTTACAGTGGGTAGTACCATCAGCGGCAGGAGCTCATTCATCCCCCGCACCCTCCCCCCTGCCCCTACAAATGCCTGCACCCGGATATCAAGAACATAGACACAAAACAGGTCTTAAAGACTGATCTCAGAAACCACCTCTCATAAAGCAAGGGGCACCAGAGTCCTTCATTGCAATCACCCTCACCCAGGGGTGTTGCTAGGACTGGAAAAGATCCAGGGCTATGCTAATGTTGGGACTCTTGCAACTCGGGGCTAGCTGGCCTTTTGGTTGTATCCCCAAAGCTTCTATCCGGGGCTACAACCAAAAGACCAGGGCTATAGCCACCTTAGCCCCCCCCCCCCCCCTAGCAACGCCTCCGCCTCCATCCCATCCCGAACCCTGCCCTTGGTAGCAATTGCATGTAAATAACTGTAAATAATGGATCACATGGTACCATTGATCTCTCATGTCCCATGGTCAGTGTTTACACGTGTATCTTTCCCCTACACCACACACACACACACACACACACCAGATTCTACTCACAAAGCCCTTCCAGTTATTGTAAATCACTCAGCAAAGGGATTGCACTTCTCGCTGTGGTTTGACTTAAGTAAAGTGTATGCCTTTCCCTTCAATAAACTCGATACATGCAAAACACACTACCACATAGAAGAGTACATCTTCCATTTTGGGGGATTGACGAGTTGCAGCCTGAAGAGAATATTTGTACAGTGTGTTCCACAGTGGACATGCAATGAAGGTGTTTTTTGCGGCATTGTAATTGCCTGTGCATCATGGCATTTCTCGTCCTTATTTACTACATAAGTATAGGTTTGCACTCTGAACTTTGATAGGGAAGGAGCCTGACATCATTTAAGAGGTTAGAAATCGGTGACATGGTGGACATCTTGTCCAATAAAGTCTTAATGTGGCTGAAGTTCTTGGTCGTTTGAAAGGAAACACAAGCTTTCTTATTCCTCACAAGAAACATCTTTTGTGCCTTCAACTATAGCAACAAGGGTATAGGGCCTCTTTACGAGGCAGACGGTAGCCGTGGGCATGGCTACCGCCGGTAATGATTTTTTACCGGCAGCCAGAAAAGGGCAATAACCGGGTTATGCCGACCTTGGCAGACCCGGGAATTGCCCTTTTCTGGTTGCCGGTAAAAATTAATCCCCATTCCCAGGCTCAATGGGAAGGGGGAGGATGCTAACAACGGGCCCATTAATGAGGGGCCCGTTGTTAGCATCCTGGTCTGCCAGCGGGTCCCGATATGGACGCCTGGTCTGACCAGGCGTTCCTTAGTGGGACCCACTGCAGACCTCATAATAGGGCGGTCCGGAATGAACAATGCTGGTCCCTTACCGGCACCATTCATTCCATGGCTGCCTGCCTCGTAATGAGGCCCATAGTCTCCAATAGTTAAAATTGCGTTACCAATAAAAGCAGAAATTCATTTTACATGCCTGGCCTCAAGCATTTTACTTGCATGTTCTTATGAAGTGTTTCAGAGAAGACACGTTGCTTGCTCCTGCATTGATCACCCCATTGTTACGCTTCTTAGCATCGGGCGTAAAAAGAACAAGAGCTTGCTTTGCCAGTAGAACTGTTGTATGAATTGTTTGGTTAATATGCAACTGTTGTTGAACTTGCCGGGAACGTTGTGCAATCATGTTTCAGACAAGGCGCATCGCCTATTCGTGCACTGAACACTTACCTGACTATACCATTCTTAGCATTGGGTACCCAAAGTGCAAAACCTTGCTTTGCCAGTAGAACAGTTGTATGAATTGTTCGGATAAAAGCAGCAATGGGGAATTTTTGGTGCAATTACCACTAGTAGTATTACCGTGCGGTAATTTCACAGAAAATTGGCATTTTTCCGGCATGTTTACCCCCAGCTCTGATGGGGGGTCAAACACGCCATACTCATGTTTGCGTGGACCCTTAAATGCAGAGTTAATAGCGTTACTGCCGCATTTAAGGGCTACTGCCCAACTCCTGATGAGGCCTTGTATCTGCACCACAAAGCTTTGAACACAATGTTAAGTTGGGTGATCCTGAACCATTGCACTTGTAAGAGCTGTGCCATCATCATAAAGAGGCCCATTTGAAATCCCTTTAGAAACAAGATTGTATTTCAGCTGGCCACTTTCTGCAATGCCCTTTATTGTCTCAATGGTGTACATTGGACTTCTGACCCTCGAAAACATGTTGCAACTCACTTATGTTCCGCAACACAGAATACACCAGAATGTTGTGTATCAAGATAGGGCAAATGTTCCCTTTGAATAACAGAACATGGGGACTATAAAGCAATTGCAATTGGCAACACATGGAATTTAATGTTGTTGTGTACCTAACTGAACCCTCACATGTAGCCATGGGAGTTTAAGTAGCAAATTCTAATTCCATCCTGACGCCAGTCTCCGATCAGCGTTAGAGCAAGCGGGGCCAATGTGTACATTGACTTTCTAGGTCTACCAAGCGGCTTCTGATGTCACAATAGGGCTTCTACAATAAGATGATCTCACTACTCAGTGACTGATCTGACTGAAGACTCTGCGTAATGGAGACAGTGTGACGGCTTATATTTAGTTTTTGATTTATGGCGGTCGTTTCAGGACACCACTATGAGCCAACATTATTGGCATAAAGTGTGAGGGATGTTGGCATTTGAAGATGAATACACATTTCATCCTTGCTTGCTTCTCTACACGCACAGCAGTGCTCATTTGTTGTGAGCACGTGCATGCCACTTCATGTAATGAGGTGGCCATTTTTTATTGGCCTTTTCTGCTGTCATTCTTTCATGTTAGACCAAACAAAAGACAGCCATTGTGAAACAAACATGACGAGGCTACCGCCATACACTGCTCACAAGCCCACATATGCCTATATAAACAACATGGGCATATCCCCACTGCGAACCGGACTTCAACAATGAAAACCAGCGATTGAAAATAAAGAGTACCCTAACCTGGTTAGCGTCACTTGGAATTGGATGTGTGGGACAGCACAAAAAACCCTGACAATTGTAAAATATAATTAGATTTTTCATATGAATGAGAACAATGAGAGGTGCCATGAGTAGTGCATGGCACATGGTGAGCTATGATTGTTTGACATTGGTGATGTTTATCGTATGGTTGCTTTTAAACCATAACTTTGTTCATTTGTGCCACAACCTTTAAGAAAGTTTCATCACGCATATATATACTGTGAAATATACTGTGAATGTAATTGTTTAAGGAGGGGGTCTACATTTTGGAGAAAGGGAATGCACACAGAAACATCCATTATCCTGTGACCCTGCTTGTCCTTTGAACTCTTCCATTTCGAAAATTCTGCAACAGAGGCCATTACACCCAAATGTAGTGACAGATGTGGCAGCCATTGTATACTCACATCCAAATCTTTGTCCTGTCCAAATGAGTATATATGATTCATGGCTACAAACATTTTAATGTTAGGGTGAGAATAAAATGTGCACAAACACCAGTACTTAGTGATTCAAGCTCACAATCCTTTCATCAGAGACATCTCTTGTCAAATAAAAAGATCCTTTTTCATTCTTGTGTTCCCAAAATGGACTTTGATTTTATGTAAAGCAGGTAGAAACCCTCACTGTTGCTATTTAGCCTCTTTACCTATCTCATAGGGGTATTTCAAAAGAGCACAATAGGAGTGGAACTGACTTTCCGATAATCTTGTATCAAAAAATAATTTAGATTATTCTAGGTTTTAATAATGCGCTTTGCTCATGTAGACGAATGTAATGTTTTTACTATGGAAGATGATGAGGAACCTTTAAGTGAGTACTAACATGTGGACCCCAGCACCCCCTAGTCTTTACAGTTTAAAAACTCGTGGTGTCGCATAATTATGAAACGTAAAACAGAGAAATAGATCCCTCTACTCCGTTTAGCGAAAAGTGATGCAATGTTATTTCATATTTGTTCATGCACCACAAAAAATGTAAGATGCCACACAGTATTTTGCGTGAAACCCACTCAAGTTTGGATTGAGTGGCCATTTTCATTCTTAAAGTGGCCCTATGTAATGACACGAGTTCAAACGGAACCCAGTGACGGCAAACGCCCAGGACTTTTTAGGCAGGGATTTAACTCATGACTTTTTCAATTTCTCAAGACTTTGGAAACACAGGCAGACAACATAGAATTGAAGAATTTAATTTGATTTTTTTGGTTTGAAGATAAGCCCTGATTTGAGAAAGGTGCTGTGGTCGCCGAAACACGTGTCATCACGTAGGGCCACTTTGAGAATGAAAATGGTCACTCAATAAAGACTTGAAGGGTTTCACGCGAATTACTGTGTGGCATCTTTACTTTTTTGTAGAGCATGAACTAATATGAAAAAACATTGTAATGTTTTTACTATAACTACAATATACTCTGGATACTGGCACCCCACACCATGTGCTATTTGAATGGTGCTGTGTTATTTTGCCGCAGTATTTTTCACCGCAGGTTTTTTCATCGCCGTTTTTTTTAAAAAACTCATTGTTTTTTTGTTTTTTTTTTGGGGGGTTACCTCCCCAGACCCCCCTTCTTTTTTTTTTATTCCCTTAAACCCACAACCATATATTTAATTTTTTAACCCCCCCCCAAAAAAAAAACAAGTTTTTTTTCGAAATAAAAACAGCGATAAAAAAACATGCGATGAAAAATACTGCGGTGAAATGCGTGTATACCATTTGAATTGCCCTCGTGGCTAATCCAAATTACAGGGAGGACCCCACATCATGTTATTCTGATTTTGCTACTGCTCTCATTCTACTTTTAAACAATCAAGATAAGCAAAGCACCACCCCCTGTGATAAGATATCTGTGCATTTTCTCTGGTCATGCTGCTATCAGCAGTGACTTGCATGACTCTAGTAATCGTGCACTTGCTTACACAACTCTAACTCAGAAATAGTGAGAGACAGACAGGCAGATTGAGATAGTCAGAGAAACAGAGAGGAAGAGGGGGGAGAAATGGAGATAAGAGAGAGAGAGAGAAAGGGACAGAAGAGAGAAAGATAGTGAAAGAGACAGAAGATAGAAAGTGAGAGTGGGAGAGAGCTGGGGGAGAGAGGGAGAGAGAGTGCTAGATCGGTGTATGATATGCTGGGTACAGCTAGTATGAATATATAGTAGTACCCAAGTTATGGTTGCTTTGTTATCCATACATGGTAAATATTTGGAGTTTTGTAGTTTTCCATCCAAACCAGGGAGCCCTCCTAGCCACACACAACATCCACATCCACCAATATGCTGACGACACACAGCTTTACCTCAATATCGACTCTATCAATGACATCCACAGGCTCAAAACCTGCCTCTCGCTGATCCAGTCTTGGATGCCCAATGCATACTTGAAGCTCAACCCCTCTAAGACCGAATTCCTACTCCTCGGCAATAACACTGAACACCCAGTTATACAGACCTGGCTATCAACCATGAATTGTGAGGGCGTCACACCTGAGCTCACCTACTGCGCCAAGTTCCTCGGGTTCCACATCAACAAACGCCTCTACTTCAAGACACACACAGCTAAGAAAACTCTGACAGCTCTCTCACCTGTGAAAGTCAAGCCCTTCCTCCCTGTGGACAGCTTTAGATCCACCATTCAGGAACTGGTTCTATCCTTCATTGATGGGGGCAATGCCCTCCTTGAAGGCCTCCCATCGTCCTCACTTGTGCCGCTGAGAAGTGTCTTCCACTCGGCAGCACGTCTCATCAAGGGTCTATGCAGAAACAACCACATCACCCCAGCCCTCATAGACCTTCACTGGCTTCCACTGCACGCACAAATCTCCTCAAGGTTTGCGGCATCTATAAGGTAGTCGCCCTCAAGTCACCAGCTACCTCAAAATGAGACTCAGCATCTCCGGCATACAGTGCACCACCAGAAGCCAGGACACGTGCAGACTTGAAATCCACCACCGCAAAAAGGAAAGGACCAGAAAAAAAAGTATTCTTTGCCACACCCACCCAAGACTATGGAACCTCATCTCCGTTAGCATCAGACTGGCCCCCACGCTCCTACAATTCGAAAATAACTCAAGATCCACCTCTTCAAGGGGTCTCTTCTCCTCAACACCTAGGCCATCATGTCCCCCCCAACGTTACCTGACTCACTAGATGCTGTCCATTCCTACCCTCCCTGACACCCTGTACAGTTGTAGCCTTCCTCTGTACCCCTGTGTATCCTACCACCCGTGGATATCTGTACTTCTGGAAATAACTCTTTTGTGTATCTGTATTGTTGTATACCTCTGTAAAGCGCTCTTTGCATAATAATACTAATAATAAAAATAACCATAACAATTTAACTACATTTTTTCCCCACCAAATTTCAATGTTCTTTTAAGATAAACCTAACCATAAGGTCCTTTTAACAACGTGTTTCACTTAGCTTTAATGTTCTCTTAAGATAATCTTGACAATAATGTCCCTTAGTTCTGTAATCATAATCTATCATAATGACAGTGCCCAGAGGGTATGCCCTGAAGCTGTGCCCGGTAGAACATTTGCCTTGGGAAATGCACAAACAAGGTACTCAACAATACATCAATAGATAATCTTACCCATCATAGCACTGCAATGTCCATTCGGCCAGCACCCCCCCTTCTCCTGAGTCTAAACCAATTGCTTTAATATTGTCATTGACAGATATCATAGTACTGATATTTACCTTCTCTTTGATATTTACATTGACACCGCTCACCCCATAATTCCTGCTGTCTGCCTCCTCCACTGTCTCAGGCTCTTGTGCCAAAAAGTGCACCCCTTATGTCTCTACTGGTATGATGCGTACAGCCTGAAATTACATTCTATGGCCAGAGGGCCGGCGGTCTGACTTACAGAAAAATAAGCCTCCTTAGTCCATCGAAGAAGGTAAAGAAGGAGAGCTGACAGGGTCTCATTCTCAACTGGTCTTGTTTAGCTAGTCCTACAATAAGTACCACTGGTTGCACCTGTTATTGATAGCTTGGTGAAGTCCTTCCCATTAGATGACCTTAAATGCAGTTACAATCATTACATCTAGGAGTCTCCCCTGGTTGGGATTACTAAAGAATACTGGATTTGCACTTACGCATATACCTGCAAAAGTGGAGGACGGTGAGGGAGCCACGCATATGCACATACGTATGGTCCATATCGATTTCTAGAAAGTAAGCCAACAGTTAACCAGACCGACACAAACCTTTCCTTGCTTTCTGTCCTGTCCTTTGAAGTTTAGATGGTGTTAAAAAGGCTCTGTTTTAGAGCCTAAACAATGTTTGCTTCATCGAGGCAACAGCCAATGTGCATTGGATTTTTCTCCAGATAACTAACCGCAAATTGACTGAAATCTCTGCCTCAAAATCAGCAATCCATACATTCTGGTGTTTGGGTGTAGGGTATCTACAGACAATAATGGTCTATAAATGGAAGAAGCTGCTATAGGAATGGCTCCCTGGCAGCTGTGGTAAAAATTACCATTCCCTGTGGCTATCCGCTTACTGCTTGTTAACTGAAAATATCTCAGAAACTCCCTTGGTGGTAAGTGAAATACCTCTTGCAAGGTAGGAAATGGGAATAGACCCTCTTCTGGCCATATCTGCTTTGTAATCAGCAGTCTGAATTTTGTTCATCTAGGTCAATGTATGGATTTCCCTTCTACCTTCAGGTTATCATTATACCAGAGAGGTTGGGAGTGGCCTGATTTACATGTACCTCCCGCCACTGCTTACCAATCTCAGAGCCTTGCAGGCAGCCTTTATTACTCATATATCACAAAAGGAGGGCATATTGTTCAGATACGAGATATCCCGAGAGTCAAATGGCGAGGCAAACTTACTTTCCAATTCAAGTCGTGTAGGGGATGGTCTCTCTCAGTGCTTTTCTTACCACCAAGGCACCTGGTGGAGCACACACGCATCTAGTTACCGTCTGAAATTAAGGAATCCTTCCCCACCCTTTGATGAATGCAGGCGTAATTGATTCTGTAATATTTTCGGTTTCTTATCTCTCCATAGAAATTTAGTTACAATTATAACTATATTCTTGAAGAACGTTTGTGGCCATTGAAGAGGCAGCATGGACAGGCTATTGCATAATTACATGAGCAATGCACATCCTAGCAGTGTTGAGTCTGCCACACTAAGACAGAAGAGGTGGGGACAATTTGTTCAATGGAGATTCAACTTGGAATTGGATCGTCATCATATTTTGCTGCAATGTTTCTTGTAAGTTATTTATGAACTGTATTCCAAGGTTTTTAGTGCCCCTGGGTGTCCTCATGGAGGCCGGAAGATTCAATGCATGGCTTTGAACAGTATTTATCCAGGGGCATTACTTCAGTTTTGTCCGCATTCGCCCTGATATTACTGCTTCTAAAATGGCATGGAGGTGGTTGTGAATCACGGGACGGGCTTTAAAATAAATGCCTACACTGAATCTGGACAGTTAGGGGCTGTTAATTCACAACACAGGAACACATTATAACCTGCACCAGGATCTGGAAACAGGGGGGAAATGCACTTGATTTTGGGGACCAAGGCATGGCCAAGAATATACTGAGTTTTGATAGGAGATGTCAGCCCCCGGATAACAGTATAATAGAACTTAGTGCCTACCCCCTGGAAAACATGTCAGAGTGGCCAGCGCTCTCAGGAGCACATGCTGTGCCATTGGGTATAAGGACGCAGGTTGACTCCCCTTGGCATAGATGCCCACAGCAAACAATGCACTAATGCACTTGCGATTCTATCTCTGACTTATGCTGGGAAGCCTTTGTGAAATCTTATCCCCCCCTGAGAAAAATGTGGACCCAAGGGCCACCGCACTTAAATTCATCCAACGTAACCACGATGAAATGTTCCTGTCTGATTTACCTGCGATGTTTTGTATTCGTTCTGAAACACTTTTATGGCTGAATGCCGAAATAAAGTTAAATAATGATGATGATGAAATGAAAAATGCTAATAACAAGAAAAAGTGAGCATCTTAGAGTTGAATGGATCAATGGGTAAAACAAGCTAAGACCAGGATGGTAAAACAAAAGAAAAAAATAAAACTACTGTAAATAAATAAGAAATATAGAAAGATATTGCAGAACCAAAGCTTACAAAAGGAAAGATAACGAAACATCTGTAGACATATAGGATAATGAGAACATACAGAAAAATACTGCACAGCCAAAGTTAACCGGGAACACAGAGACATTAAAACACCCGGCAGGGGCTCAGTAAAATGGTGGATTGAAGCAGGGAGAAACTAAGTGACGTCGCCAAATGATGCTCCGTGCTGTTATCACGTACTCGTTTTAGAGCATTTGGCCATGCTGCATCTGCTGGCCCCTGGGTAATTAGTTAAGCCAACTGGAAATAGTTCATAGTTCAGGACCACTAGATTGTTGCATGGTATGATTTCAGAGGTATGTGTTTCCCTGTAATGGGTACATTTAATTAAGCATGAGTCACAAGCACTAGGCCCTTACAGGAAATAACAGCTGAACTTGATGAGAGAAAGATCATGCAACAGCGCTTTAATTTACAGAAAACGTTAAACGGGGGAAAAAACACATTAAGAAACTTGATGACTAAACTGTACTGCTTTGTTAGAGGCTTCCCTGCATTTAGTTTAATGGATATGTTGTTAAACAGAAACGCAAAGAAAGTTGGCAACCTTCCTTGCTTATCATCTCAATGTGTAGGGCATGTTGGTGGTAGGAGCTTTGAAAACATTTTACTTTCTGAGCTTGTTCGGTGGGAGGGTGACACAAGTGTTTCTGTGTGGACGATTTCTGCTAGGAAGGAAAAAGTCACGGATGTGTGCGCCTGACAGACAGGCAGATGTATTGTGTTGTTGGGCAGAGCGCTGCAAAGCGCAGTCGGTAGTGTCTAGCAGTACCTTGATGGTCTTGTGAGGCGGCCTGTGTTGTGGGAGGGGCTGGTGTGGACTGTTCGGGCTGCTACCCGATGCGCCACCCAGAGGGTCTATGGAGCATGATCCCCGGGGCTCACTCTCCTCTGAAATGTGGTATTTCCTCAAACCTTAAAGTCCTGTCCTTGCCGGAAAAGTCGATTAGGAGCAGTAGGTCCCAGCGTGCCCCTGTTCTGTCAGATTCTGATCATATGGAAAAGGGTAAGCGTAAAAGGCTGGAGGAATATTAAGAACCCTCATTGCAGAGAATGGGTACTGTGCAGATAGCCCTAACTGCATCCCTTTAACACAGCAGAGTATTGAAAAAAGACAAACTGTAGAGGTTTGCTTAACGTCAAACTCAAAAATGAATTAGGCTGAGAGAACACTATAAAAACACTGTGCCTTTGGAGCGTGGAGTAGACAGTTTGCGGCAGGTGAAATAGCACAATCCGCTAGCCCCCAGAACGATGAAGACTATGGAACACCGCATTTGCACCGATGACCGAGCCCAAACTTAAAGGCACAAAGCAAACCATTATACAATTTGGGTCCCAATTTGGGCCTGCCCAATGCCTAAAGGGTAATGATAATGACCGCTTTTCAATGAAATTGTCACGGGTGGAAAAAAAATCCAGAAAGGTAAATCGAGTCCCTCCAGGGAATGACCAATCCTTTAGAAAACCAGTCACTGGCCCGGGACTGTAAAAAAGGATTGAAAAAGACAGAGGGAGTGCAAAGACTGGGTGGCAGCCGATGTGCTTTCATGCACTCCCTGGATCACGGGCGATTGAAATTTGGAATGAGGTAGCACGCTTACTGTCCATTGTGCAGCTGTTGCTCTGGCAACAGAGATCCTACCTCAAGAGCTGCTGGTACATGGAAGAGATGACCCAAGAGTAGATAATATACACCAAAGTAGATTCCTGAAGCAAGGCCTCACATTGGGATGCTTCCTTCAATAATCCATATTAAATGTTGCATCTCTCTTTCTTGCAGGCATGAGCTGCTCTACCAATGATGTCACTCATGAAGCCATAAGTGATGTCATATGTGATAACATCAGTGATCTAATTTGTGATGTCATCAGGGTGCTCATGGGCTGAGCAATGCGGGCCTCATAGTTAAGGTGGTGCAGCATCCAGCACCTGACGAATTTCATGGGTTTTGTTGCATTAAATCGGCACCTTAACATCACTTCAACTAAAGTTGTTTCACTTAATTTCAAGGGTGTTATTGTATCAGATTGTTTCACCTTAACAGTGCTTCAACTAAAAAATGTTCACTGAATTTCAAAGGTTTTGTTATGCTATACCTCCCACCGCCTATAATTCCTGTCTTTTGTTCTGATAACATAACTGATGTCATCCTTAGGAGACTGACCCCTTCCTCGCTTTGAAGCTAAGTAGGGTTAATCTCAGTTACTGCCGGGATGGGAAATGAAATATTGCTGTAAAAATATCTTTTTTGTTGTTATTATTGGCTGGGAGACTACACATACCAGGATGCAATTCAGCAAAAGGCAAAAGATGGTCTCTGGAAAACTTTCAAGGACTGACAGTACCACGGTAAAAAAAAAAAGAAATTCAAATGCCCATTCGGTCGCCCATACTTAGCTTCAAAACAAGCAAAGGCCTGGCCTGTTTCTATAAGTGGTCTTGTAACTTTGGCTCATTTATTGGGCAACATGGACTGAGGAGGCTGGTCCCTTCATCACTTTGAAGCTACAGAGGGTCTGTTCTGGTTACTGCATGGATGGGAGACCTGGATGGCAATCAAGTCACATGCCATGGCCAGTGATTTGACAATCATCATCCAACAGAGCAATATTCTGACTAATGTTAGTCAAGTCCTTGAGTGGCAAGTGTGCCTTTTTTCTCCTGGTCTTATGTGATTACATGCAATAACTAGGTCTAACCGTGCTTAGCTTCAAAGTGCAACTGAACCAGCTTAGCTTCAAAGCAAGCAAAGGCCTGGCCTGCTTCTCTAAGTGGTCTTGTAACTTCGGCTCATTTATTGGGCAACATGGACTGAGAAGGCTGGCCCCTTCATCACTTTGAAGCTACGGAGGGTCTGTTCTGGTTACTGCATGGATGGGAGACCTGGATGGCAATCAAGTCACAGGCCATGGCCAGTGATTTTTCACCCCTGACATCACTATAGCTGTAAAAATATATTTAAAAAAAAAAAAAACTGTACGCATGGGTACTGAACTACACATACCCTCGGCTATCCATAGTCCTTTATAGCCACGAATATCAGCAAAAAGGCCAGAAAGAAGAATGCTTTCCTGCCCCACAGGCCCTCATCAAGTGCCCCCCTCATCTGTGCCAGCTCCCCACACTCCACAGATTGTCTCCTCACCTCCCCTGCTCGCTCCCTTCCCCTACAACACATGCAGTTCACATGCGGTTTCTGTGATGCAGTTTGCTTTGAGATGTCGGCTATTCAAGGCTATCGCCGAGGCTACAGAAAGCTTTGTTTTGCAAACTCAGTCCCTAGACCCACTCCAACTCTCATATTTCAATTGGTGCTTTCTAGCCACTGCCCACACCTCTAGCCTGATGGCATTTCCATGATTTTTGACTTGCAAATAGATTTTTCCTGCGTTTCATTTTCCCACATACTCGGCTATAACTTTGAATAACACTTGCATCGAGAGAAAAACAAGATTGTGGTTCGTTTCCTTTCTAAAAACTTGCGGTTTTGGGTGAAGCACCGAGATAGCTATCTATTTTTGAGAAGGGGCCTCCCCATTCTCGGTCAAATATTTAAATACCTACTGCACGGAATAACCCCAAACCAGGCATGGATCACAAATCAGTGCTTCGTGCCCAAGTTGTTTCGGGAATGGTCCAAATCTGTCCAGCGGTTTGGGCTGTGCGCTCTGGCAAAATCAGACCTTGCTTGTCTATGGGAAAATGAATGGAAAGTAGGCCGCACTTTTGGAGAAAAAAAATCTTTTTTGTCTTCTTAATATCTTTTTAACAAATCTTTAAGAAACTTTGCTGTCTGGGGTCGTGCAAGTCCTTAATCACTTATATATATATACATTTAAGAGACCAAGTTTCCTAGAAAAAGCCAGCATCTACTCCTCTAAGGTGGATTGACAATCATCATCCAACCGAGTCCCTTGAAGTCCAGCAATATTCTGACTAATGTTAGTCAAGCCCTTGAGTGGCAAGTGTGCCTTTTTTCTCCTGGTCTTATGTGATTATCAATTGTTACCATTCGTGGACAATCTCAAGCGATACATTCCCGAAAAGACGGGGCCACAATAGAGGTCTGCATTATTCCCTCCTCTGAGACTAATGTACTAGAATAACTCATATGGGTTGAATTTGGAGTGGGAAAGGCTGAGGTACCATGTTTTTGCCCAAGAAATGCTATAGCGGGGATCATTACATCTGTAAGTGATTTCAATCCGGCACACACCCAAGTCAAGCCCATCATTTAGTGCACAATTGAAATCCTTATTTATTTTTGTCTATAAATTCAATATTCTGAACGATATACCACTCATATCAGACCCTTCTCCTAGAACCCCCCGGTCACACGGAACCAGGAAACATGCTAGTTTGCAAAGGTAAATATTTATTTATGTATTTCAAATGTAATCACAATATATTTTAATAGGTAAACAACAATCACCAATGGGGGGACAGAACACTGAATAATATCTTTAATACACTGGGAATCAAGGACTGAGCATAAAACAAATGCAGCACAGAAAATAATACTTTTGTGTTGGTTTGATATAGATGGCACTATGGTTAGAGGTCCCCCCTGCAACACCCCTCATCCCCTCGATAGGCAATGTAAAGAGATGAGAGGAGAGAGCAAGTATTCAGGAATAGCACAAATCAAACAGAATATCAGTCCCACCTTCCCCCTTCAAACACAAGAGAAAAACGGAATTGATTTTTCAGCTGTCAACATGGCTTTTAAACAAAACACCAAATGTGATCAAAAATAATTAAATTGTTATAAATTCCTATGTGAGCTGCTTTGAACAGTTGCACATAGTCACAAACAATGATTTAGTCCAAAGAAAGCATTTGTAATCTCAAAGTTCAAGTCAGAAACAATTTAAAGCTATTTCACAGGTGTAGAAACCTTTCAGAATTGTAATTCGCGGCAAACTTTTCCTTGCACGATATTCGCGATAACGCGAGAATCCCACTGTTTAGCAATGGTAAAAGCAGTGTTCTATGGATAGCTACGGATATTAGAAACAAGAAGGAGTTGAAATTTCGTTTCTATCATAAAAACTGAGGGAGTTATAGAGGCTTTAGTAAAGGTCGTTTTTGTAAATTAGGCGCGAGAATGGAAAACAAATAATGCACTTTGAAAATTAAAAATGGGTTTGCTTACACTATATTATGACTATGAAAAAGAGAATGTCACACGTGAATTTCCACAATTACGTGTCCAGCGTAACCCTTCACGTTTGATACTCTAGTTTCCGTTCTGGGATTTACTTTTCTTACTCAAAATCACTAATGACTTAGGATTTTATGAAACAAACGTGAAAAATCAGCGCAGGAAAGGTTCTGACAAGACTATAATTCTGAATTAAAAGATAGGATGGGTTGAGATTGGGATAAGGCAATGCAAAGATAATAGAGGTCACTTTTCTTTCTATTAATACTCACAGAATAAGTTATTTATTGGACTGTCAGTTCTGGTCAGGGATTGGATCTGGCCTAGGAAGAACAGAACATCAGGCACGGGATTGGATCAGATAGGCCGGTCACCGGTGTTGCACAGGATCTGTCCTTCTAGTCTGTGGGTATTTCAATCAGCTGGATAGCGAGTTCCTCAGGCAAGCCTAGTGGTAGCAAGCCAGAGAATTTCAGGATACGGGTTCAACAGGCCTTCTCACACCACAGCACTTCCTGGTTTGCAAGAATACGTTTGAGTATTTAGGCCTTGCAAAAATCAATAGTTCTCTATTTCTGGCAAGAGTTTTGGCATCTGGATCTGGAAGGATGTGAAAGCTGGATGTAGAATGCTGGATCAGAGTGCTTCGCCGGAATCAGGAAAGTGACTGGATCAGTGAGTCCCTATGTGTTGTCAGCTGTCTCTATTTATGCTTTAAAATTACATCACAGAGTGGGTGTATGGGAAGGCTTAGCTAAGCTTGCCGCTGTGAGTTGGGATTGGACCAAAACTTCATCTCTGCCTTGCTTTACAGTCCTCAGAGACCTCCCTTTAGCCACTGGTCTCAAAATCGGATTTTATACTAACTACACATTTATACATTGGTCACCTTTATACAAATCACACACAAAGATGCCATATTTTATGTAGTAACTGTTCATCAAAATCTCGCAGCTGTAGGATCTTGTTTCAACTTTCTACAGAATTTTGTCCTTTTTGCTATGAACACAATTTCCAAACTTTATGCAAATTTCCACAAGTGTTTGTGTTTAAAATAGGGATGAGTGTTTACATTTTCACAATTCTAACATTAATATATTTTGCATAAAACCACATATATTGCCATTCCTGTCCAGAACATGTCACACGGTTCTGCCGCCTCTGGTATATGTATATGTCCTTGGTATATTTTTCACCACTTTGAATCACCAGTTATGAGTCTTTAAAAATTGTTCATTGTTAGCAACAGATGGTCCGCCTCTTTTTGTCTCCCCGCAGTCAAGGAGAATCCCCCTCCTTGTTTGTTCCTTCCAGGAGCCATTTACGACCACCTTCACACCACTGTTTCCTGGGCTGAAGCTCTGTCATTGTTCCTTCTTTTTCTATAGACAAAGGTATGGGCTAACCCGTGTTTAACATCTCCCAGTGAGTTTCTGCTGAGAGGATATCCCTCCCCCTGGGAGAAACCTGCTTTTCCAGTTCTTACAGCTCAGCCAGGCTAATTAACTTCTTAAATCCAGCAAGCTGAGAGGATATCCCTCCCCCTGGGAGAAACCTGCTTTTCCAGTTCTTACAGCTCAGTCAGGCTAATTAACTTCTTAAATCCAGCAAAACCCGAACTTGTTGCATCTAACATAAATACATTACTTTCTTGACTTTACATCTGGGGGTTCAAAACACAACTAAGATCTGTATTCCTTTTAGCAAAAATCCTTTTTATGTTTGCTAATCCAGCAGACTTTTTAGTTTGAGATAACTTTAAAGTTTCATCAGTAACCCATCTGGTACTGCACCCAGATTTTGACAGAGGCTATCAGTTTACAGACAATCCAGTTTGTCTGATGAATGTTTTGCTCTTCACATTTAGGACTTTGTATGTTCGCAATGCTTCTTAAGATTACATGAATTTTAGCGCCAAGCAAGATTTTGAATGTGGAGAAGTGTTGTGTATAGGCATTTTGGAGTTTTTGGCAACAAAGCAAATATCAATTATAGGCACATTTTGGGGTTTCACTTGCAAAGTGCTGCTTCTCGCTGCACTCTGTTTGCTCGTCATGGAGCCCACTGGCACATTTTCTGCAGGGTCTGCTCTATTCCACCACACATGCACCGTGGGTGGCTGTTTGGGCATCCATCTTTTTGTGGGCTTGAGAAAGCGGTTTTTGTCAGTTTTTGGTGCGCACAAGAGTTTTGCCGCCATGGTTGCAGTTTCTTGCGCCATAAGTATTAGAGTGATACCGCATAGCACAGCAAAGGGGGTCAATACATCCCACAGAGCCCCCCCCCTCCCGACTTGGTTTTGACCTCCCGTCAAGGGGAAGTCGGGAGATTGAAAGAATGAAAAACCAGCACATTTCCTATTCTGAACTGTGAATTTAATTACAGATCAAAAAGTGGCTAAAGATAAGGCCCGAGTGATTTTCATGAATCTACGTGGTTGAAGTATCCAGACATGACATAAACCAGTTGCATGTTTCACTATTTAAGTAGGACCATACCTGTTGAATTTTTGTTTCAGTATGGCAGCGCACCACCTACACACACTTCCTGGTTTCCTCTTTCCAAATCTGCCTGCTTCTACTCTCCGCCCTCTGCAACTTATCCAGAACAGGACTGCAAGACTTGTCCTTGGCCTCAAGCTCAGGGATTGTATCTCTCCAGGACTGAAATCTCTGCACTGGCTCCCAGTGGCTGCAAGGATTAAGTTCAAAACCCTCTGCATCGTCCACAAGGCCTTCTGTGCCCTGAGGCCCCAATACCTTCAACTCTCTCTTCCTAAATATCTTCCTTCTCGAGCTCTTTACTCATCCGCATCCAACTTCCTCAGGGTCAGTCGCTTCTCCATGCAACTAGTTGGTGTTAAATCTCTTTCCTCGGCTGTTGCCTCCCTCTGGAACACCCTCCCTGCATCCATTAAACTTGAGGAGAACCATCTCCGGTTCCGTAAGCACCTCAAACCTTTCTCTTTGCTTCTGCTTTTTCTCCTCCTCTCCTCTGCTGACCTCCTGGCTGTAACTGAAACTGCACTGGCTATCTGCACACCCTCTGATCTCGGGCCCAGGACCCTCCCCCGCCAGCGTCACACACCTGTACTGCCCACCAGGTAACCCCTGCACTTGGGCACTGTTTCTGTATCCCTACAGTCCCCCTACCAGCCCTTGACACCTGATGTCTGCACTTACCCATGGACTTGCCAAATGCTGGCCGTTACTTACTTATTATTATCATCTTTTGCCATGTACTGCACTGTCCCTGCCCCTTCCCACACACTTGCGTGATCTGAATGACACCTGGACTAGTAGGATCGCTGTCTGTCCTCCCTTTGTTCCCCTCCCTTGCCTCGTTGCGCCTTGAAACACTTGTGCATAGGCACGTTATAAATGCCATATCATATCATATACCTAAAGGATGCCTTAGACTGCCGCACTCTGATGATATTGTAGTCTGCGACACGAGTAGTGTCCACCGTTAATAATGCAAAAGGGGCTGCCTCACGTGAAAAGTTCAATCATGTCCTCTCCTGTGATCATACTGGTTGCTCGGCTCCTCTATTCCTCCCTTCCCACCTACATCCACTCCCCACCCACTTCAACACTTTCCACAATAGATGCAGGTTCTGCCGTTAATTGACCCAACTGGTATTACTTAATTATTTGCATGACCCCATATCTCTCCCCACATGGCTGGATCTGTATCTACCCTGAATCCAACTATGGTTTGGCTCTGTTGCGCTATGAGGCTATCTTAACAGACTCACTAAAATGGCTCAGTCACCAACGCAAGTCATTCATGATGAATACACCACAAGCTACTAGTCACCATTGGCAACCTCAGACTGTAGGATGTGCGCCACGGGCTGCAGACAGCAGGCTGCTGGTACCCCCTGCATTCTGCCTTTCTCCATCCACTTTCCTGTTCTGCTTGGCTTGCTGCTTGCCACTCACTGCTCACCTCACTTGCTCTGGCTGTCCAGGCATCTGCTCTGGGCTTTATTTGCACTCTGCAAAGAGCACATGGACTAAGAACATGTGGACTAAGAACATGTGGATTTCAGTGCACTGACAAGGCAGTGTCACAAACTGCATTGTTAGTCAGACAATCTCCCCTCCCCCCAAAGTGCACAAATGTCTGCAACTCGGATACATTCGCTCCAAGTGAGATACACATTTTTGCTCACCCTTCCCCAGCTTATTTGCCTCACTCCGTATTATTACCCTTTCACTTGATGCTCCTCACCCCCATTCCCCTCAGTGTTCCTCTCCCCTACGTTATCCTTCAACACCCCTATTCCCATCACCGGGCCTCTTTCCTTTCACTTCTCACAGAGCATCTGTTCAATGGTATACAAAGGCAAAAACTATTGGATTTGCAATGCCTGTTCTGATGAGCAATAATGTGCCAGGCACACCCTGTCACACGAGGCGCCTGTGGGCCCTAATCACTTTCTCAGCAGGCAAACTGCTGCACCTTGTATTATGACTCTCATCTCTTGAAGACTGTAGCGACAATACATTAAATGAAGCGTGGCCAAGCATTTATGTCTGTGACCCCTGGGACATTTGCACATTTGCACAGCTCCGATGGAAAGTGGCACACTTACCAACTTCGTCCTTTACCAGATATTCTGAACATATGGTAAATGGCGACACGTGGTTTTCAAGGAGCTGCTTATCTCTTTCTTATATACATTACGGTTTAGTGAGGGGAAATGGGTGGGGACAATCAAAAGTGCAAATCATTGTGATTGCTTAGCCTCTTTCAATGGAGTGCTGCTATGTGAGGATACGTTTTGGTGGAAGACTACACATACTCTACAGTACTGAATGAAAAACATACAGATAAACAGAGAGGCACAAAAGGAGGCTTCAGCCTCCTGAAACTAACCAAAGTAAAGAGGCGCAATGCTGTTGGATACCATTTTCTATGTGGGAATGTACTTCGATACCGTAGAAGTGAGGGAATCCAATGTTTTCAAGGAAGAAGTGACCAAATTGTTTTTTACATTTTTTTACCGCACAAAAACCCTTTTTAATAAAATATATGTTTGGGTGGGGTAAGGGATATTAGTAAAGGTCGGGGGAAGAAGGGGAGGCTACGGGGGATCTCCCTGCAATAAAAAAAGAGAATTTGGTCACTTCCCTCTTTCGAAAACATGGATTTGGTCAAATCACCTACATCCAATGTACTTACCATGTGTGGTCCCACACAGTGGCGGCTGATGAATTTCTGGAACTGGTGGGGTGTAAATGCATGTGCCTAATATGCGCGAGCGACCGAGCGCAGACAGGGAACCCGAACCGAACCAGGTGACTTCGAGGGGTAGGGAGGGTTGTCTGCCCCCGAGAACAATTGTAAAATAATAGGTTAAAATGGTTCATTTTACAGCACCTTCTGTGAAAAAATGGATAAAAAGCCACACACTTTGCAATCAATTTTGTATGGTAGCACATGAAAAACGCAAAAGATGCACGTTACCAACAGTGCCCAGGACCATTTCCCAATGCATTTTCATTATGCCTTTGCTCACATGTTATGGGAACTTTAGAAATTATTATGTACCCAAAATGCTATTGGCTTTTATGCAAAATGCCAGGTTTGGCCATGACCCTCAGTGTCACCCTCCTCCTCCCCCAAGGAGAAGGGGGAGCCCAGAGTATTTTATTTCTGGGCACCAGCGCCCTATTTCAGTGACAATCTCCCCTCTCCAACACAGGAGCGGGGTGCTTTTCACTTAAACAGAGTGCCGCCACCATGCCCGCTCAGGAAAGCCTTTCAAAGGCTGCCCCATGCTGGTGTGGCAGCAGGCCCCTATTAAAGTCAAAAAAAGCTTACCTTACCAGCACTGGAGCAGAGACTTGTTCACTTAAATATGGTGTCGCCACCACGACAGCTATTGGGAGCCTTTCAATGGCTGCCCCGTGCTGACATGGCACCAGCACAGTATTCAAATGAAAAGTTCCCCACTCCAATGCTCAACCACCGGGCTCCAGCAGGTGAAGGGGGCACTTTTTCATTTAAATATGGTGCCTCCACCATGCCAGCTTGGGGGAGCCCTTGGAAGGCTCCCCTGAGATGCCGACACAGCAGGACCCTTTGTAATAGAGACGCTGCCACCCGCCCATGCTGGCGTGGCCGTGGCGACCAAAGTAAGTGAAAGCTCCTTCCACAGGGGGGACTTTTGACCTATGTAGGGTGCCACTGTAGCACCAGCTTGGAAGAGCCTTTTATTTTTCATAGGGCACCACGGCCGCTGCCTCACCAGCACAAAGGAGCTTTTTAAAAGCTCCTCCATGCTTGAGTGGCGGAGGCAATGAAACCCTATGTAAATGATACTAGTTTGGCCACCCTAAGTCTGCCCCTGAATATAGCCCAGTCTAGCCAAATCATGGCTGCTTTACCCTTGATGGACAGTAATTGTGCATCATGGGTAAAGCAATGATAAGTGTTATTACCTGGATAAACTGGCCTACATTAAATGTAGGCCAGTCTATACAGGTATTAACACTTCACTTACCATTTTTGTTTTACCCTTGATGCACTGTACGGTGTGCATCAAGTGTGAAGCAAAGACAAGTGTTATTAAGTGGATAGACTGACTGTCTTAAATTTAATGTAGGCCGTTCTAGCCAAATTATGTTTGCTTTACCCTTGATGGACAGCAACTGTGCATCATGGGTAAAGCAAAGGTAAGTGTTATTAAATGGATAGGCTGGCCTACACTCAATGTAAGCCAGCCTATCCACGTTACAACACTTCACTTACCATTTTTGCTTTATGCTGGATGCATGGTACTTTGTGAATCCAGGGTAAAGTAAAAATCAATGACATGCCCAAAGCAGCCTCCACCCCTAAAAGTAGGGGCCCCTACATTTAGGGGTGGGGACTGACACCTACTACACACAGCAACACATTTCCTTGCACATTCACATACCATTCACACACAACAAAGACCAAAATACATACAGACATAAATGCGATGTATACATACACATTAAATTAAACAAATACACTTTCCTTGCCAGCATGCACCCCTGCCATGCCTGCACCGCCACGGGGAGGACTGAATGGTCCTCCCCTTTTCTGAGGACGTAGAGACGCTGCCTGACAAGAGAGAATATTTCTCTCGTCAGTCAGCTTGTTCAAGTTAGGGGTCTCCACAAGGTGAACACGTTGACTGACAGGAGATGTATTCTATCCTGCCAAGCAGCGTCTCCATGCTGCTGACATAATAATGAGAGCCAGCAGGGCCAGTCTTCCGACACCCCGCCGACTCCCGTTGTTGCTGCTACATTTGTTGTGGAGCCCAAAAGCTCAGCAAAAAAAAAGAAATAACATAGACGGGGACTGCGAGAAACAAAGAGAGTGTCACCCGCTAGTCCTTGGGGACTTGTCAGCCAGGTGGCCAGGATACAGCCATTGCTTTTGGACCCATAGCCTGTGAGTCGACCAGTGAGGGAGGATCACCTAAGTTGAGGGGTCTTCAGGGAGTGGGGGTGAGGCGACTGATGGTGAGACGCAGTATTCCCCCTTTCCTGTACACCTAACTATATTATCCTATTTTAAAGGATTCTCTGTTGTCCCAACTCCTTCCCCCCTTTCTACACAAACACTGGGCCGAGGAAGAGGGCGACTGAGACTGAAGACGCTAACCCTTACATATCGCTTTGAACATGTCCCACTAATAGGGTCAGGCAAAGTCAGGCACTTGACTTTAAGTGCGTACATCTGATACCAATTAGCTCTCCTCGCACGGATAAAACACAGAACATATAGACACAGTCTGGGCAAGGTGGAACACGAATAAGAGCAGAACTTCTGGGATGAAGGCAAACCTACTGGAGCAGAGCGACAGCCCGAGGGGCAAGATCAACAGGTTGAGGACCCCAGGAGTTGATTGCAGGAGGTTGTTGGCTCCAAAAGGCCCACGAAAGACATGTGGAGAAAGCCAAATCCCAAACAAGAAGGCTGCATTGTGTTTCAAGGATACCAGCGACCCTCCTGGGTGAACGGCACAGTAGGGGAGGAGAGGCCAAGCCTGTGGTTCTAACCTTGACTCGTAAATTGGAAAACTGTAAAGACAAGAAAGAAACTCACACAGCCAGTGAGTTGCCAAGCGACATGAAAGACTGTTGTGTGTTAAGGAAAGATTGATGTTGTAACATTATATTGCACAAGTGAATGCTGCATGCGTGTGAATGAGACATGAAGAAAGGCAGACCTGTGAATGAACCTTGAGGTAAAGATAGATGTGGAACCAGTGATACTGAGTAACGGAGTGGTCCGACGAAAGGAAGTAACCCACTCCAAGGCCTCTGTGAAAGGTGAAACGTTTGTAGTGCTCAAAATTAACCCTCAGAAAAGGGGAGAGTAAAAAGTTGAATGTTGAACTTTGGTGTTTATGACATAGAACTACCAAGACCAAGAAGCACAGGGACAAACAACAAGCGTTGAACTGTGTTAAGTCGAAGTGGTCCTACTGGGGTCTACAGAGAAAGCCATGCACCTTCCAAAGTATTCGACATCAGGAAACGGTACGAGCCCGACTGAGGGAGACCGGAATTGTAATAGGATTGGGGAAGGGAACCCCTAACGAATGGGAATTACGCTTGGGGAAGGGAGCCCCTGCAAGTGTTGTTGAACTTTTGTTTTGAATGGTGTGAGCCCGACTGAGGGGGACCTACGTGAACGTTTGTTTTGAAAGGTCTAAGCCTGACTGAGGGGACCAGCGTGAACTTTTGCTTTAAGAGGTCTGAGCCAGACAGAGGGGGACCACCCTGAACATTTGCTTTAAGATGTCTGAGCCCGACAGAAGGAGACCAGGGTGAACATTTTGTTGAACAGTTTTTTGAAATCTGTAAAGAGACTTTAATGTGGAAGGCCAGGCGGGCCACGATCCATGTTTTGAACTGCCTTTGTGTTAAGAACCTGAGCAGAGTGTGTCATCCTGCTGACAGGGACCACCTTACTCTGTACTGTCTAACCTGAGGAGGAGAGCTGACTCAGCCATCTTGCATACATCTTCTCCTTTTTCACACTTTTTGTACAAGATATAGGGCAGGCATTAGGTTTTGTTAGTATAGGCCATTTTGATTTGAAGGACTCAACTATGACTGTTTTATTTATTATTTGATGGTCGAGACTGCTCCTATCCTAGTTATAGGGCAAAGTAGGAGTTTTTCCAAACCCAAACACTTTAATAAATGTTTTACAAATTGTACCTTTTGTGTCAGTGTCATACTTGTGATACCATGCCTCCCCTACATGGCACACACCTGCAGAGAGGCAGGCAACACAGTCCCCTGTGAAAATAAAGTGCACAGGGAATGTGCTGCTTGTCACTCAAACGAGGTGGTGGCCGCCACTGGTCTCTCATCCGCTCCTGAGCACTCATTTCCAGGCATTTATAGTGATTACATTGACCACAGTTTATTTGTGGTCTTCTAGTAAGACTCTAGTAAGCCAAATTTGATTTCGTTTTTTTTATATATGTGCCTGGTCTAGGAGTAGTATTTTGAGAGGTTCAGTAGTGGCAAGGGTGCAAGGGTTTGGGAGCACCCCCAAATTTTAAAATAAATAAATAAATAAATAAATAAGACGACTTACAAGAAAAGACCATACACTAACTGTGGTTAATGTAATCACATAGAACCCTTCTCCAGCTGCCGTAGTTGATGAGAGTTCACTTTTATCCATGTCATGCCTGATTTGATTGCACCATCCTAGTAGTCCAGGAGCAGTGACTCCGTTCCACAATGCATACACCACTCACAGCTGCTAGTCACCAGCACCTCCCCCCACCCCAAGGGGAAAGGGGTGGTGACAGAGATGGCTAAGAGCCTGCTGCTGTGCCAACACCATGATCCCAGAAATGTTTCCACACTGGCAAATGTTTTGCTGCAGGGCCTGGTGATTGCGGTGAATGGTTAGACCTCCAGAGAAAGGGGGTTCTCCTTTGAACAGTATTTGTGACTATTGGGAAATGGTTTAGCAAACAGACAAGTGGAGATGAGCCTAACTGGCAGAGATAGTGACAGCTCCTACAGTCTAAGGCGGGAAAGAGGGCACCGAGACAGACTAAATGAAGATGAAGAACGAGGGAGGGAAACTAGCAAGCATCAGGGAACACAGTTTACCATTTACTAATTTCTGGAAAGGAAGCCTCGATCCCACTGCCTTTGGAAAGTCTCTGTTATTTATGTTCACGCTCCACAAACTGGATACACATGGGCTGCATGCAGCAGACATTCCTTCATAACCCGAGCCCTGGGAGTTTACAGGGTGATGAAACAAAGTGCTCATGTCAACAACAAAAAAACACTGAGCAAATAGGAAAACATCAGATTAAGGAGCCTAATGACTTAACATTTGTCTGCTTTTAAATTACTAGCCAACATCATTATTTAATACTGCGCTTGCCCCGACACTGTCTCTTTGCTTCCCTTTTTGCATTTAACTTTTATTGGAAACCAGAAGGGAAAAACAATGCTGCATTATGTGAAACCAGATTGCAACCAGTTATATTATGTTATGGTAGTTGCATTTATTAAGCGCTACCTTCACCATCTAGCGCATCATGGCGCTAAGATGATAAAACAATGTAGGAGCCAAAGAAGGGGTCAGGAAAAGGTTAGGCTGAGAACAGAAAGGTCTTCAGGGCACGTCGAAAAGACAGGTGGTCCAGAATCGCCCGTAGTGACACTGGGGAGGAATTCTATAATTGAGCCTCTATCATGGATATGGAAAGCCCCCCCTCCACCCCCCACACGGGAAAGTCTGAACTGGGGAAACAAAATCCGCAGGGCAGTAGAGGAATGCAGGGAGCCGGAGGGAACATACTGAATACATTTCGCCTGCAAATATTATGGCCCTGTTTTACAGAAGACCCGGTGGACAAGGCAGAGAGTCTTAAACTCTATGCGTTTGCCCACATGAAGCCAATGCAAGGCTTGCAAGATGGGAGACGCAGAAGAGAAACGAGCAGCACCGGTGGCCAGCCTGGCTGCAGAATTTTGGAGTGAATTACAATGATCCATAGAACCCGCTGTAAGTGAGGATACTACCATGGGACGAAGAGAAGAAAGAAGGTAGGGCAGGACTTTGCACACGGCGCTGACCTGAGCCTGCATGGACAATGAGGCAGAGAGCTTCACACCCACATTTTCTAGCACTACGGACAGGGATCAGCGCCATCTTAAGCAGTTTTGGGTCCCTGGGAATGGCCACCTTTGGGGCCCCCTCGAAAGGGATCCGAATATCTGGTCGCACCTCTTTGGTCATGATCACCACCCATAGCTTGATATGCTGGCTCGCAGCATTCAAAATAAGCATGGTTACTCCCTTTCAGTCCCTTTATCGTAATTCATTCTTGCTGTAATAAGAATGATAAACAAGGCCAACATTAGCAGTCTATGACAAGAGTAGTTGTGTTCTCGCGTACGTGCAGGACACTTTTCATAAACAGCAACCACGAGAAAGGTACACCAGCCATAATATAAATGCAGGACACAGGTCATTTGAAAAAGGTGCGCATAATCCAGAATAGACAGATGACTCACATTTGCTGACCAATTGGAAGCACAGAGAACGCTACACATCCCACAGCATAGATAGTGGGTGAAGATTGAAAGCTACCAGGAAGGTGTCCATGTCCAGACAGACCGAGATTAGAAGAGGGGCCTGGTTTTCAAGTAGTGTTTCCATTAGAGAGCAAAGCAAGGCAAGTGGCTGTGGTGTGCAATATATAAATGCTCACTATTATTATAGAGGAAGCAACACTAAAGTCAGTGAAAACATGACTAGGACTTTTTTTTTAAGATCACACCCTGATAACGAAATCACTCTGAAGGGGGACAATTTTGGAAAGGTTTAGGGACTAGTCATTTTGACAGGTTAGGCAATGCGAGATTAAATGAGATTGGGATCCCACATTGGTTAAGAAGTGCCACTGGGATTAGCTCCCATTCTGCAATTTCTGCCCTTTACAACTTTATTTTCCAGTTCTTATCATGAAGAAACAAATCAAATTTTATAGAATTGACTTGGAACATACACAATTCACATAACCCAAAATGACAATGGTTTAAAAACAAAAATTATAGAAACATATTATGCAAAATTGGGATGCTCCTAGCTTTGTTGTCTCCATCAACAAGGGAAGTATATAAGTACCAGCATTCTAATTGATGTGATCTTATAAGATTGTATCTAGTATTCTCCTTTGTATTTTAAAGCTCTTTAAATATGCCCAAAACGGAGGCTTGTGAAATTGTTATTTATAAATGTGCAGATAAACCTTTGAATGGTATAAAAAAGCAAACTGTTTTTTGTGTCAAATGAGCAGACCTTAAATAGGATTGCCAGAGGCCTGCAATATCTGATCCAGGAGTCTTCTGTCTAGAATTCCTTTCAATCAAATTTCAAATATAAAAAGAAAGATCAGGTAATGGGTTAAACAATGCTGTCAGCATGCGAGAAGGTAAACCATTTCACAGAACACAGCAGAGTACAGTCAGAGTAAGGTCAGTGATATAGAATGATTTGTCCAGGATTACTGTATCATCTGCTGGCATAAACCTGTTTTGCACAGAGCACACCTAATAGTTCAACTATTTCTGGTGTTTATAAGATAATTTGTGGGGTGCCGGGGGGCATAGCCAGAATATGAGAATAAATGCCTTGGTTGCATCGTCTTGAATTTGATTACCTAATCACATCTCCAGACTAACACTTTATGCGCATTATAAGGAGTGACTTCCTTGCTTTTACAACCACCTGTCTGAAAAAAACGATTTCTAGACCTTCACCATATTGATGTTTGTTTTTATAGCGACCACTATCTGGTGCAGGTACATTGATGACAATAGCACCTGATGAGCTACACACCAAAGTACATATACGTATACATGTACAGATCTCTGCAATGAGTGCTTAACACACTGAGCTATCTTTTGACCATCCCAGCAATCGAATGCATCAATATGCATTTCAACTTTGGCTATTGCACATGATCAATATGATCCCACAGAAAGGTACGAATGCTACAGGAGTTGTGCCGCAGTGAAAGCATCAACTACCACAGTGAACACAGAAAGCATTGCAGGATGAATTAATTAGAGCAGAATGTAACTGTCAACAACAGACAGGCAATAGGTTTGGCCTCAGCAGCATTCCTTAACATATCCTGATGTGTGCTATATATGTTTGGTGAACAATGGAAACTGACTTCCTTAGATTAGGCAGCCTTGAGGGGCCCCCTCCAAGGTGGGGATCTGGGCAAGTATCCATTTTGCCCTCCCATAAAGACGTCTCTGACAGGTATGGCAAGGGGCCAAATTAAGCCGGCCGGAAAGCAGCGGACCAACCAGAGGACTCAGGGCTGAAGCCAGCAATAAGGACCTCAGTTTTATCTCCGTTGAGACAAAGTCAATTTCTACCCATACAAACATGGACGGCAAATAGACATTTCCGACACCGCTCAGCCATGGCAAGAAGAGAGAGGTCAAGCCGCACCCCGATCTGAGTGTCATCCGCACATGAAAATCACTGAAACCCAAAGGAGTGAATCAGCTTAACAAGAGACTGCATGTAGGGATTGAAAATAAGAGGAGAAAGGGCTGAGACCTGCGGGACATCACAAGTGAGACCAACCAAATGTGTGCTCTGCTCTAACTTGCATAGACCTAAATGCATTTAAAAGATAGAACGGCACATGAAAAGCCAATTCTCCCATTTACGAAAGGGATAGTTAGTATGAGGTTTTATGCTGTAACAGGGCCAACTTTGAAAGGTATGCTTCACAAAGAGGTGCAATATCATGTTACTGACAAGTTGAAGGCTGATGTTTTTATTAGGATGATGCTGAGCATCTCACACGCCTGTTACTGCCCCATAGTGAGTTAATTGACACTGTAATTGCATTGTGTTTCCATCAGTAAATAGGTGCTTGTCTGTAAGAATGGTTTAACAAAAAAATCTTTATTTTGCAATATTTTCCAAAAACAAATGTCCCTATATGATAACACGTGTTTCGACACTGCTGTGTCTTTTTCAAATCAGGGCTAGTCGCGTTACTGGTCTTTGCTGATGGTTAACATTACGTCTGTACTGATTGAATTTCATGGGGTTAAATCCCGCCTCTAAAGTGTCTGGTTCTACGTCTCTCGATGTTTTTATTATACATGACTATAGAACTAAATGTATGTACACAACTGGTAGACAGCCATTAACGGGTTCTGATGAAAGAATGGGAAAGTGCTTGGACTGCATGAACAAGTATTGAATTGATAACAATGCACATGTACAGTCATTTTTGTGAAGAAAAATATGCCTTTTCATGATTTTAGTCTGTCTGTTCCTCTGAGAAAAAAATGTGCTGTAACTGCTTTGGCTATGTCGGTGCTTGCATAAAGCTTGGATACTTTTGATGGTTGTTAGGAAAATATTGTTAGACTATGCACAGAATTCGGAGGGAAACAGTACCTGTTGTTGACAATTTTAATATTGGTTGGTATCACAACATAAAACCCTGCCCTTTAACAAAGTCTCCCCCAATATTCTGAAATAAAGTCTACCCGTGAGAATTTATGCTGAAATGGAATCTCTCCCTGTGAAATATTTTCTCCCCCATCACAAGAAAATAATTTCTGCCCACTTTAAATCCTCCACCAGCTGGAATTATTTACTACAGTGCCAATACACTTCCAGGGAGGGTGCTGGAAAAGTCCAGTCAGGAAAAGAAAGTGAAGTGGGAGAATGGAAGACCAGGCTCCCGTCCTTCACCTCTCGCGCTTGGCCTAAAGGGTCACGACCCAGACACCCGCCACGAGAAGAGTTTGCCCATCTACCAGACGACCAAATACCCTGGTACAGGAACATACGGATGTGTCCATCTGCCTGCCCAGCAGCCCGCACTGGCCATGCCGACACCTGCGGCACGGATCAACTAGACTAAAACCTACACGTCGTTAGAGATGCCATGACGACCTAGCCAACGGTCAGCACACCTGTACAAATATACACACTGGACACTCCCGCACCAATCTACACGAAGAATATACTCAGTGCTATGACGTAGGCGACAGACATACTCACGGACGTGCATCTTTATTATTTTCCACATAGGCTTCCAAAATGCAGAAACGCAAGACGCATCATGAACTCATCTAAAAGAGCTTGCTTACGCTTCTCCTAAAACCAGTTGCCACAATGAGAAATATAATGAAGACACGATACTGGTCATAAGACAATATGGTACTGTAACCTAAAGCGCCTGTGCACCAAACGGTTCCACTTATACACCAGGCCTAAGTAGGCCGCAAGCAAGAGCTTCCATGGACGTTAAAAGAACAAGAGTCAGGTTGTTGATCCTGCAGAATGAGCCCGGCGAAGCAAACAGCCAAGGTCGCAATGTTGCAAACCCACATTCCAAGAGCAAACCATCAAGGGCACGATGTTGCAAACTCGCACGCCGTACACCAACGTTAAAGTCACACCTGCAAATTAAACCAGGCACACAGTGGAAAAACAATATTAATTGTGCAGAATTCTGCCTCAAACACGGTCCCACCTCACGTGACCAAGCCGAACCTGACAGGATGCCAAGCCCAGGAGGAAGAAAGCGTCTGGATCCCTCGTTACAAGACATAGGCAGATACAATTAAAAGGATCAATGGACATCTGCGACAGTGGGAGTAGTCGGCCTTCCAGCTATGAATAAGTCCTCACATTGTCTGCACGTACCCATAGTGAAACATTGTTGCAAATGACAGGTACACCGAGAGCTGGGAACAGCGATGGTCCCAGGCTGGGAAGCTCGCGGGCGCACCAATCAGAACATGGGGCTCCTATCACTGACGCCATTAACATTAACCAATCATCAGGGGTCTTCATGTAACAATTCTCATGTATCGAATTGTAGGGACAACCCAGATATATCACCTGACCAACCCTTGTCCACTAATATTGTTCTCTATACCTGTGCTATACTAACCCTACCACTCGAGCAACCAATTAAGAGTGGCGATAGGTTTTTTGCTAACTTTCCAAGGTGACGCAAGTAGCGCGTCATACTAAGGTAGAAAGGGCCTGCGAGCCCTACGATTGTGTGTGTGTCAGGACGGACCCATCCCTGCCGTTTTTGTCTAATAAACAGTGAAGTCACCTTGCTTCTTGCGTGTGTCTCATACTCTATCTCATCTGGGATATACGGGAGGAGTTGGGGCCTCCCTGCCCGGAGGTCTGCGGACGGCCCGGCGAACCCCGGCAGAATTTCCCCCCGACAAGTTGGAGGCACTGCTGAGATCTGTTTAAGATCCGCCTTTTTTATTTTTACTTTTTCCAGGCACTCCCGCTGCGAGGAGGCCCGGCGGCGCGGCCCCCTCTGCCGTTGCCCCCTTCTGAGGACTACAGGACCATCGCTGAGCTGCGAGAAGACCGGACAGCACAATCCGGATATAGGCCCTCGGGAGCCGGTTGAGAAGTATCCCGCCCGCGGTTGGCGAGTGTCCAGACGTGGTCCAGACGAGGGGAGGTGACAAGCCGCTTGGAGGGGTGCACGCAGTTGAGCGGCCCCGCATCAAGAGAACTTGGTGAGCATGACACGCACAACAAGCAATGCGAAATTGTGAGGGAGGGGGGAGGAATTAAATAAGGGAGGAGGGAGGTGTTGCACAGGTGCGCGGCGAAGGTTTGACAATCTAGTGTTGGCAATGGAATGAATGGTAGTGAAACAAGTGCGAGAGCAGTCGGCTACGTCACGCGAAAGAGGGGGGCGGAGCACGAAAACATCACGTGCGGCCGCTCGTAGACACTGATTGGCCTAGGTCGCGACTACGTGTAAGGGTGGGTGTGTGTGGTTTCCTACGACTTGACATTTATTGATCAATGAGTAGATGAGGATCCCTATTGTTCGAGCAAGAAACTCGATAGGTAGATGACGTTTCCCTGTAGGCGGTAGCTAGTTAGTTGCCCAATACGGAAGATAATTGGCTGGTTAAGCCCTCCTGTTGAGGGGCGTATCACACGCGAGGCGACGCAGTGTGCGCAGTCCGATTATATTATTGATTTGATTACCTTGTTCCAGGAGTGACAGGAAGACAGCTGTAGGGTTAACGGGGATAGATTGCAAGTGTATTTTGAACTTAAAGAATATACGAAGAACTTACCAGTAGCTCGAAGAGATCGGTGACGTCACCAGTAGGGCTTTCATAGGATATCGCGAGCACAAGGCATCTTCGTTTTGAGAGTGGTGGGGAAGAGAAATATGGTAAGGGAGTGGAAACGGAGATAAACGGTAAATGAGTTGATCGGGGAAAGGAGAAAGGGGGGCGTGGCTGCGCACGGAGAACGCCGGCCACGGCAAGTGTAAAAGGGGGAGGAGCACGTGAAAATAGGACGACTGTATAGGAGCGTCATAAGGGGTACGCAGCCGCAGGGGGCTACGTGCGCCTCGGCCGTAGGGGGCCGTAAGGGTGGTGTATAAAGAAAGAAAGACAGAAGAAAATATACAAATGTAAAATACCATATTTTTTATAATTTTCATTAGCGGATTGTCGTAAGTCCCCAAACTTACGGGGCCAGGTAAACGATATAAGGTTGTATGTTGTAAACTGCTAGTGAGATAAACTGCTACCAGATAGGGGAAGGGTAACAAGTGGAGCGCTACTATGTCATACGGGACAGGATCGGGAGGGTGGGGGAACACCCTCACTACGATAGGTGACAAAAAATTATCATTCCTTGTTGACACTGGGGCGACCCGGTCTTGCATAAGGGAAGGTAAATTTAAGATGTCAGGCGAAGCCATGAACACCCAAGGATTCTCTGGGGCTAGAGGGTTGGTTCCCTTTACTGATAACATTCCCTTATCTATTGAAGATGAGGGCATATATGAAACCATAACGGCCCTTATAAACAATGGCATATTGGTCCCCTCAGAATCACCATGCAACACGGTGTGTACCCAGTGCGCAAGGCTAAAGGGGGGTCTTGGCGCTTCATACAGGATCTCAGGCCCTTGAACAACATATTAGAAGCAAAATATCCCGTAGCAGCAAACCCGGCCACAATATTGTGTGGCATTCCAGCAGAAGCATCACTATTTACAGTGATCGACCTTAAAAATGCTTTTTTCTCAATACCATTGCACCCAGACTCACAAGATCTGACGAGCTTCACTTACCGAAACACAAAGTGGAAGCATACCAGATTGCCACAGGGGTATTGCGAATCACCCTCAATAGAGTAATACAGATGGATTTGGGTAACATTGAAGTGTAAAGCACAGTGTTGCAGTATGTGGATGACATAATAATTTGCAGTACAAACGAAAGTAAATGCAGAGAGGACTCCTTAAAGATGTTGACAATATTGGCTAAAAAAGGGTACAAGGTAGACATGGAAAAGATACAATACTGTCAAGAACAGGTACTTTACATTGGTCAACTTATATCCCAACATGGAAGAAAGATTGCACCACAAAGAGCACAGGCCATTTCAAGCACTCCAATGCCACAAACTGTGAGGCAACTGCAGCAATTCCTGGGGCTGTGCAACTACTGTAGAGCATGGGTATTTGATTACAGCTCGTACATAGGACCCCTGCTTGAGGCTTTAAGGGAAGCTAATAAAGGTGAGAAAAAGCTGGGGTGGACGATGGAAATGAAAGAGGCTTTTGATAAATTGAAAGATGCGATATCAACTGCTCCATTACTGGCATCCCCAGACTATGAGCGACAATTTTTTATATTTTCACATTGCGACTCAGCAGTAATGAAAGCAGTGTTGCCTCAAAAAACAAGCATGGGCTACAAACCAGTAGCATTTTACAGCGGTCACTTAGATCCTGTGATGTTAGGTCACTTCCCTTGCGAACAAGGTCTCGCTGCAGCTGCTTTTGCAGTGGAAAAAGCATCAGCAATCACCATGGGATGCCCAACTACACTGTTTGTGGAACATGCACTATTTTCAATATTAAATAAACCTAAGTCCACCCTAACCACGCAGAGGGCATCAGGTTATGAGATCATTCTATCTAGAGCTGAACTATCAATTGTTAGATGTAGCACGGTTAACCCTGCAAGGTTCCTAGCAGAAGTAATTGAGCAGGGAGATTATGCCCATGACTGTACGCAAATAACTGAAATGTACTCATGTACTAGAAAGATTGAAGAAAATGCACTAGAGGGAGGTGAGCTTTTGTTTATTGATGGGTCATCAACTATCGATCAAAGAGATGGGATAAGGAGAACTGGGGCAGTAGTGGTAAAAATGATGGAGGTACCGGTGTGTGTGGCTATGAAATGTGTACAATTCCACAGCATTACTCCGCTCAAGCAGCGGAATTAGTTGCACTGATCTTGGCGTTGAAGGAAAGCTTTGACAAACGAGTAACCATATACTCCGACAGTGCATATGTTACATCCACTTTCCACTCATGGCTGTCGAAATGGAGAAGAAGAGGGTTTAGGAGAGCTGGTGGCACTCCAGTGCAACATGCCCTCTTATTGGCTGAACTAATTGAAGTAATAAATGACCCCCAAGAATTAGCCCTAGTAAAATGCACCGCACACACCAATGGTGAAGACCACGTCTCAAAGGGGAATGCAGCAGCAGACGCACATGCGAAGTATGCTGCATACTTTGGTGAGATATGGAACCCCCCAGAGTCACAGAGAGGGAGAGGGAGGGGAATGGCTAAGGAGATGTTGATAAGAGAAGGGTACACCCATCTCCCAGCCACGCAGATTATGGAGCTACAAGCGGCTGCACCAATGGCCGAAAAAGAAATATGGGTAAAAAGAGGATGCACAATGTCACCAACCGACGCACTATGGCGCCAGGGTGGCACTGGAAAGGTTGTAATACCATTGGCACTTTTGAACACCGCCCTGAGCCAATTACATCATCCAGCCCACACAGGCAAGGAAGTAATTGCAGCACGAATTAGAGAAGATTGGTTCTGCCCCGAGTTAAATTCTCATGTGTCAAATTTTATCAGCAATTGTCTCACATGTCAACAGTTTACGGCCGGCCATACCCTAAAAGTAATAAGAGGTACTATACCCCGGCCAGAGGGACCTTTTCGGCATCTCCATATTTACTATGTTGATATAATCAACATATGTCAAGGTAATAGGTATATGATTGTAGTAGTATGCCCATTCTCTAGGTGGATTGAAGCAGGGCCCTGTTCACACCCAGATGCATTTATAGCAGCTAAATTCCTAGTGAGGGAGGTCTTCCCCAGGTGGGGAGTGTGCGAGGTGTTAAGGTCAGACAATGGCCCACATTTCGCAAACTAAATGTTCCAGCATATCACATCCTTGCTGAACATAAAACATAAATTTGCATGTGCCTACCACCCACAGGCCAACAGTGTATGTGAACGCCTTAATGGCCTATTAAAGGAGGCAATTGCAAAGATACAGCAAACAACAAAGAAAAGTTGGTTATATTGCCTTCCATTAGCCCTATTTGAGCTAAGGAATAGACCAGGGTCCGACCACCACCTCACCCCACACGAGGTGGTTACCGGACGTCAAATGCGC
Organism: Ambystoma mexicanum; assembly: GCF_040938575.1. Lineage (NCBI taxonomy): Eukaryota > Metazoa > Chordata > Amphibia > Caudata > Ambystomatidae > Ambystoma > Ambystoma mexicanum. The sequence goes on from NC_090922.1 coordinate 417,990,701, forward strand.
CTTCCCCTAACGCCAACATCAAGAGCATTTACCGAACACGAAAGCACAGCGAGTGTTCTTGGTGATGAAATGTACCAATATGTGTCTTATTTGATTACTAGTGTAGTGTTTGTGTCTCAACAGCTCGAGCGCACACGGGGCTTGTCTAACAGCAATCAACAAGAAGACGCGGATAAAGAATCGGAAAAGGAAAACCTGTGTAAAATTGCTAAAGGTGACCACGTGCTACTTCGCAATTTCAACAGGAAATGGAATAGTGCACGATTTACTGGCCCCCATCTGGTAGAGGAAGTATCAACAAGAGCAGTAAAGCTACAGGACAAGCGTGCCTGGAACCACCTACACGATGTAAAGATCTACAAACTGCAGACCCGCCCCAGCGCCACCGACAGGTCCATTGGGAGAACAACAACAACATCACCAACGGAGGAAGAGAGTTCTGCCACAGCCAACGACCCAATTGTTCCCATACCCTGTCACTCCCCAGATTCCCCGGAGACAATAACTGAAGAAGAAAGGGGTGATCCCCATACTGCCCACCCCATGGTCACATGCTCAAAGAGTAAAAATACTTCCGCCAACTGAGCCCAAACCCCCTGCCCATTGATCCCTACCCCCAAATACAGTAATAACCGAACTGAAGGACATTGCCTTGCACACGTATACATGTAAACACGTGAATGCTCTCTTTTCTCTTCTCTCGCACATGCAGGAACTGCGTATTATTGTATTTCTAAGAAAATAGATAACTAACAAATTCACTGCCCAGGAGTAGATGGTACCCCCAGACGATAACTACCTGGAAGAATTGTCACACCAATTTGTATATGAAATAAAAAGGCCAACGTACCTGAAAAGGAGAAGGGTACGTGTCTACTACACAGCATTCCTCTTGGCCATAGAATATTCAATGCCCCACCTCCACCCATACTTGCGTATCCTAAGAGATAGATCACTTAGAGTAGCGTGGGAACAGCTCTTCGCCTGGGCACTGAATGACTATTTGATAGGGAGAGCTTAAAGAAAAAACAACAACTAACATTTAATAACCAGCATTTTGAGAATTTTCAGGCGGGCAACTTTAACGTCGCAAGAATACGCTGCCAGGACTGCAGCAAGGTAAGAGCAAAATGCCGGTGAAATTAGCATATGTAATAAAACTAATAGGGATTTTGATGATCACCGGGTTCTTGGCTGCCTCTGTAAGGCAGTACAGCTATGCTATTCATCTTATTGCTGCACCGAAACCTAATACACCCCCATCCCCTGCTGCAACAGGTGTTATGTCAGGTGATACTAGTAAAATTGCACACAAGCAAAATAGAGTTAAACGCAGCACATACTCAGATAATAAAGGTATTGATAATTATATACAAGATTCAGCACACGTTTCAAACAACATATGGTACCAACACATGACCCGCATTGGTAAGCAGACAACAGAGGACAGCTGCTACGTTTGCTCATTAATACCATACGCCATGAGCGCTTCTCGAACATTTGTTGCCACAGAAATAGATGAAAAGACAGCACGATGCATAATATACTTGGCACTGTTCCAAACGAAGGGAAGATTCCAAGGGACAGTGGTGCATATGGTGTGGAAAACACGAGACTCATACCCATATGAAAACAACTTCCTCAAGACTTATTTGAGTTACCACAAGAGCAGTCTACATGCTGAAGCATTCAAATACATAACAAGTGGTCCTGCAAAAGGGGAAACAAAGAAAGTAACACTGCAGTATCTACCATGTGATTGGTACGCCACTGAAGTTCCTGGTAAACCAGGGTGTTGGGAGAGGCCACTGGTGACGATAACAGGGAAGGTGTACCTGGACAACAATTGGGAGATAGGAGTGATTGGCAGCAACATGGTAACAAAAGAAACTATCTCAACTATCGAGGCACACAACCACAGATGTTGGACGACGTGGATCAAGTACGTACCCATGCTCACGTGGGTGGAGACGGATGAAGACCCAATAACAATACTGCCGCTGACTGCGCCTAAGGTATGCTACCAACATAAAGGAGAGGTGGACGTAGGATACAACACCAACTGTGCAAGCGTGATGGAGTTACCTGAGGGGGGAGCAGGAACAGCAGTAATAATGGACCATTATTGGGCCTGTGGAGAAAAGGCATACCATACACTGCCTCCCCTGTGGAATGGTGTGTGCACAATGGTGCACGTCAATGTACCATCACTAGTGGTACCCCAGAAGCATGTGAATGTGGCGAACTTTCCCAAAATGGATGAAGGGGACAAAAGAAGGAAGAGATCTGCACCACCTCAGGAGGAGCAAGGGAACAGGACCAACAGCAATGATACTGTCCTAAACAGAAGGAAAAGACAAGGAGAACCTCTGACAGGAAATTACCTGTGGGGAAGGTCGGAAACGGCACTCGCTTCAATCCCGCCAGAACACAGACTATTCAGCAGAGCAGCAATGTTCTTCTCCTCAATAATACATCCGGGACTGCAGGCCTACACAAACGCAAAATGGCTCCAGATAACTAGATGGGAACTAATGATGACCATCAATTCTACAGTAAATGGATTTAACGCAATAAAAGAGGAGCTGCGAGCCATAAGGATGGGAGCACTCCAGAACAGATATGTATTGGACCTCCTCACAGCCATGGAAGGAGGAGTTTGTGCAAAGATAGGACAATCATGCTGCACGTTCATTCCTGCCAACGATGCTGACAATGGTACACTGACAGAAGCAGTTTCACAATTGGCCCAGATGCACTCCAAAATGATGGATGAAAGTAACGGTGTAAACAAGGATAAGAGCTGGTTTTCACTATTATGGTCATGGATGCCATCTTGGCTGTCAGATGGACTGAAAATTATAGTTGGTTGTACTATTTTGGCTGGAGCTACACTGATCATAATAAGATTTTGGAAGGCCCGGAAGGCACGCACCACTGACGAGTTGCTTGAAATGGTCGGTATGCACCCCTTGATGCCAGCAGATGACGGCCAACACACAGGCATAATAATACAAGAGAGGGAGAAGTTGCGCAACCAGATCATCACCAACCATCTGGACCCACCATCGGTGAAGATCGAGAACCCAAGAAACCCCAGGAGCTACATAGGGAAATGGGTATACTGTACTCCTGGAGGAACCTGTGAATATATGTATTGGTCATTTGAAGATCATGTGAACCACTATGGACATTTAGGAGGAATAACTAAGATATGGAGAGTAAGAGGAGATAATGAAAAGGATATGTTTGTGGTCGACAAGTCGACCAGAGGGGGGACTGAAGTGGGAGAATGGAAGACCAGGCTCCCGTCCTTCACCTCTCGCGCTTGGCCTAAAGGGTCACGACCCAGACACCCGCCACTAGAAGAGTTTGCCCATCTACCAGACGACCAAATACCCTGGTACAGGAACATACGGATGTGTCCATCTGCCTGCCCAGCAGCCCGCACTGGCCATGCCGACACCTGCGGCACGGATCAACTAGACTAAAACCTACACGTCGTTAGAGATGCCATGACGACCTAGCCAACGGTCAGCACACCTGTACAAATATACACACTGGACACTCCCGCACCAATCTACACGAAGAATATACTCAGTGCTATGACGTAGGCGACAGACATACTCACGGACGTGCATCTTTATTATTTTCCACATAGGCTTCCAAAATGCAGAAACGCAAGACGCATCATGAACTCATCTAAAAGAGCTTGCTTACGCTTCTCCTAAAACCAGTTGCCACAATGAGAAATATAATGAAGACACGATACTGGTCATAAGACAATATGGTACTGTAACCTAAAGCGCCTGTGCACCAAACGGTTCCACTTATACACCAGGCCTAAGTAGGCCGCAAGCAAGAGCTTCCATGGACGTTAAAAGAACAAGAGTCAGGTTGCTGATCCTGCAGAATGAGCCCGGCGAAGCAAACAGCCAAGGTCACAATGTTGCAAACCCACATTCCAAGAGCAAACCATCAAGGGCACGATGTTGCAACCTCGCACGCCGCACACCAACGTTAAAGTCACACCTGCAAATTAAACCAGGCACACAGTGGAAAAACAATATTAATTGTGCAGAATTCTGCCTCAAACACGGTCCCACCTCACGTGACCAAGCCGAACCTGACAGGATGCCAAGCCCAGGAGGAAGAAAGCGTCTGGATCCCTCGTTACAAGACATAGGCAGATACAATTAAAAGGATCAATGGACATCTGCGACAGTGGGAGTAGTCGGCCTTCCAGCTATGAATAAGTCCTCACATTGTCTGCACGTACCCATAGTGAAACATTGTTGCAAATGACAGGTACACCGAGAGCTGGGAACAGCGATGGTCCCAGGCTGGGAAGCTCGCGGGCGCACCAATCAGAACATGGGGCTCCTATCACTGACGCCATTAACATTAACCAATCATCAGGGGTCTTCATGTAACAATTCTCATGTATCTAATTGTAGGGACAACCCAGATATATCACCTGACCAACCCTTGTCCACTAATATTGTTCTCTATACGTGTGCTATACTAACCCTACCACTCGAGCAACCAATTAAGAGTGGCGATAGGTTTTTTGCTAACTTTCCAAGGTGACGCAAGTAGCGCGTCATACTAAGGTAAAAAGGGCCTGCGAGTCCTACGATTGTGTGTGTGTCAGGACGGACGCGTACGCTCCTTGACCCATCCCTGCCGTTTTTGTCTAATAAACAGCAGAGTCACCTTGCTTCTTGCGTGTGTCTCATACTCTATCTCATCTGGGATATACGGGAGGAGTTGGGGCCTCCCTGCCCGGAGGTCTGCGGACGGCCCGGCCGACCCCGGCAGAATTTCCCCCCGACAAAAGTCTTTGTTTTAACATATTGTTGAGCCTCCCCTTGAAGGGCAGACTCTGTATTAGAATAAACTCTCCCCCTTGAAGGTTGAGACTCTGTATCAGAATAAAATATCCCCTTTGAAGGGGGAGACTATCATAATAAACCCTCACCTTGAAGGGGGGACTCTGTATCACAATAAACTCCCCCCTTTGAAGGTGGAAACTCTGTATTAGAATAAACTCTTCCCTTTGAAGGAGAGAGTATCAGAATAAACTCTCCCCTTTCAATGGCAGACGCGATAGCAGAATAAACTATACCACTTCATGGGGAGACTTTCTAGTAGATTAAATGTGCCCCCTCGATGAGGAGACTTTGTAGCAGAATACACTCTATACAATACAGAAAGACCCAATGGGCATTATGATTCTTTCAACAACTCATGGTGCAGTATATACCACATCCATCGAATTTCAGAGTGCTACAGAGTCACAATCTCACCCTATAGAAATATCTCTACTTCCCCTCGTGAGTGCGTCCTCTCCTTAGGTGACAGTGATGGGCTGCCTATCTAGGAAAAGGGGATAACAAGACACTGGCCGTGTCTTTTTTGCACTCTTTTAAAGGGAAGGCACCCTTAGTGTTTTCTCTAACATCAGCACACTGATCTTTGTTCCAAGTATTAAAATGATAACCCAATTATTTTTAGACTATTGTCAGGTGTTCCCTTGGATATACGAGGATAATTGTGCTGAATTAAAGAGCACAAAAAGAACTTTTACAAGGGTAACCACTCTACTTTTCTCGTATGCCCACTTGAAAGTCGAGCGGTTTCAGCAGTATCCACTTACTAGACCGCCTTCTTCAGGACAAAAAGCCCCCCCCCATTTGTGGAAGCTGGTGCATTCATTCGTGAGATCCAGTGTTCAATGAATTTTTAATTTTTAATTTCAGGAGTATAATTGGTCCATTTCGAATTGAAAATAGATTGGTGTCCAATTAGTGAGAAAAAACTTCCATCTTTACTTTCTATTGTTGTCTTGTCTACTTTCTAAGGTCTCGTTGAGTGACCTCTGTTTCTTTTTTGCCCATTTACTGATATGTCCAAAGAGAAAGAAATATGACCTCCCCTTCTCTCCATGGCGTTGTGCTAGACTGAATCCACACTTCGCCTGGGCAAGGTTTTTGCCCAAGAGAATGGTGATGTATGGCAATGTGTCAAAGCTAATCTACACTTCTCTCTGCTTCATTCGCAGTGTGGTAGATAGACAAGTGGATACCGCACTGCCTTCTGCCTTCTGAATGTGGAGAAATTATGAAAGCTATGGTTTGAATGCCATCTCCGTCAATGTCTTTTTGTAAATGGCCTTTTATTTTTTTAATTTTATTTATTGCAGAATGACAATAAACATCATATTGCACAATGCAATGGCTTGGCACATGACATAATAATTACACACAATTTACTCTGCAAGAGGTGAACATCTCCACCAACACAGGCTGCAAAACCCCAAAAAGTAAGAAATAAAAAAGGCACCCCAGACCATAGGACACATTTCAATAAAGATGTCACAGTAAACAGACGCTGTTGTGATTATTATTATTTTACCCAAAAACCAAAACTGCAGTTGATCGTCAAGCAGTTCTGAAACTGTGCCTTTTGATATGTGCAAGGATTATTTCAGACACATTTCATAAAGATGTCACAATAAAAAGACACTGTTGTGATTATTGTTTTACCTGAAAGAATAAAAGTGACATTGGTTGTCATGCAGTTGTGAACCTGTGCTGTTTGATGTACGGTGCAATTATTTCAAACTGTCCTAGGCCATTTCAAGAAGTGAAGAGACTATCTTCAGCTGGTAAGTCACAGCACAGAACCACCCTGCAAACCAAGTCGCACTGGTAGTACGTATCCAAGTGTGAATACGCCTAAAAGAGCATCAACCCATCCCTATACGTTGCAATGGACTCCTTTACAAATTGACAAGACACTGCACAATATCGCAGAATGGGCACACCTAGCTTTTGCTATCTCATGCCAACTACTGCCATAATAAGACAAGTATGTTTGGCTACAGAAGCAATATAAATACAAATAGTCCAACTCAAAACGTTACTGGTGGGAATGGGAGTCTAGCTGCCCTCAGAATATCACACTGCTTCACCTCTAATACTGTGAAGAACGAGCCCACAGCAGGGCTGTCATTTCACCAAAATCCCTGGGGGTTGCAGAAGTGACATCACACGACCCTTGATCTCCCTGATGACACAGGAAGTGATGTAATTTGACCCTGCCCTAACTTACATCACAGAAAGTGATGTCAAGGGGTGAAAAGTTGTGTGCCATCACCGGAAGTGGCATCACGTAGCATTGTCCTTCACTACACTCAACAAATATGGTTACGATATCAATGTAATATGATGTACATTTCATACAAAGATCTGTTCACCATATGTCGCGTTATTATCAGTGTGACAAAACACCTGCACAACTTTTCATTTAAAATAGTACAGAAAGTACAAGAGAATTTGATCCAAGTGAACTATTAATTCGAAGAATGTGGGTGGAAAGAGCCAGCGTCCAGATTAGCAAGTCCAGCTGTCTGTGACTATACAGCACTAACGTGATACTGTTTTGAAAGACAGGCATGCACGCCCAGAAGGGTGCAGCGCAGGCGCCACAGAGAGAGGCGAGTTTTTAACTAAAACCTAGCGAGGGCATTTCTTATTTAATTCCCCGGCACCGCGTCTCACTGGCAATTTAACAAACGCATAAAATGGGCGCTGACAAAATAGGAGAGTGATTCTTTTTTTTTACTGGGAGCAGAACTGTACAGACGAATTGGCACTTGGGTACGCAGAGATTTGCTCTCATTTCGTTCCGGGGGAATGAAAAGCTGACTCATAACAATTGTCCTTATGCGTGGTGCAACGCACACATTAATGTGGCATGAACATTAACCCACAGAGCTATCTCCGCACCGCCACTGATAATAAACGAGAATGGGCAGTCAGTGTATGCCACACATGTCAAAACAATACGTCCTTACAGGGCTGGGGTGTTTTGAGCGTTGACCCCAGGTCACAGTGAAAACGCACATCAGCGAATGGCCTGGACATGAGATAAAAGAGCCCTCTTTCCCAGAGAGCCCACATTGTGGCATTTCCAGACTACAGTACACCATGGCTTCAAGCATGATGGCGTATCTCCTTCAAGATCAGTGGCAAACAAAGCACTTGACCACAGCCAAAGAAAATGCCCCCAGGATCTGCTATAAAGTGTGAGGCAAGGTACGGGGCACCCATTCACAAAGAAAATGCCCCACGATCTGCTATAAAGTGTAAGCACGTTAAAGTGCACTCCTTCCTAAGCAAAGAAAACCCCCCAAGATCTGATGTAAAGCGTGAGGCCAGTAAAGTGCACCCCTTCATAGGCAAAGCAAAATAGTCCTAGGTACTGTTATAAAGCGTGAGGCCAGTAAAGTGCACCCCTTCATAGGCAAAGCAAAATAGCCCTAGGTACTGTTATAAAGCGTGAGGCCAGTAAAATGCACCCCTTCATAGGCAAGGAGAAATATCTCCAGAATCTGTCAAGAAAGGTGCCACCAGGGTCTGCTATAAAATATGAGGCAAGAAAAGTGCACCCCATCATTTTCAAAGAAAAATGCATACCCCCAGGAACTGTTCTAAGGTGTGAGGCCAGTGTAGTTCACCGCTTTGAGGTGAAGAAGAATACCCCTGCATCTGTTATAAAGTGTAAGGACAGTAAAAGGCACCCCATTATATGCAAAGAAAAATACCCCCAGGATCTGTTATAAAGTTTAAGGCAAGTAAAGTGCACCCCATTATATGCAAAGAAAAATGCCCGCAGGATCTGTTCTAAAGTGTGAGGCCAGTAAAGTGCACCACTCCGTAGGCAATGTAACATATTCACAGGATCTGTTCTAAAGTGTGAGGAAAGTAAAGTGCACCCCTTCATAAGTAAAGAAAAACACCTCTCTGATCTGTTTATGAAGTGTAAAGACGGCAAAGTTTACGCGTTCATGAACAAAGATAAATACCCCAAGGATCTGGTAAAAAGTGTAAGGACGGTAAAGTGCACTCCTGCATAGGCCAAGAATAGCAAACCCAGGATTTGCAATTACACCTAGCAAATCCCTAAATCTATCCACATGTGAGTATTGCCTCTGTCAGGCATGGTTTTCCAGGTTATGTATTTTTTGGAAGTGTTTGTATACAATTCCAGAGAGAACCTCTGCTACCCTCTCAAACCTCTAAGGGAAGGACAAGTGTGTGACATTGACTTGGAAATAGCTCTGGCTTCCTCATGAACCACTTGTCTCCTAGTAAAGCAGGGTGGGTTGTTAGGAGTCCGCAGATGCCGAACTCAGGGAAGGCCTTACTCCTTTCCATTACCCAAAAGGAACGCAAGTCCAGACGAATAGCAAGTTCAACTGTGGTATATTACAGCCAACAAACCAACAGGGATCAAATGCACAGAGGCAAATCCCGGCACAGCTCGAAGAACTCAGGCTCACAAGCCAGTTTTGATACATTATTGTACCCAGTGGTTACACATGGATATGAATGGTGCCTCCATTTTTTGCCTGCATATTCACAATGAATACCTTAGTCGTTTTTATATCATGTTAATTTGATTTCTACTTACAGCACATGTAAATAAACACATGTCCCCTATTTTATGGGGTATATAATAGTTTTGCGATTAATTTAAAAAACAGTTCTGTTATCCCTCTGCATGTGAGCACGACTTGAATTACTTGCTTGCTGGGTTTCTGGTGATTATCATTTAACACCAACACAACTCTACGCAGGAATACAACATTCTACACTTTAGAAATGTTCCAACTTTATCGGCGGCTACCACACCACCAGTTATACATATTGATACATTATTGTGTCACAAATACGTCACACCCTGGGCCCTTCTCCAGAAACCTAACTTCATTCAGGATTGGGTGATGAGTGTTAGCTCCCCTATAGTAGCCCCTGTAGAGATTAGTGGATTGAATGTCAGGTGTCAGGCCAGGACTATCCACGAAAACCATTACTTATTAATTGTTACAGTATGCAGACCCAATGATTGGTCAGTGACCGCAGCTACCCACCCCTAGGGCTGTGATTTGTGATTGGTCGAAGCTGCGAATCCCCTGGCCTGGGACAGAATCAATTTCCAGCTCGGACTGTACCTGTTGAAGGTAGTATGTGCAACTATGGGTCTGCGCCCTAACCGTGTGTGAATTACTATCGCCATGGAAGTGCTCCTTTCCCATTGTACAACTCCGGCTTCGCTGTACCGACTTTGTTGCAAGTCACTGTCTTGGTCTGTGAGAAGGCTGCGCTTCCCATGCAACAGTTCCTGGCTCACTCTCAGTTCGGCTGGATCACGTGTTCCGAGACCATGTTTGTGAGCTCTGAATAAGTCTGCATTTTATGGAGAATTGCGCACCTCGGCTGTCTGTGTTACTTGGGTACAGGAGAAGGAATGTCCCTTTGCAACATTGCAACCTTGGCAGTGGCTTTGTTCCCTACTTGGTAGTCCTGCTTGCACAGCACTCTGCATGGCTTCAGGCTCTATGAACATGGCAATACATCTGAATCTATGTTGGCAAGGCTATTAAAAGCACAAGGAAATCGAACATTTATACAGTATAAACAAAAGCAAGCAACACTAGTACTTAAATGAGCTTGAGCTTGAGTTACCATGCCTCTAAGATTTCCAGAAAGGCAAGCTAGATGCTGAGGTAAAGGAGGCTGGGACACTAGGGGGAGAAAAGCAACTCAAAACCAGGAAGGGCACTGTCCCTGATAAGTTCATGGAATTCTTCTATACATTATTTGTGGATAACCTGCTCCAATCTTCATGAGGCTGTTTAGCAGTTTCCAAATGCAGGGCGGGCTACTGGACTCCATGCATCTCTCTTACTTCACCCTCAACTGCAAACAAGGAAAGGATCCCAAGCTATGTGCCTCTTGTAGGCCAATAGCACTCATCAATGTTGCGGCCAAGAAATATACCTGCTTGGTCGCAAATAGATTAGAACCGATCCACCCAGAGCAGATACACCCAGATCAGTCTGGATTTTTTTTTATAGGAATATCTTTGACAACATAAGCAGGCTTTCGTGATGTTTTGAATTATTACACTCACGAGACCTCATCATTGACTAGGCTGCATAGGGATGATGGGAGTTCTAAGGTAGAAAATCTGGAATGCCAAAGGTTGCAGGCCCCTGGTTTAATTCATAAGTCCACCAATTTGAAGGTACAGCATGCTTTCCTAACGTTAGATGTGGAGAATGATTTTGACCAAGTGGACTTGAATTTCTTAGACTTTATACTGCAGAAATGTGGATTTGGAGAGGAACATCTCAAGAAAATGTTGCTTATCTATGAGACACCTGAGACACCTAAGGCTAGGGCACTGTCCATGGCAGCTTCACAGATGTGTTTTCGTTATCTAGGGGTACTAAGCAGGGATATCCACTATCACCCCTTATTTTCGCTCTCATGCTGGAGCTCTTCTCAGCTCACTTAAGCGTGAATCAGTCTATCTCAGGAATTCAATGTGCCCTGGATTCTCCTAAAATAACTCTGTTGGCAGATGACATGATCTTCAATTTGACAGATCTGTCTACTTCACCTGCAGCTATAGCCTAGGAGATCACAGCAGTCTCGAGAGTGTTGGGATTCAAAGTCAATTAATCTAAATCAGAAATTTGCAATATCTCAGACACCATGCCTCCCCCTCCCTGGGGCAATGAAGGACCTACAGGACAGCACCTTCCATACGTGGAAAAAGAAGTCAAGAAAATACTTGGCAGTCCATCTAACATTTAATTACACAGCCCTATATAAAGTGAATAATCCCCATTTGTTGGGCAAGATTAAAAAAGATCTGAAGAAATTGCAACAATGAATGGTCTCTTGGCTGTGGCAGATAGCAGTAATCACAACGAACATCTTCCCTTGCTTTTTGTACGTTTTCTTAGCTCTCCCTTTGCGACCTTAAGAACTAGCATAATAGAATTTTTAACTTCATCTTGACAGGGGGAGGACCCAGGAAAAACAAGTGAATCTAATCATGTTTCCCAAGAAACAAAAAGGCTGGAAAGTGCAGATATCAGTCAATACTATACTACAGCGAGATCAGTAACAGAGCGACAGTGGGTTTACATGGAGCACGCGGTTGCAGGTTTTTACATACGGGCTCACCCATGGCATAGGAGGCATAAAAGGGGTCATTGTTCTTTGTTAACCCATGTACTAGCTCCACCCTTCACAACTGGGACAGATTGTCAATGAGCTTTGGGTTAACAACATTTCTCTCGCCCCTTTTTCTCAATTTTCCAGTACCTGGAATTTACTCTGGGTATGAATCTGAAGTTAGGGCAGTGTGAGTGGGTGCACAAGGGTGAAAGACGCATTTCAGGATGAAGCTATCACATCGTTTGTATCCTGCAAGGTAGATTTTGGGCTTGAAATTGCAGTACTTACAAAAAAAATTGGTTACTACTGCATGCAAGAGCTACCAGCTCATTGACAGAATTCAAAAGCATTGTTCCGTCCTGTGAACCAGTAAAGGTCTGAACTCTAGGATATATAAGGTTCTAGCCACCTCAATCAGCCGTCATTTGGAGCTGGGAAAAACAGATTGGCCCATTGATATCGGAAGACACCTGGGAGGAAATAGGTTCACCTCCGATGTGCAACAAGCAGAAATTCAGTACGCCATAATAGATATAATATTTGTTGGAGAGAAGGCCATGTGCTGGGTAGATACATATTTAGATACTGTGGTACTGCCGTCAGCTTCAGGGGTTTTGGCTGGAGCGGCACTCCTTGATAAGATACCAGGATTTCTTATTGAGGATGATCTGGGTCTACCTACGGTATAAGCAGCAAAAACCTTTTCGAGTGTAGTTACTCTCCTTTGCTGTACAATCTCTTGCTAGCAGGAGATGGAGCAGAAAAGGTTGCTGTATCATCATGTGGCTGTCAATAGTGTTGCAGATCCTGAGACTGATAAAAAAATAAAAATAAACCTGAAAGAAACGACTATGGGACCCATTTCTAGTTTGGGCTGCTTTCTCTCATCCCTTCCCATGCTGATTTTCTGACTGAAATTGCACCAGTTACCTGGCCACCCTTTTCTGATCTCTGGTCTTGGCCCCGTCAATTGCCCACCTGCACTGCCTCCCTGGCAACCCCTGCACTTGGGGACCATTTTTCTGTATCCCTTCAGTCCCCCTACCAGCACTTATGTCTGCACTTCCTTGCACTTGCCACAAACTGGCTGTTTTATTTGTCTTTTTAAAAAAAATCTTATTTATTCCACTTTCCCATGTACTGCACTTTCCCCTCTCCCTTCCCCTTGCACACTTTTCCTTTCCCCCCTTGCCATGCACTTGCGCAATCTGAATGACATCTGGCCTAATAGGATCGTTGTCTGTCCTCCCTTGTTCCCCCCCCTTTGCCTCGTCGCGCCTTAAAATACTTGTGTATAGGCGCGTTATAAATGCCATATCATATCATATCATATCATTAGGTGCACTTGCCCCACCTATAAGCCAAAACAATTGCATTCGAGTACAAGTAGGAATAAATGGTATATGAGGAGGAACACAAAGCGTGTAGGTGTTGTTTGGTTATTGCCCACAAATTGACTGCCCATGGCCATGCTGATCTATATGGCCATTCCCACCCAGTTCCTTCCCCTACCCGCCCAGAAAACCTCCTCATGGGAACTCTTTGATGTTGCTTTAATCCAGCCTTACGATCAAACCTTGTACTGAAAGTGCCTGCCATTGTTTTTTCAAAGCAGTCTTCTGAGAGTTAATGACTTAGGGCCCGATTCATGGAATAGTGCAGACAGATCTTAAAAATGGCACATGTCAAGAACGACTCAGTGCAAGCTTGCACGCAGAGGTTTTTATGCACACTCCATGTATTCCTGGATTGTTCACTCAAAGTAATGCCCCCACCAGACCCCCAAGCAAAGCAAAAACAGCCAAAAACAGCTACCTTATAATGCTCCCCAGGTGCAAATACATACACCCTTAAAACATTGGGAGGGGTCCCCCGCAAGCAGGCCTGCATCTCAGGGACCCTGCACGGGGTAACCCGTAACTTTCACTGGCCCCCCGACAACATGCGTACGATTTACCGTAAGATGTGTAAAACTCTGGATATCTGCGTGCAAAACCCTGTAAACTAGACCAGCACCCCACTATGCTGCGGTTGAGCATCCCTAAATCCGAACATAACCCCAACTGTGTGCACGCACCACTAAATCCGACATGCAAAATCACGTTTGTGCTGCAATTCCTATGGGCAAGTGCCCTTATGGCTGCCTTCGGCTGACAGAGAGATCGAGGGATTTGCATGTGCCGTTTCGCAGGCAAGAGGTTGCACGTTCACATCCATGAATACTCTTTGACGTGCACATTTGTGGGTGTGCTATGGACTGCCTCTGGCCCGTCCCTCGTAACGGCCACTTTTTCCCTTTATCCAAGTTCTGTCCCCTACTCCGCCCTCTGCGCAAGCCTCCCCCAACGCTCTGAGTGGTGTCTCATGCAAGGCACTCGCCGCTCGCAGAGACATGTTGAGCCCTTTCGAACTCAACGCATGTCCCGGAAAGGTACTGTGCAGTCTATTCCATGAATCGATGAAAAGAGATTTGCACGCAGAGTGGCACGCAAATACCTGAATAGCCATGCAAATAATTCCATGAATCAAACAAGTTGTAAACATGCTACTGGTGTAATAAAAAATGTCTTAACCAGGTCTGCCTTCAGCCACTCGATTTATAAGCACTATGGTTGGGCTTCATTCGTTCATTTTATTTATTGTGTTTCAGATCTAATAGTGTTTTACAATTTATACACAGTAAACTATTAAATAACACATATATACATTAAAGCAATTAATCTATTAGTCAAGTTCATACCCAATATATCTCATAAAGTGAAAAGGCTAGGATGTCAGATTACAAATCCTGATCGTATTTTGCCTATATTACTCAACAAGCACATTGTGTCCTTCACTGAAGTCCTGTTATAAACAAGCATTGGCAAAGCTAATAGTTTTGGCTTGTGCATAAGTATTAGGCATATTCCAGGCACTGCTATTAGCTGCCCAGGTACTCACACCATTTTGCACCTGCTTCCATTAATGGGTGGTTAATACCACTATGGAAGTGACTGTCAAGTGCCTTTCCCATGCCTACACAAAAACTCAAACTGTTGGCATTGCCAATGCTTGTTGAATGTTGATGTGTCTGTAGAGGCTTACGGTACCTGAGACATCTGCGGGTTTCAGGTTTTGCTACTACAGTTCTGCTCTGGGCATGTGGCAACGTTGGGTACTATATAGATCCCTGTAACAGACTCTATGATAATGTTAGAAGTTTAAACGGCGGGGGGCTTCCCCCACTCTAGATTGAATGGTGGGGGGAGGAGGGAGTGGTGAGGCAGGCTAGGGGGGGAAGTAGGAGAGAAAGAGCGGGAAATGCACCAGACACAATACTTTGTCTCTATTCCTACATGAATATGTTTTCATATAACAGTCGTCGATATGCTTATCTATGCATGTTTTGCTTTTCATTAACAAAAGTTGACTAGGAAAGGAAATCCTTTTTTGAGAACAATGACGATGCAGTTTGCAAGTTTTGTGTGCATCATTCACGCAGGTACACCAAACTCCTTTAAGAAATTGGGCCTCTGCGTATAGCCCTTGCCAAGTATGGCAATACTATCATTTAGATTTTTTTTCATTCAAGTTGTTCGCCATTCTATATTTCTACATTCACTATATTCACCTGGATGCTTTAGGTTTGTCATGATAATAACATGCAAACGATTAGAAGATGTCATCAACTCTGCATGTTCGCTCAGGGGTGCCAAGTGCTCTACTAGTCTTGTTTTGTAAGTCCTAGTTGCTTGCTTAATAATGGCGACAGGGCTGGTAAATTTAGTAGTGGCATTCATCAGAAGAAACACATTTCTTAGATGCTTGAGGCATGGGATAGCCGCGGGATAGCCAGAATATTGTGTTCTGAGGACAAATGGTGACTCAGAATGTGCTGTGTCATTGCACCATATTCGCATCCACAGGGAGATAGGCGTGAGTAAAAGTTCGTCTGCTAAGTAGGGTAAACCCAATTCCTGGTGTGCTGCAAAATGTGCAGCAGGAAGTGGTACGCCCATTGCCTATTTCAGGGACTTATTTCCTGTACTTGTAACTGGGCTAAATTAGTAAAACCCCAAATCCCCATGCCATATTTAGCTGTAGCTTTGACTTTGATCGAGCAGCTCTTCAATATTAGATTAATAGGGTGACATTAATTCGCAAAACGAAATACCCCCCCCCCCCCCAATAGCCTGTGTCATGCCGTTAAACTGTCATACCGAGGTAGTTTTAGAATGTAGTCATTGGCAACATATCACTCTTTTGGGAGCTTTTTGTGGGTTGCCTTCTCCCCTTTGATTAACTATTTCTCAATGTCAAACATGATGATTTGTTAAGTATTGGATCGAACTTCCACTGTTATTTCTGCCATTTGTGCATGTTATGTGATTTCATCAACTTTTACAGACTGCTGTGTTTGATCGGCCTCCTTTTCTGGAACACAGTGTTTTTATAAGTACTGTGAGCAGCAATGTTAAGTTATTATCTATGGTGTTGTTGCATTTTGTATTTGTTTGGTGGAACACTTTGATTTGAATAAACATTCATTAATTCAATATATCACTCTTTACAAAAAACGAAGGCGCAGACCCGACCTGCCAGGTATGTGGGCTAGTTTGGCATATAATCACCACCGATGTGGAAACGTTTATATCAAGATCTAAATCGTTCATCAAATCAGCGTAGCGCTTAATGACTGTTTGTAGGGCTTGAGGTGTTCTGGCAAGCAAAACAGTGTTGTCCACTTAGCCATGATAGAAATTGATATCTTGCTGAAATGTGGGACATCTACTTTAAATTCGACTCATTTCTCCATGGATCTATTAAGAAAGAGTGAGAATAGTATGGGGGCCAGAACACAGCCCTGCCTAATGCTCGTTTCAACTGAGAACCATGAAGTACACTGGCCATCAACTCCACTACGCACACAAATGTCTTTTTGAAGTCCATGATTGTGAGGTAGATTCTCTCTTTCTTCTGCGATAATTATCTATCTACAAAGCATACATTTAGGGGCTGTTTGTTGGTACCCATTCTCTCTCTAGATCCAAACTGAAACTCAGAGAGAATATTTTCTTTAGTCATCCAGGTTTGGAGTTTAGCCAAAATTACTCTACCAATTAGCTTTAAATTTGAGTGCGAGAGAGAGATGGGCCTATAGGAACTTGGTAGATCTCTGTGGCCTTCCTTATAGATCGGCCAAATGATCCTGGCTTTCCAGGACTCAGGGTAGCAATCAAGCTTTACAAAGGTGTTCAGGAAGACTGTTAGAAATGGGGCCCAAAATCCTTGCAAGTTTCTAAACAGGTCCACAGGAATACCACCTGTTCCAGGACGTTTACCCACTGCTAGTGTGTTGAAAGCACTGTATACTTCTTTCAGTGTGATCTTAAATGAGTGTAGACTTGCCGGTGGCGCAGACCTCGTTAATACCTATTCTGTTACCCTCATCTCATAAAGGCTAGGCGAGGACCACTGGTTACTAGTTTCCAAAAGTTTGGGTGTTATCTTAGCTGGCAGGCAATAGTAAATCTTCCCAGGCTTCCTTGTCAAGGGATGCTTTCCTGGTGGCTATGACGCTTTTATATTTTGTGTGTGCTTATACAATGTCAGTCCGGGAGTGGTTGACATACTTGAAAGAATTGAGTAGATTTATTTTTGCCTTACGCCACTTGCCTTATGTCATTGAACCAGGATTTTTTTGTTGGTTTCACATTGCGACCCTTCCCATTTCTGTACATATACCAGAAATGTCAGGCATAATTGTCTGTAGGTCACCATTACCAGATTAGCTGGACTAGAGGGGTCTGGTATATCCATCAAAAGAAAGAAATACAGCCTAAGTATCGCTACCTGAATTAAAGACCCCTTTTCTTCCTTCCATCTGACAAGTCTCTTGGCCTTTGCATTTGACCAATATTGGTATGTGGTGAGATCATTGGTTCGGGGCACCAAAGGGCTCATGATACTTTCAGCATGGCAGAGAAATGGCCTATTTTAAGAAACTATGAACAGCTCTAATTGTTTTAAACAAATTATTATTGTATATGATTAAAACAAGTTCCACCTTTAACAATAGAAAACAGAATTCATTTTTCAGCAAAATGTTATCATACAATTACAGAAAAGAGTAAAAGTTTCATTGAAAGCATAACAAATGTACACATTGCTTCAAGGTTGTTAAGAAATTGACAATATCTAACTCGTACAAATTCATGGAAAAAAAGAAGAAAGATCAAAAACATCATAAAATCACACCACTAAAAACTTTTCAAATACATTCAAACCAAACAGTCGCTCAGCTTCAAGCTATTCAGAAATCCTACTATAGCAAGAGCAACTGAGGTTGGATGGCCACCAAAACAACACAGCCACAGGTTCCCACAATCCATAAAAGATTGGCTGTAAACAAGTTCTTTAAAATACCAAGTGCGAGGTGCATGCAGTGCTGTAAACAAGTCAGCAAATGTTTCAAGCTCTCTAATTCTCTTACAAAATCGACAAAACGATATATCCTGGGATATTAGTTTTCGTTGCTTTACAATATCCCTTGTGGGATACAAATTCCACCTAAACCTTCTCCTTGGTTGGGGAAGATGTTTGAATAGGGCACTACTGTTCCCAGTTGTTTTGCTCATGTCAAAGGTGGAACAAAGAAGCATAGCTATGAAATGTATCTATGATACAGCACAAATCAGCCTGATTTAATGCAGGTTCAACCATACCTGGAGTCGCCACAAGATCAGTTGGGCATTTCCAATGTCTAAAAGCATGTAATTAGAAAAATCACAAAATGCGTTCTTAACTTTTTCGTTAGTTACTCTTGTAATACCTTCAAAATCCTCATTGAGTGTATTTTTGATAGGATTAAGTAATTTTACGAAAGAAGGATGAATCTCTCCATTTTGCTCTTACCTGTAGCAATTTAAGTCCTAGTTTATAGCTAATCACAACAATCCGTACAGAATTTGGTACATGCAACACCTTATGCCAAATATGGATTTGGAGTACCTCAATCCCATAAATTAATTCGGGGATCATTTTACCTTCATAAAAAATTCAACACCGGTTTCATTGAAAACCTTCCATACTTTACATTAATCCGGGACATTTGACCCTTCAAGATTGCTGCCTCATGAGTGAGGTATTACCCAATGTGCACTTTCCGGGGCTTACTTATGATGGGGAAACCAAATGTAAATAAGATTGTCCACATGCTCCAGTTCATCCTTCTCTAGCACCCATTTAAATGCAGAAATTATTTTCCGAGGAGTACATTGCATAATTTTTGTTTGACATATTTGGAAAATGCAGTACTCGGCCTTTACAGCCCAACCAGAGTACAACTAAATAATAACAAATCAAGTGTATCCAGTTTTGGGGCTACAAAGGCTACCGGGTTTGCAAACTCATTGATGTCCGAAACAAACAGGTTAAAAAGGCAGAGGGCCATAATGCATCCCTGCCTCAATCCCATCCTTGTTGTAATTTTTCAAGACAGAGATCTCTCATGATTTAATCTAACATGTATGTAAGAGTGCTCATGCAGGCCAATGATCAGCCTGAACAGACCCACTGGGATTCCGATTGACCAAGTCGAAAGCCGCAGAAAGGTCAATTGAGGCCACCTAGATGGAGTCATACTTCTTTGTCCATGCCAATTCCTGTAAGCACAACAAAAACATTCAGATTTGTGCTATGTTGTTTTCTAAAACCAATTTCTGTTTTTTTAACCTACCTGCGCTTTCTGCCCAACTCTCGAGGTGAAATAATAAAAGAGATGCAAAGACCTTACTATCAGCATCCATGATAGTTATTGGGTTATAGTTTTTCGGGTCAGTCTTCACTACCCTTTTAAAACTACAACTACATATGATGTATGCCAGGAATTAGGGAATCACTCATAATTTATTATCTGCCTGAACAGTATAGTGAGTCTAGTTGACAAAATGGCAGTGTCGCCCGTAAACAATCTATTTGAAAGGTTATTCTGTCCAGGGGCCCTCGAATTGCTCACCTTCATAATGACCTCCTGGATTACTTCATAATTAAACTCTCATTTCCAGTGGTCTGAACAGAATTCCAAAACCTCATCAATAGGAGGGGATCATTCAATTGCACTGCAATACAGTCCCTCAAAATGATTAACACAGTCAGCCACAGTAGCTGTGTTATTTTGCTTAATGGCCTGACAAGAATCGAATGCATTAATTATTTCCCCAAGAGTTGGCAGTATTCGTACTCCTAAGAATAGTCAACCTAAGTTCAGCATCGTTTTATAACAGACCTGCGCGTTGCTGTTTCTGCCAGTTTTTATAGCTTTGCTTTGCCTTTTTTATTTGGCTGACTTTAATATCCAAATCTTAGTCTGATCTCAATTCTCTTGTTTTCAAGGCAACATTACTATCATAAATATGTTTATGTGTTTTAACCAAGCTGGATTTATGAAGTAGAGGTTGTTTCTTCATAAATGCTTCATTTATATTCTCCACCATAAAATGCTCATAATTCTCAAGATTAAAAGTCAACAGCTTCCAATCATGCGTAGTTTCCTGCATAAGGGATTCAATTTATTTACTAAAGTAGTTAATAGCAACTGCTTTCCAAGATTCCAATATTTTTTGGGATATACAAGCAGGCCAGTGGGCCCGTTATCAGCCCCTTTCCTAATCTGAAGGTCAAAAACTCCTTCCAACATATGATGATCACTCCACAGGGTTTGTTCCACTTTCATATGTTTACAGCCTTCAAATAGAAAGTGGTCAGTGTAAATGCAATGCATCATTGACTCACTAAACTAAGCAGACCTAATAGGAATTCTGCTTAAAGGTAAGAAGCTGTATGTAATGTATGCACACATTCTGTGGCATACCCAAAGCTATGGATTTCCCTCTTGCCTAGATGTTGATAAACAGCAGTAATATTATCTAAGCATAAAAAAGTGAAAGAAAATATATTCAAGAATTTCTATTTTAAAACACTTTCATAAACCATATGGCCACAATACATGCTGCTTTGCCACACCAAAGCATATTTTATGATACCTGTGTCCCCAATATATGTGAACAGTGCTAGTGTAAAGCACATTTTCATGATGATCCTCTTACCCATAACATACCAGCATTGCAACTATTAAAAGTGTTTATGAATCCTGGGTCCGCAATATATGTCATCGCTGTCACTGAAAAACATTAATGATGTGTGTCCCAGAATGTATGCTAGACATTACACTGTAAAATACTTTAATGATCCCTGTGCCCACAATATGTGAAGGACACTTTTTTATGATGCCTGTGACCACAACATTTGCCATCATTGCCAGCCTAGATACTTTCATAGGTGCTTTACCCACACAAAATATACTCCAATTGCCAGCAATGACACTGTAAATGATTCATAATACATGTTCCACCAATATATTCCATTATTGCCAGCAAAACACATTTGTCATGTTGTTAGCACCAACCAAATATACCAGCATTGCCATGTAAGACACATTTTTATGATGCATGAGATACATGCCCCCACAACATACGGCCAGCTTACCCTTTTAATCACATTATCATAACGCAATGGCCCCATAATATATGCCAGCGCTACAACTGTAACATGCCTTCAAGATTCCTGTGCTAAAACAACTATTCATGAATGCACACACACATGCACAAATACTCACTTGCACATACACACATGCTGTCCCTCTCTTTCCCAAACACACAAAAACACACACATGCCTCGGTCTAGATACTGCCATCACAGTTCATTCTTGCTTTTAAAATGGGCTGCACAATCCTGAAAACGTCCTTCCCAATGGCCAATAACTAATCACAGTTAAGAAACTCCCATGCCTGCTTACACAATATTGATCCCACATCACCTCATGTGGTTTACCCATCAAATTAGTTTGTCTTCAGGAAAATTCCCCATTCCTATTATCCCCTCTTCCCCCTATCCTTCTTCTTTTATATCCATAGACCAAGGTCTGATGACACCTTGTCAGTGTCACAATATGCCACTGCTTGGACGAGGTCAGGCATCGTAACACCACTATGGTGGTGATAGGTGCAGTATAAATAGTGAATAACATAACATAAACACACAGAAACAAACACACACACACTAGGGGGTCATTACGAGTTAGGAGGTAGCCATGCCGCTATGCCTTACCGGGTACCGGGTCCGGGTTCCTTGAATGAGGAATTTCCGGGCCATTCCAACATTGGAGGGCCTGGTAATTCCTCATTCAAGGAACCCTTCCCAATTCCCATTTGAGCCCCCTTAGGGCTCAGTGGCAATGGGGAGGGTGCTAACAACGGGCTCGTTAATAATGGGCCCGTTGTTAGAACCCTGGTCTGCTCGCGGGATCCGCTAAGGGCGCCTGGTTTTACCAGGCGCCCTTAGCGGGTTCCAACGAGCAGACTCGTAATGAGGCGGTAAGGGGTTGACGGCTCCGGCACCTATATCGACCCCGTTAACCCCTTACAGCCTCACTCGTAATGACCCCCACTCTCTCTTTTTCAAACACACACTTTTTTTGTTTATTTGCCTCATCCTTGTCTTCAAGAAGCAGGTCGTGCGGACACCTGAAACACAGAAGCATTGTCATGGCGCTGACATTTTAATGCCTCAACACTTCTGTGGAGCCTTGCTCTCTGGGTGTGGCACACGAATACCCCTTCTCTCTCAGGATACACAGCCAGCAAACTCAATGTGCTACACCTGTCTGAGACAGCTGACGAATCCAGCAAAGCATTGCCCATTGGGCTTGCATGCCAGTTCTGGGTTCTTGTAGGGAGAGAGAGTGATCTTGTGTTCGTCTCTGTCCCTGTTTTATGTTTTGGTCTACATGCATTTCCATAATAGGTAAATTTGTGGCAGACAATAAATAACTTTCTTCAGTCCAAAGATGCGAGAAACCTGGCCATGGTACGTCCCGGGGCCCTGTTTTCCAGCATTGACTGGCTTCTCCCCTTTGGAGTTGGTCTACTTCAAGGAGCCCATCGATGTCTTGGATATCGCGAAAGAAAGTTGGGATGAACAAGATGATGTAGGAGACAAGCCTGGGGCATTCCTCCTGGCAACACAGCAATTAATAAATATCCGACACCAGTGGTCGAAGTGTATGAAATAAAAGTAGTGCAACTATGTTCCCTGCTGGCCTGCCCCAGTTCCCCAAAAACCCCATCGCCATGCCCCATCCCGCACGCAATCCAAATCCTCCAACAAACACACCTGATATTGAAGGGAATGTCAGGGCGGTGCACTGAAGTGCAAGTTTAAACTTCTTCCTACACTTTTATTTTTTGAGTAAACCCTTCCGGAACAGTTTCATTTTAAAATAAAAGTATAGGAACAGTAAACCTTTAAATAACGTCGAGGTACACCGCGCCCAACCGCTCGCGCCCACTTCAACCAATATACAACGCCTCCCCCAGCAAGAGTTTTGGGTCATTCAAGAGACACAGAAACACTGAATGATCGGGGAGTACACCTGAGGCGACACCGGAGGCGATTCAATTTTGGGGACCTGACGTCTGCCCTGTGTCCCAGCTCTCAGGACAAGCTAACAGCCGAGCGGCTGTATGAAACCACTCAAGCACTTAGTAATCACAATACAGAGTGCAGCTAGGGGACCAGCGCAAGGCTAGTCAAGTGTACCATGTAAAGTGTCTAAAAGCCTGGTGGAATCAGAAGAAACCCACTCTGATGGTGCCTGTAGTCTATGATCCCAAACAACCAGACTCTGAACCAGAACCAGATTCTGATTGAACTGACTCCATGGATCCTCAAACAGAACATAAAAAAGATCTCCAAGATTATCAACAAAACTTCTCAGATCTGTTTTATGGCTTTGTATATAAAATCGAGGGTGGTCGGTCAAAAAACTGAAAACAAAATATCGAATCACCAAAATCCCGAATCCAAAATCTCGAAAAAAAAAAAATCTCGAATTATTTATTTATTTATTTATATGTATTTGTGGGTTCAGGTAAGTATAAAAAAGGGTAAAATAAAAAATAAAAAAAAGGGGGTTGGGGGGAACCCCCCCATTTTGAAATAAAAACGTATTAAAAAAAAAATCGAGATTTTTGTTTTCGATATTTTGGATTCGAGATTTTTGTTTTCGATATTTTGTAATTCGGTTTTTTCACTATAAACCAAAATCGAGACCAGCCCAGGAAAGACTGTCAGGCTTCAGATGTGCCACCTCCTACAGGCGTTCAGGAAAGCTATAGAGGAGGACGTCCAGGCGATGCTCCAACTCAGTTTCATTGAACCATCATGGAGTCACTGATCATTACCAGTTTTCCTTGTAACCAAGCCCGACAGAAACTGGTGCTTCTTCATTCATTTCTGCAAAGTCAATGAAATAACACAATTTGATGCTTATCCCGTGCCAAGGACAGGGATTTCCAACCATGAGCCTAAACATGGTTTACTTTCCTTCTTGAGCCTTGTTGGATACTATAGACATTTCTTACCCAACTTTTGAACTATAGCCCTGATAATGCCAGACTTAAGAGGCCCTTTCTTTCTCCAGGAAGATTACTTTATGGGGGATTGGGGACAGTATTGTCCCAAGTCAGGGATGGAATTGAGCAAGCCATGCTTTCGGTCAGCAGAATTCACAGAAAAATGAGATAAATAAATTACAAATATATTATCCTACAGGGCTGTACTTTACATTTGTTATCAAACATACCCCTTTGACTTTGCTAGCCAGGGCCAAGGACAACAACAGAAGGGTCGTGATATGGTTCCTGGCCCTCCAATCATACATCTTTTTTGTAGTTTGTTAAGAAGGTCGCCAATAGGCCAACATGGACTATGTCAGCAGGTAACAGATTGACAAGTCACCTAAGGATCGAGGGGGGAAGAGGTATGTAACACAGTACTCTTCCTAGCTCTGGGTGCTGTCAGGAAGGTGACTCAGGGGGTTGTGTGCCACCCTGAACCAGTCGATGTTGGGCCCTGGGATGGCACGGGGCGTATCCCCTGGTCACCTTGCACTGGCCCCAGTACATTGTAGAGGACAATCACAATACCTCACAACAGGTGAGTCTTAGAGGACCAGTCCCTTCTGAGCCCACTGGCCCCTCAGGGCAGACTGGCCCAAGATGCTTTATCCTTAGTCCAAAACGTTGTAATACTCTGCAAAGAAAGGGAAAGGCTCTCCTTCCCCAATGGCGAAAGTCTACATTATCCGGATGCAAATCTCAAATAATTAAATTAATGCTCTCCCTTTAAAGGACACTCAGTGTGACCAATGAATGCAGCACATACATTACTACCATTACCAGTTCAGCTGGCATATTGAACAAATTGTGTTCACAGATCTGCAAACCTGTAACGTTCCAAACACGGAGGAACAGACACAGCCACAGTAAATGAATCTCCTGTGAAGAGAACAATGTTTCCCTTTACCAGCTTGCCTAATATTACAATCTCTTAACATAATTTAAATGGCTTACCCCAATGATTTACTGTCAATGATCCACATGCTGAGCACACCACAGCTCGCCACTCAATCCAGGCATCGCCAGGGAGGCTTACAGCTGGATATGTCAAATCCAAGATTGCGAATCTGCCAGATATTGGCTTCATCCAACTCCCTGAGCCCTCTGTTCTCAGGGAAGATAGCCAATACCAGAAGCTCTAGAAGAGGTGGTAGCACCAGGAGAAGGTCTGAAGGATCTGTAGGAGGTAGTCATAATAGAAGGGGTGGTAAGACTCTGAGGGGGTGGTACTATTAGGAGGAGGAGGAGGATGTTCTAGAGGAGTTGGGCATACTGACAAGGGTTGCAAGATTCTAGAGGAGGTGGTAACATCAGGAAAAGGTTCCAAGGAACTGGAGGAGGTGGCAATAGCAGATTGGTGGGGCAAGTGCCTGGACAAGTTGGCAATATCAGCAGGAGGCAGTGGTGCCTCCAAGGACTCCAAGGAGCTGGCTAACCGAGCAGGAGGAGGTGGTAACAAAGATAGCAAGAGCAAGAAGAAATTAGGAGGCCAGCATGGCTGAGGCAGCTTGAGAAAGTGGGAGGAGGAATGCTCCAGGACCAGGCAGGGAAAACAGAGCAGGAGTGGAGAGAAAGTGTGAAGAAAGTAAGGGCCGGGGCTCAAACCTGAAGGTGGTAAGTGGACCTGGGGACTAGAGACCAGAAGTGGGTCCTGTCTCCATCTTCAACCCTTGGAGAAGCTTGAGTAATTTCTACAGTTGCTGGTGGTAAAGCAGGTATGTCTCAATGAGGTACTTCAGGAGCCAGACTCGGGTCTGGACAAATGAAGGAGACATGTTGCTAGATAACTGTAGGTATGGGACCAAGGCAATTCTGCATCTAGTAGGCTGACAAGGATTGGACACCACCCTCGGATGAGAGGACTTGGCACCCGAGGATGAGTGACTTTAAATGAGAGGCGCTGAGAAGTTTCTGTTTGATTTTTGTGTTGACACTTTTTGTTTGTATAATAAGACTGTAAACTTCAGGTTCTGCGTCTAGTTTGTGTGTCCTACCGCCATTCATGACAAGAGTACACCTGTTTACTTCTGTTTTTTTCTTTCTACATTCCTTTTTTCCCTCACCTTTATTTAAATTTAATATCAACAAACCTAATAATCTGGTCAAGAGTTACAATAGGAGGGTGCGGTCCAGAACATGGTATGATAACTCAACAACATAGTGAAACAAATGTAATCACCTGTTGAAAGGTACAGTAGACGGGAGAGATCAAATGCATGACATGATAACTCAACTAGATAATCATTGCATTAGTTCAATATAAAGATAGGATTTAAAATGGATCTGTAAGTATTGGTCACAGTGCTTCAGCAAATATCTGAAAATGGTTCCCATTTGCACTGAAATGTCATCAACTTTCCCTCGAACGGCAGTTAGTCTCTCCAATGCCCAAATATTCCATAGTTTGCTCCCCCCGATGGTCTCAATATGCCCTTCTGGATCTTTCCAACATTGTGCAGGCATTAATCTGCCTGTGTGTAAGGCATATAGTGGGTATTTGGGGAAATGGACTGTCACAGAGTTTCCTTCGATGTCCCTTGAGCAGCTCAAAATTGGGAAAAATTGATCAAGTGTCAGTGGCATAACTATTATGTGTTTAATTTTAACTAGCATGTCCTTCCAAAAGAACAAATCTTTTGAGCATCTCCTCCTCATGTGTCCAAGGTCACCCACTGTTCTGCAGCCTCTCCAGCATAGCGGGGAGTGACTGGGCATGACGTCATGTAAGCGTTTGAGGTCGTTGTACGACTAAAATAAGATTTTATGGAGGCATTCTTTTGTGGTATTGCATCTGGATGATTTCGCCGCCTTAGCCCATTTGGCCAATCATGAATGTATCAGGCTCTCTAAGTTCAAATCCTCCTCCATTTCCTCATATAGAGTAAGGTCTGCTTGATTTTAGCTATATATATCACGGAGGCGATATCATTTTGATATCTTTACCTTATCAACGTTATCTTGTATGAATAGTTCGAGGGGACTGGGTTGTCTGGTCCCTGCGTCTCTGGTCAATTGATTTGTGATCCGGTGGTGTATTGTGACATATCTATATCATTCAGATTTGGGGAGACTATATTTTTGCTTAATTTCTTCAAATGATAGTGGGTGGCCTTGCTGGAAACCTTTCCCAGTTTTGCCCATACTTCCTCTGCCTGTCTTTGGAAAGCCACATTTTGAAGGCCAGTGGCCAGATTCTTAAAACCTTATTTGCCCAAGTGCGGAGATGTGCTAGCGCGTCTCCTCACTTGTGCCAAAAATATTGTCAGCACAATTCACAAAGGGCCTCTAAATGCAAGCATGTTACATGAGCTCATTCAGATGCCCATTTTTCCCTCCTTTGAGCATTTGCGCAACTAAGGGGGCATTTCTGGAAATTTTAAAGCGCATCTCAAATTTACTAACAGGATGCGTTTTACAGTGCCCAGAAACGAGGGTCTTACTTATATGCCTGTTTAGAACAGGCGCACGGGGAGGCGCAAATCATTGCATGGTCATTTCTGTCGCTGTCATGATTTGCTTTTGAAGTGTGACAGACACGGCTTAAACCTCAGCTGTCACACCAGAATGTGCATCCCCCAAACGGGATGTAAATGCCTTTTTTCAGTCATTTTACTAAGACAGGCTCTTTAATGGCCCATCTTGATGAAATGTGATAAGCAACCACGTGGTTGCTTGGAGCCTGTTGTTAGGCAGAATCATTTGCATTACCCTTTGGGAACACCGCACACAATTAAGACTACAAGCGACAGTACACATTCCCCTTTGGTACAAGCCTGTACTACACAGTAAAGTGGTAGCGATGGCTGAGCAGCCCGACTTATCTCAAGAGTAAAGTGAGCAGTATCAATAGTTACTCAAAGGACAGCAATTTACTATGGTTCAAGCAAACACTGACTCAAGGTTTCTGAGTAAAAGAATATACATTTATTTACACATCATTTATAAAACAATTCACTAAAGTAACGTATCAGAAAATCACACTCTTAATATACTACACACCACCCAATAGATTCTAGACAAATTAAGCTCAAAATGAAGTGTGAGCAAAATGGCACTCCAGTAATTTAAAAGGGAGGGAAAGACAAGGTTGGACAAAAATTAAGCAGCACCAACAAGTAAGTAAGCATGGCAATCTAGAAAAGGCAACTACGGTGAGGCAATCAAATTAAAAGTCAATGGACCAGAGTCTTTGCAGAGGATCACACAGTTCAGAATAGTTCGCGGTTAAGTCTTTGCCAAGAGTTTGAAACGAAGTTGGTCGGAAGAAAAGTTACTTTAAAGAGTAGAGAAGGACAAGCCCTCGGATTGGCGAAAGATTTCAAACACTTTCACCGCGGTCGGACGAAACAAACAACCGGGTTAGCGCAGTACTTTAAGAGCAGAAGACTGCTGTAGCTGAGGCAGATGTTCCTGGCAGATTCTGCAGGCTCACGGTTCCTGAGGCGACTGCCGGACTGAAAAGAAGGAGGAAGACTGGAGGGTCTGCACTGCGGCAGAGCAAAGCGACGGATAAAAGGTGCACTCCTTAAAACCCAAGCAGGGTCCGATCCTCCTGGCTATCTGGTTCACTGTAGCTGTGCACAGCATATTCTACCACAGGAGAGAGGCCTGGCTTGCAGTTTGGTGAACTGGTTGGTCCCACCAGCTCAAGGGGAGAAGATTCCTTGCAGATCTTCCCTGTCGTCGAAGTTTGAAGATTCGGACCCACAGCATGGCTTCACCGGGAGGTTCAGTCGTGGTAGAGGTCCTCTTCTATCAGCTTCTCTTCGGTTCTCTCGATCCAGTGGCGACTCTGCCTTCCTCCTCCCAGAGACCTGCTTTTTATGCAGTTTTCCCCCATTCACACAGCCTGGCTGTCAATCACACAGCAGGGTGGCTGTCCTGGTGGGACAGTCACCACAGCCAATCATACAGAGTGTGACATGGGTCTCCAAGCAGACCCTGTGCAGGGGGTCTCAAACCCCTCCCTCACATCCTTTCGCCCTCAGACATTCAGGCGCCTAAGGAGGGCTTCTGTGCAGAAGCCCGCCAAAGGATGGCAAACAAAGGAACCAAACCTGATTTGGCGCGCAGAGTAAAACACGAGAAAGACCTTTACAAAAAGAAATGGTGAATAAACCCAGCCAGAACCAAAATAAAATAAAAGGGGTCCAGCGGATTTAAGTTTGAGGCTACTAATTTAGCCTAAAACAGTACCAAGGCTATTTAAATAGACAGCGGTAGGAAAAATAGGGTAGATACCACTACCACCAGCCAAATCTTAAAGAAAGGGGAACAAAATAATGTTCCATGAGAGACAGACAAAAAGGGATAACTATTAACCCTTTTCAGTACTCTATGGAAGATAGTTTGTACTGGGTCTGTGAAGTTAAAGGACTAAATAATGTCAATGGCAACTTTACATGTTCTGGGAGACAGTAGTCAGTCCCAGAAAATGGAGTCTGAGTTGGGAAGTCTAAAAAAGACAACCCTGTGTCCCTGCACTAAAGGTGCTGTGTGACACACAGTAAAAAGATGATGCCTATGGAGTAGGTGAAGCTCCATAGTCTATGAACACATAAAATGTCAAACACACACAGCAAAACACATGTAAGAGTGGGAAAAAAGGCTGACACTCTTACCAGGTGAAAAAAATAAATCCTAGAACTCCGGCAAGACTGCTAAGGGACTCAGTAGGTAAGGGAAATTAGCCATTCTGGATAATTCTCCCTAACACCTGTCATACATTAGTAGTAATGTATGCAAAGGGGCTGGACAGCACATCTTTGCACTATTGTCCAGCCCCTCTTGAAATGAGCTGGTCACCTTTGGGAATACGGTGACCTGACCATTTCTGAAAATTGCGTAAATGAAACAAGCACATTCTCTGCTCGCCTTTCATTTGCCCTATTTTTTTAAGAATCTGGCCACCGGTGTGTATCCAAGATTACTCATCACTGGTGAGAGCAGGCCTAAGCCTAGGTCTAGCTTGACAAAGCTTTTGGGCTTTGTACCAGCAGTAGAGTGAGGAGGTGGTTGCTGTGAGGAATAGGGGTAAGTGAATTATCTATTACCTTTTATACCGCAACTTTGGCAGTTCTTTTTCCTGCTGTGTACATTTTGGTTTTTGCCAAAATGTTGCTTTGTACAGTGGCCCAACACACAAAACAGAAATTTTGTCTGAAAACGAAATTTAACAGGTGAAACACCCTTTTCCACCAAAATTTAGTTTTTTAAAACACAAATTTAAAAAAAAACGAATTTGTGCAGGAAAAGCCCCCAAACTGCCATTTTCGCTCCGTGGGCTAAATTCGCCAGGAATACTCCAGCGGAATGGAATTTGCCATTTTTGTCCACCTCTAGTGAGCAGAAGAGCAGCTTGGGGTGATCCCATCCTCACAAATGGCAAATTTGCTAGTTTAACTTGTGCATGTGCTTCTTCGAGCTGTAGCCAGCCACAGTTTTAGGGATTAGGCAATCAATCGAAGATATGTGCCAATTGAGCTGCCAAGAGATAGTGGGCCTCATTCCGGGTTTGGAGCTAACCATGGAGTAATTAGCTCCATGGTTGCCTCCGAAACCGTCCCAAATCCGGCATGGTGAATGGAGTAATTACCGGTCCATTCCAGGGTTGGAGGGACCGGTAATTCCCCATTCACCTTTTGCCCTTCCCCATTCCCATTTCTGCCCCATAGGGCTCAATGGGAATGGGGAAGGAGGTAATTACGGCACCGTAATCACCTCCGAAGTACCTTTGCGGGTCCCGTACTTTACTCCTGCTAAAAGCAGGAGGTAAGGAAGGACCCGCAAAGGGACCTCGGAATACGGAGGTAAGGGATTACCGGCATCGGCACCCTTACAGGTGCCGGTAATTCCTTACCTCCAACCTTGGAATGACCCCGATTGTTTGTTATCTGGGAACCCAAGGCCTCTAAAAGCATTGGACGCAATAGAATTGTTTGAGCTATGCACTGAGGTCTACCCTTCCAGATGAAATAACACATTTTTCACTGTAACAAAGCAAGGAGGCGGGCCGGGATTCTAATGGGTAGACTGCTAAAAATATTAAGCATTTTTGGGATTGTCTTTATTCAGTGCCTAGATGGTTTCAATCCAGGACATTTCTTGGTGGTCCACCTGTCTATGTCCGATAAGAGGTCCTTAAGCATAAGGGGTATATTATAACAGACAAGTGTTTTAGCATCCCCATTTATTTTAACTCCTAAATAATCCATGGCAGAGGTTTCCCGCCACAAGTTGAATGCATCTTTCAGAAAGGCACTGGTAGGCCAACTCTCAGAGACACCTAGGCCTTTGGATTTGGTGTAGAATCCTGCATCCCTCTCAAAGGTGTAGAGCTCGGACATTAGCAATGGAAGTGAGGTACCTGTTTCAGTTTTTGTCATGAAAAGGAGAATGTCATCTACATTAAGAGCCATTTTATGTGTATAATCCCAAAATGTAGGTCTCCTGATATTCTTGTTGGAACATATTATCATCACGAGGGGATCAATGAAAAGAGTGAAAAAGAGGGGATAGAGGGGGCATCCTTGATGGACTCCTGGAGTTAGTACAATCTGTGGCAAGAGATAACCATTGTCACCCAACTTTGAAGTGGGAAAGTTAAATGTTGCTTTAACCCATGTCATACATTTAGGTCCAAAGCCCACCCCCTCCATCATCTCATAGAGGAAACGCAAGTCTACCTTGTCAAATGCTTAACTCTCGTCCAGCCCCACCAGGACCAGGGATGACTGTGTGAGAATTAAGGTCAATTAGGTTAATATTCTTTCGAATGTCGGCCTTTGTAGATCTACTCTTAATGATTCCAGTTTGGTTTTGCTGTATGAGAGAGGCAAGGGCATTTGCCAAGCGGGTCAGCAGGACCTTCCGATAGATTTTTAAATCAATATGTAAAAGCGAGTTTGATCGGTATGAAGAACAGTCTGTCTCTTCCTTACTTATGAGAAAAAGTGAGATTAGGAATTCTCCGATGATGGAGATACTGTTTTAGAGTCTGGGAAGGATTTGAATAGTTTGGTCAAGCTAGGTATGAGTTGGGATCTGAATGCTTTATGGTATGAGTTGGGATCTGAATGTTTTACAAGGCAAGTGAACTCTATCGCTTCCTCGGCCTCCTACATGACTAAGTTGATCAACGGGGCCAGGCATTTCCTCACCCCAACCAGCTCTCTCACCATTGCACCAGCAATAATCAGATCAAATCTCGACTACTGCAATGCCCTTTATGCAGGTACCCCAAAGCAGAACATCAACAAGATGCAGGTGATACAAAACAATGCCCAATGTGTCACCCTGAACATTACCAAAAGAGAGCATATTTCTGCAGCTAGATGGGAGGCCCACTGGCTCTACATGCGAGAAAGGATCATCTTCAAAACTCTCCCACTCACACACTCACCTGTCGCTTTCTGCACCCCCTAATTATCACAAAGAATCTCCAGAGCCAACACTTCCAGACCGGTAACGTCAGCCTACTCTCACTGCCTTGCCAAAGCAAAATAAAAATGAGCCTGAGGAGGAGGCTGTAGCCTTCCCACAGTGGCAGCTAAGCAATGGAATGCTCTCCCACCGGCCTTAAGAGAGGAGAGGAGAGCTCCTACTGGGCCTTCCGCAAAGCCCTGAAAACCTGCCTTTTTGCCTAACAACCTGGACAGGCCCATGAACACTTGAACCCATTGTATGCAAATGCATACGCTTTGCTCTACCCTGTGTCCCTAATCTACTTGTAACTGGTTGCAACAACGCCTTGATTCCCCCGGGCTTAGGCGCTTTACAAATGTAAAAATAAATAAATGTAGCTGTATGAGGTATTTTGAATAAGTGCTTCAATTTCCTCTTCAGCTGTGTCAGTCTCCTATGAAGTGTATTGGGTGGCTTATAGTCAGAGAAGAGTGATGTGTTGTAAATATTATTTTGGGTTTTCAAGAGATGAGGGCTCAGCAGTCATTATTTGAGTGAAATATTGAAATGTTGTATGGGTTTTTGAGTCTTCATCAAAATATATGTCTCCAATGGCGTTCTTTAATTTGTGTATGTAGCTTCAGTTTTTGGTCTTCAATAGTTTATACACAAGCAATCTTTTAGCTTTTTTACCTCAAGTCCAATGCGTTTGCTTAGGCTGGATCAGCAAATGTACGGTTCTCTCAGAAAGGTGGGCTTCCAATTTAGTGCTGGCAATTTTAAGGTCTCACTGGTCTTTGATAGAGGTTCTCGACTTGAGGGTTCTCTCACATTTCTAGACCTTTACCTCGATACAAAGTCTTTCCATGGTTCGGACAATGGAGATGGTTTTTAAGATCAACTTTCACCTGCTTACTACCTTAAAGACATCCAAAACTGCGTTGAGTGGTATTTCCGACATAGCATTATTCAAAAAATAAGAATCAATGAGGGTTGACATTTTTGGTTGAATGATGGGGCCTTTTAATGGAGAGTCCTTCATTCTTCAGAGAAGCTTGGGTGGAGGGTTTAGTTTGTTTAATTTCAGGATAGCTTCTCTGTAAAAGTGATCGTAGATAGCTACTGGATTAGGGGGGTGGAAATCAAGATCATTCCTATTCACGAGTGTCCTCTATGAACATGAGAAAAGAAGGAAACCCCCTCATATCCCCATTTTGAAATCTCCAGACATCTAATATGTTTAAATCAATTGTGAGTTTTTGTTAGGCATGTGCATTCCTATAATCGGTGCAAGAGGAAGGTAATGTCTTGTCATATATAGGATTTAGAGTCAAGTTAAAATCACCGTCCACCAATAGATGCCCTGTCTAGAGATCAGGCCAAGGAAATAAATGTCTTGCTTTTCATTAGAGACACAGATTTTTATTATTCTAATTCAGTGGCCAAAACGTGAGTCTCTGACTATGAAGTAGCATCTCACAGAACCTCGAAAAATGGAATGTTTTGTGAAGGGAGGATCACTAGCATAGAGAAGGGCAATCCCTCTTTTCGTCCCTGTCCCACCCATTGGAAATAATTTGATTGAAAAGTGTCTGGATCCCAACAGGCACTTATCGCTTCTCAAAGGATGGGTGTCTTGAAGTATTGCTATGAGTCGATCTGTGAGTCGAGATAGGAACCCTCTGCATTTTGAAGGACAGATTAATTCCTGAATATTCAGGGAGTCTATTCAGATGTTAGGCGAATTCAGAGTGAAATAATTATTGGGCGTTGTCATCTCTCCCTTTGTACCCATTCTCTCCATCGATCTTTTCAATCAACCATGCACCCTCTCTATTTGACCAAATGCATAACAAAGTATAACTTGACAAACAACCTATACATTTAGGTGAATACATGTTAGGTAAGCATTATCAAAAACTAAATAATAATAGATAAAGAAAAAGCTAAATATTGAGCTTGCAAGCATCTAGGATAATTTTAGCCCTTCTGGGGTAAGCCTCCATGCCTCATCTGCCCAGTCATGAGATCTTTTTTTACAGTGGTTGGAAAGCTCAGCTGGCCATGTAGTACTAGGATCACTGAGGTAATGCCAACAGGACGAAACGCATAGAATTGGGGTATTGGTGAGACCGATCAGGTGGTGATGGACTCCAGAGACCACGATAGGGAATTTGGCTGATCCACAACATTCTTTGTCTTTGTTTTTTTTGAATGCCCAAGTCCATCCTCTTGGTTTCTTTCCAGAACATCTAGTTTTGGGATCAAGCTTGGATGGGTTCTGAAGTAATGTTTCCGCGCCTTGAGGAGTGAAAATGGACCAGACACAATATTCATAGGTAAATGTGAGGGTGTTAAGTGGGTAACATAGATACCTGAAACCTTTTTCTTTTAGCCAGACTCTTACATCATGCAATGCTTGAAGATAGTTGGTGAAAGTCCTGAAAGTCCTGAAAAGTCCTGACTCTGAAGGATCAGAATTCAATCAAACCCTTCAGTCTATCTGCTTTCAGTATCTTCTACTTTAACTGAAAGAAATGCACCTTCATGAGGACGTCAAGCAGCAGGTTTCTCTTTTTATGAAATGTGGAATAAACTCAGTGGGTGTGATCTAACTGAATTAAATCCTTTAAATCCTTGTTTCCTAATGGTGCTAAGATTTCTTGGAAGAGATCTTGAATGTATTGCTCCAGGTCTTGGTCTGGGATGTTTCTGGGCATTCCATGAATTGTAAGATTGTTTCTCCTGGAACAGTTTTCAAAGTTCTCCTGCTTCACATTAGCGATTCTTCAAGCGATTCAAGAACTTCTACTATGTTCATGAGTTTTGAGAGTTCATAGCCTTGATCGCATGAGGTGTTTTCCATCTTGTCCATTTTGTATTCCACCTCCATGGGTTGCTTGTCTACAAAGTCCCCTTTTTTAATACCTCAGCAAAACTGTTGTGTATTTCAGTTTCGAGATTTGCAAGAACAGTATGTGTCGTGGGCCTGTACTGTACTGATTATTTCTTGCCTTTTAATTATTTCAATTTTTTCTCCCACTCACATCTTTGCCAGTACATTAGCAGAATTGGAATGCTTAGTGCGTCTAGCCATTTGCTTTGTGAATTTGGGGCATTTGGAATAAATAAATATGGAGAAACAGAGTCCCTTGCTGTTGAGATTATGTTTTCTTTCCAATATGTCAACCCAAGGTAGCTCTCTGTGAGTACTTGTTTTCCACACAATTTCCTTTACCATGGTGTCATGTCTCATGATCGTCGGTTTGATGACTGTGATGGGGCGAGTTGTCATCAATGAAGTAGTGGGTTGTGTGCAATAAAGGGTAATTCACCCATAAATGGATAATGAAATAATTTTCCACAGATGATGTCATGTGACTCCCTGTGAAGAAGGTCTTTTGTTGTGTAATGGGGCAATCCATTAGGAGTGACCTCAGATTATCCCAGGAGTAAATGTGTTTTTGTGGGGTACACTGTAAAGTTTGTGCTAAATCTGGGGTCTTTTCCTAGGACTCATTTTCTAAGCTCACTCAACAAGACCCTCACTAGGGGAAATGCTGGATCCCACCTGAACTCCACAGTCAAAGAGGAACAACACATCCCTTTTGTTTGTGATGACATGCATAAAATCACAAAGAACTTGTAATGCAGTAGAGAGAATCCTACGCAGAAGCAAGCCCCTGGAAGGGGCGGGGTCAAGCTAGACCACAGAGCCAGCCATAATGTGGGAAGCAGGCTGGCTGCTAGCGAAATTCCGGAAAGCTGGCCTCCTGTCCAACCAAGAAGCCAAGGTTGGGAGAGAGGCACGGGGATGGTAAAAAGACCCTCTCACCCGGAGGCATGATCACAAGAAAGCTGTGGTGGGCGTGCGGCCATTAACTGATGCCAAAACAGACCGCAATGGAGCAACCAGATGCCTCACCTCTGCATGAGAAGTGCATTAGCTGTCAAGCAGCAGAAGGGAAACAAATGCTACCGAAGAGGTTATGTTGTTGAGAGGGACGAACAATGATACAAGAGGCTGGAAAAACCACAAAGGTTTCAGGAGCCAATAAAACCTGAACGGGCAGACGCTCGACAATGCCCCTGCTAACGCAAGCCTATCAGAGGCCCAGAGGGCTTTTCGGGAGCCCTGAGAAACGAACAGACATTGAGACTCAAGGCTGGGGAACCCACAAGGGTTACGGGAGCTTGGAAAAACTGAACAGGCAGTTGCCCTACCTAGGCCCTGCTAAAGGAAGCCTGACAGAGGGCCAGAGGACTTTGGGGAGTCCTGGAAACATGAAGCATAGTGAACAGAACTGGGAGGAGAGAGAACCTAGAGGGTTCCAGCATTTAAAAACAAGACAAGGACACTTTCAAGCACCAAGTGGGAAATGCTGGAATTGTGTTGAGAAAACCTTGTCTTTCCTGAGAAAAGGAAACCATGTGGTGTATGCGTAAAAACTTGAAAACCTGGCATAAAGAGAGGCTAAGGACTATACTGCAAGATATTGATGAACTTTGTGGAAAGAAAAACTTTCTTCTTGGAAAAGGTTTCCAAGTGTTGAGCCAGGCAGAAGCCAAAGACAAGGCTATTGCTCTGGCCTCCTTCTTTTAGTAATTTTGGATTAAGGGTTTTTTCTTTTGGAATTTGATGAGCACCCATAGTTTTAGTTTTGTTAGGCAGGGAACATAGCGTTTGGGCTAGACCTGCATTTGTTCTTATTATTTGAATAAAAACCCTTGAACAAGTTATTTAATCTGACTCTTTCTTCTGGTTTGCCACATTACCCACTCGAATGTCGGTATGGTATAACAGCGGGGGTTGGTGGGGCCAATGGAATTATAAGGCATGAAGGGGGAGAGAGTTCTCCTAATTACCCAGAATGAACAAGTAAAGAGAGAGGGAGCCATCAGCTGTATACGAAGGATGGAACTTCACAGCCTCTTCTGGTGTGGTCCTGGGCTGATCTCTCTTAGTGTTCACACCCAGCCGGTGGTTCCAAATTGTCTCAGGCATGTTGTGTGCTGGCGCAGGGGGCTCACCCCTACTATACCGTGGCTCACTCGCCTCCAGTCCAGTGTTCAGGAAGCAGATTGATGGCATGGCTGGGAATGCTGGAGGTCGCAGGCAGGCCATCGAGGCCTAGAGAGGCCTACTCCCAATTGGGAGTACTGCATTTGTATGGGTGAGTTTCTTGCTTGGCGCTGTTACCGGGATCACTTAAGATTCCGGGTAGGCCTGAAGAGAACAGGGGGGGCTCCCTCAGTTTTTCGATGTTGGCGGGTGGCTGGGATCAGTGTTCACAGTTTTACCTAATCCCCTCTGCCTGTTGTGTTTCATTGTGGACCAGGTGCATTGCCTCAGTTTGTTGGACGGGCTCAGCGCCACAGAGCTCAATTAGTTGGAGTCTGCCATTGCATGCTGCAGGCCATTTCCCCTTCTTTCTGCACTCCAATCCATAATTTAAACTCATTTCTTCAAATCCTCATTAAAATTGTGGAAACTATAAAAAAAAAAGGCGTCACGTGTTGCAGCTTGCACTTGATTGCTTTTACCTAGTTGAGTCACATAACATGGGGCATGGAAGACTGGGAGTAATATGTTAGTGCTGTTATGGCAGTACACTGTTAATCTGACTTTGCAGGATGCACTTTTTACATTGTGTCGGAGTTAAGATTGCAAAGGTGCAGTATGAAAGGCCACTGACCCCAGTAGAATAGTGGTGCATTATCTTTTGTGCAGTGAGATGTTTAATTTATCACATGCATTTCATAGGTCAGGAAATATCATGCATTTCATAGGTCAGGTACACAAATATCCCATCCAGGCTGATCTGGATTGATATCTCTCCTGAATTGCCAATAAGGATGCCAAGATAACCTTGCCAAGGTTTCAAAAATTGGGCTGACCTAACAAACGAATTGCTCCAAAACAGGCACTTTTTCTTAAAGGATATACGCCTCATGACAAATGTTCAATCCTGAATTCCTTAATTTATAAAAAGCTATGCCTTTGAAATCTTGATTTACTTTGCTGCACTGCTGTTTCCAAAGCAGAATTTGATTGTATGAACTAGGCAATTGTCATTTGAGCTTGCTGAAATAAGATGAGCTTTCCATTCTGGCCGTTATATTCTACCAAAAGCAGGGGTCAGCAACCTATAGCCCAACAGGCGTTACAACTCCTATCTGCCCTACAGGAGACATCATAGTCAGTTTTGAGGAATTATGAGAGGCATAATCTGTAATATTTTGGGAGACGCGGGTTACAGACCCATATCCGAGACTTTACATGTGTAAAGGACTGTGCCATGGATATGTAATATATGCCAGCACTGCCTCTGTAAAAGGTTCACGTTGTATGTTCCAACATTATATGCTAGAAATGCCAGTAAAATATGTTTTCGTGATGCTTATACCCACAAAATATGTGTGAGGACTCAGAAATTAAAGTCGGACACAAAATTGCCATGTTGTTGGTTAAAACCTTTTATTTTCAAAAATGGGTTGGGAAACTGCTTCTCTGACCCAGCTCTAAGAGGAATATTTCCCTACCTAAAACCATAAACTAAAGATCTGTCCGTATCAGGATGTCAAAATCAAAACTGTCCTTGTGTAAACGTTCCATCATGAGGTTAAAAAGGAAATGGCTTTAACCTGGTGATTGCAAAAAGAGTTAATAAATGAAAAATAGGTGCCACATAAAAGTTCTCCATGGTAAAAGGACCTTGGTTCCATAGGGGGATTCCCTTCCCCTGGATTCTTTAACACTATGCCAATGATTCTCGGTCTAACAGTTGTTTGTGTCTTACTTGATGCACAACAATACTCTTTGTTACAAAGCTCCTTAGCTTTGAAGTTCCTTCTTTCAAATGTTTCTTCATTCAAAGTTCCTTCACTGGTTCAACAAACACAGTCCTTTCTTGGCACTTCCTGTTGATTTGCAACTGCCTGCCTGGTATACTCCCCTACCAGAACTTCTTATGTACTTGCAGCAACCTGCTTTACTTTGTCTGCCAGGTTTTCTCACATTCATAGGTAAACAGTTTCTCTTTTAATTCCACGATTGCATATACCTTTTTTGGTGCTGTGTATCTGATTGTGTCAACATTCGCCCTTGGCATTCCCCAAATCTGCATTCCATATTCTCATTTGGTCACCACCTTCCAAGATGGCGGCTTGAATCTTAATTTCCTTTGTGCCTGCTTGCTTCAGCTCCTGCTACAGCGTGATCGGTCCCCCGCATACTGTTAAGGGCCAATCCTGATGCCGGTAGGTGGACGTCGGCCCCCCTCCCCAAGGCCCACCTTCTAAGGCCCTGTTTGTTTCCCTGTTTGTCGCTCGGATTGTAAGGTGAGTGCCTTAAGCCAGTATGTGTGCCTGCCGCCCCCTATCCCCCATTGCTGTCACTATGTGTGCCTGCCTCCCCCACCCCATTGTTGCCAGTATGTGTGCCTGCCTCACCCCACCCCCATTGCTGCCAGTATGTGTGCCTGCCTCCCCCACCACCCGTTGCTGCCAGTATGTGAGCCTGCCTCCCCCACCCCCGTTGCTGCCAGTATGTGTGCCTGCCTGCCCTCAACCCCTTGTTATTGCCTGTATGTATGTGTGCCTGCCTCCCCATTCCCCTGTTGTAGCCAGTATGTGCGCCTGCCTCCCTCAACCCCTGTTGTTGCCTGTATGTGTACCTGCATCCCCAAACCCCGTTGTTGCCTGTATGTGTGCCTGCCGCCCTCCACACCCCTGTTGTACCAGCATGTGTGCCTGCCTCCCCCCTTTCAGTCGATCGCCTGTATACCTTGTGGTGCCCCCCCCTTGTCCCATCCCAGTAAGTGCGCATAGCTACCCGCCATACCAGAGTCTGGCTCCACGTTATTGCCCATTGATTTGAACCTATGTACTAGTAGGCACTTGCCACCCTACAACATGGGGTTGGCTCCATGCTATTCTAAACTGACATCAACCATGCACTTGTGTGTAGACTGCCTCCTTTGTATTACCTACTGATTCCGACGTCGCATATATGTGCTG
The DNA here is from genome assembly GCF_040938575.1 of Ambystoma mexicanum. Classification (NCBI taxonomy): domain Eukaryota; kingdom Metazoa; phylum Chordata; class Amphibia; order Caudata; family Ambystomatidae; genus Ambystoma; species Ambystoma mexicanum. The sequence goes on from NC_090922.1 coordinate 418,031,661, forward strand.
TTATCACCATGTAACATTTGGCTGGCACCTTGCATTTGCAAACTAGCTTTGACCACGCAACTGTTTGTAGCTGCAACCATGCAACATGTGGTTGGCACCATGCTCTTGCTTACCGATGTTGACCATGCAACTTATGTAGAGGGCCACCATTTAAGATGTGGCTGGCACCATATATTTGCCTATCTATCTTTGTAACCAATGTTAAGCACTTTTTGTAACTGTATGAAGCAACATGTATGTATGCCTTCAAATGCCTTTGGTGCCCGAGGGCAGTTTGCGCTTTACAAATGCAAACAAATAACTATATGCCTGGGGCTTGTACTTGCAATATCCCTTCTTGGTTTGCAAACAGTCTCCTTAATGTCTGTGTTTTGTTGGTTTAAGTTTTACAAATGGTGTTTGGCGAGATCGCCAAAACGCCCCCGGATCCGCACTTTGCTCGGGTGGACTCAGCGGCTGTGTGTTTGTTTGTTTATTTATTTGTATAGCGCTCCAAACCCGGAGGTAGAAGGGCGCATCAGAAGACGGTTACATAATTGTGATGTATACAATTTCAAAATACAGCAGTTTACAGAGTATACAGATATGTTTGAGCAATGGCAGGGGTACGTCCATATTGGGAGGTACTACAGTTACCAATACAACAATTTGCAGAGTTCATGTATATTTGAGCATATGGGGGAGTTACTCATTGTTCAGGAGCCAACCAATAACATGTTTCCTGAAGATCTGGAAGGACTCGATGGTTTTAATGTTGAGTGGTAGGGTGTTCCAGAGTTGGGAGGCAAGTACTGTGAAGTTAGCTCCTCCAGCTCTTTTTAAGAGGAATCTGGGCACTGACAAGCATAAAGTGTTGGAGGATCTAGTGGTTCTGGTGGCGAGTTTCAAGGTGAATTTGTTAGTGAGATATGATGGGGCTAGGTGGTTTAAAGCCTTGTATGTGAGGCAGATGGTTTTCAGGTCGATTTTTTTGTCGGTTGGAGATCCATTTGCAGCATTTCCCGGCAGTGGAGATGTGCTCACGTCTGGGGATGTTGAGTGCTGCGCGTAACACGTTATTTTGAAGTACTTGTAGTTTCTTAATTATAGATTGGTTGTCACCTATGTACAGGCTATTGCAGTAGTCCAGTTTGGATTGTATGAGGGCTCTTGCAAGAGTGAGACAACTGTTGGAAGATAGGAAGCGTCTGCTGGCCCTGATAAGTTTGCCGGTGTAAGCAGAAGCTGAGGCAATCATATTAGTTTGTTTGGAGAGGTTGCAGTTGGCATCGAGGTAAAAGCCAAGCGTTTTTACGCTTTTTGGTGATGGGGATGGTGTGACCATCGATAGCGATGTTGTTGTAGTTGGGATTCAGTTGTGCCAGGTTGCTGGGAGAGCCGACAAGGAGGAGCTCTGTCTTCTCATCATTCAAGCAGAGGCCATGGGAGGCCATCCATGCCTGAATGATGGAGAAGATTGAGTTTATCCGGGTGATGTCTGTCTGGTAGTTGCCTGTGATGGTGAGGAGTATCTAGGTGTCATCTGCGTAATTTGTATAGGTGACACCCAGGCGGTCCAGTTGGTCAAATAGTGGCTTTGTAAATATGTTATACAAAGTGGGGGAGACACAGGAGCCTTGTGGGACTCCGCAGGAGATGGGGATGGGGTCTGCTGCATCTGTAGATGAGAAGACCTGCATGGTTCTGTTTGCCAGAAAGGATTGTATCCATGTGACTGCAGCAGAGAAATGAGCTGCGGTGGCTAGGTGGCTACAGAGGATTTTATGGTCGACCAGGTCGAAGGCCGCTGAGAGGTCTAAGACGAGTAGGATTGCGGTATTGCCTTTGTCTTTAATTTCATCAATTTGACTTTTGAGGTCAACAAGGGCCGTTTCTGTTCCGTGTTGAGGTCTGAAGCCGGATTGGCGTATTCCTAGCAGTTGGTTGGATTCTAGGTATTCCTGAATTTGGAGGTAGGCGACTCTGTCCAATATTTTTAATAGGAAGGGGACTGTGGTTATGGGTCTGTAGTTAGTGGGTATGGCTGGGTCAAGAGATTGTTTTTTCAGGAGTGGCAGAACCCATGATTGTTTTAGATTTTCTGGGGACTGAGTTATTGAGGAATGATAGGTTGATGAGTTTCGTGATGAAGGGGGAAAGATCTATAGCTGCGTCCTTTATGATCTGGGAGGGACAGCTATCCCCTTTGCAGTTCGAGGGTTTTAGTGAGGTGATGATTTTTTGAACTTCTACCTTAGTTACTTTCTTGAATGTGAAGCCTGAGTTTGTATTGCTGGGCGTAGGTGAGCCAAGGTTGGTGAGTTTATTGTTAGAGAGTTCTCAGCGTTTGTCCTCAATTTTATTTTGGAGTCCTGTGATTTTGTTTTTAAGGGCGTTTTGGATACTGGTGCACCAAGGTTTGTCTTTTAGGCAGGTATCAGCGGGTGCAATGGGATTTTCCAATTCTTTTAGGATTTTAAATAATTCTTTAGTGGAGGATCCAGCCTGATCAATCCTGATGTTGTATGCCTCTTTTTTAGTGAAAATTATTTCGCTTTTGTATAGGGAAGATATGGTCATGAGATTTGATTTGTTTTCCATGGTGGGGTTGGTTTTCCAGGTGAGTTGTGACTTAGCTTTCTTTTTTCTGAGTAGCTTGAGTTCGGGGGTGTACCAAGAGTTCAGGTGAGCTCTTGGTTTGACTTTGCATAGTTTCAGAGGGGCAATGGTATCCATCACCTTGGCCATGGAGTCATTAAAGGTGTCGACCAGTAGGTTTAGGTCAGGATTGGTTGGGAGTGCGTTGAGGGTGGGTAGGACCAAGGGTATTAGTGCTTCAGCAGTAATATTGTGTTTGTTCCTGGTGGGGCAGGCTGGTGCTAAGGGGCTTTTTTTGGGTATTGGTTGGTTGGTGTTGACCTCAAGGAGGATGAGGTGGTGATCCGTCCATGTCAGAGGTTGGGGGTCCTTGCAGAGCGTGTTGCAGTTGTAGGTCGCTACCCAGTCGATGATTCTGCCCTTCTGGTGGGTGGGGTGGACAGTGAGTTGTGCGAAGCCGTGTTCTGTTAGGGCGTTGGCTAAGGATGCAGCAGGTGCATCGTTGGGGTCGCGGTAATCAAGGTTAAGGTCCCCGAGGATAATGATTTGTGCTGCTGGCTTGGAGTTCTCAGCAATGAGGGATGTGATGTCTTCTTCAAAGACCCCAGAAAGGTCTGGAGGTCTGTATATGAGGTGAAAAGTGATTGTACTTGTGGGGGAGGTTTGCAACTTGACTGTGAATAGTTTGCAGGATGTAAGTGACACTGAGGCGGTTGATCTGAAGTTTAAGGGGGATTTGTAGATGATTGCTACGCCTCCTCCCCTAGCATTGGGTCTATCGGCTCTGAGGATGCTGTAATTGTCCGGGATGGCTAGAGATAAGTATGGTCCAGATGCTTCATGAAGCCAAGTTTCTGTTAAGGCTAGGAAATCTAGGTCATTGGTGATAATGATGTCGGCTATTTCTGTAGGGTGGGCAGCGAGGGATCTGACTTTGAGTAATGCTCCTTTTAGTGGGGGTAGCGTGGGTTTGTTGGGCGCCTTGTGTTCCTTATCAGTTTTGGAAATGAGTTTGGCAGTGGGCTTGCTAGTTGTGTTAGATAGTCTAGTGCCTAGTCTATTGTTGTGGGCTATAAGATTGGGAGGGAGAGAGGGGGTAGGTCCCGGAGGCTTGGGGCTGGCAAGAGGCTTGGTGTGGTTAGGCTCTGTGTTGGGTCTGAGGTGGCTGTGGGCTGTATTAGTGGTAGCCGGGGAGCATAAGTTGGTGGGTGATGTAGAGGGCAGGTGGTGGGTGGGAAGGGGGGCAGTGGTGGTAGGAAGGGTGTGGGGCACGGTATGGGGTGGTGTCTAGGACAGGCAAGTTTAGCTAGGCCATTCATGTAGGCTATATAGTTGTTACCGCTACAGGGTACCTTGTCCAGTATGACGCAGCAAGGGAACATGATAAGTGTAAGCCAGGAGAACATAGTATGGCTATGAGGGTGCGTGGTGCTGGAGGCTAAAGTTGTGGAGATAGTTTGAAGGGCAGCCTAGGTTGCTGGGTTAGTTAGTTAAATCTGGATAGGGGTAGGTCTGTAGGACAGTGTAGCACACGATGGCTAGAAGGCATCTAAATTCAAAATAGCACCAAGTGGCAAATATGTATCTAAATCCAAAATAGCACAAAGTGGCAAATATGCATCTCAATTCAAATTAGCACAAAGTGGCAAATATGCCCCTTAATTCAAATTAGCACAAAGTGGCAAATATGCACCTAAATTCAAAATAGCACAAGGTGGCAAATATGCATCTAAATTCAAATTAGCACAACGTGGCAAATATGCACCTAAATTCAAAATAGCACAAAATGGCAAATATTCATCTAGGTTCGAATTAGCACAAAGTGGCAAATATGCACCTAAATTCAAATTAGCATAAAGTGGCAAATATGCACCTAAATTCAAAATAGCAAAAAGTGGCAAATATGCATCTAGGTTCGAATTAGCACAAAGTGGCAAATATGCACCTACATTCAAATTAGCACAAAGTGGCAAATATGCACCTAAATTCAAAATAGCACAAGGTGGCAAATATGCATCTAAATTCAAATTAGCACAAAGTGGCAAATATACACCTAAATTCAAAATAGTACAAGGTGGCAAATATGCATCTAAATTCAAATTAGCAATAGCACAAGGTGGCAAATATGCACCTAAATTCAAATTAGCACAAAGTGGCAAATATGCACCTAAATTCAAAACAGTACAAAGTGGCAAATATGTATCCAAATTCAAAACAGTACAAAGAGGCAAATATGCACCTAAATTCAAAACAGTACAAAGTGGCATATATGCATCTAAATTCAAAACAGTACAAAATGGCGAATATGCAGTGGGGCAACACAAAGGTTAAACATGGTATTGCAAAATAGTATAGCGTGTATTAGAGAGACTAATCATACATGCTTAAGTAGAGGTAGAAATGGGCATTCAGCGATGGGCATAAGGTAAGAAGGGAAGAGGCCCGTAGATAAGCTTGATACTGGATGCAAGTTGCAGGGCATGCTAATAGGCTGTTTACATGAAGCAAATGGGCCTGTAGTGAATAACAGGTATGGGGCAAGGCAATATGCAGGGCATAGCAGTGGGTTTGGTGCTACGATAAAGTTATTAGTCACAGCAACAAGCTCGATACTGAGATGAGCTCGGGCATGTATGGAGGTTCAGGCGCCAGGCATCGGTAAAGTGAGCGATTGACCTTGCCATGCGCTGGTGGGGAACCGGGAGTCTAGGAGCTGTGTAATAGCCTTTGAGGAGAGACTAAGCAGTTATTCGTTGAGGAGCTCTTATCGTGCGTGACGAGCAACATCGAAGCAGTGCCAGCGGCGTTGTCAAACGAAGTTAGTTATTCATGCACTGCGATGCATGCTTGCAGCTCAGCGTGGAGTTGTATAGGCATCATGGTGACATTAATAAGTGTAGCAAACGGGTCGTCATGCGTGGAGTACAATGGTTGATGACCGTCGGTTGATGCGAGTGGTGCTAGGGGGAGTTTAGCAAATGTGCTGGTGTCGGCGACTTATAGATGGGCATTGTCGCATTGGATATAGCAGCAGATCTGTACATACCTGGTCGCAGATGACCAAATGCGAAGCGACCCTTTCCTTCCCGACACGGACAGGCACAGACAGGTAGGTTCCTTTTAATGCGTGCCTTCGATTGTGTGCCGGCTCACGCCTTCCAGCTCGCTGTGGGGAGGAAGTCGGATTCTCCTCCATTGGAATGCGATGTGCGTTCATGCAGGTCGCTAGGCAACCAGTAAACAAAATAGCACGGCAGCCATTTTAGGCTGCTCCTCGTGGAGGGGCTGGCCTCTGAGGCACCAAATGGGGTGCGTTCGTGCTCAGCAATCGAACTGTGTGGCAGATTGCCTTCTGCGTCGTTATCTGATGCGGCAGTCGTCCGCTTACCCTTGTCCTTTGGGTGAAGGGATTCCGTGTGCCGTCGCAGGCGGTCGAGTTGCTGCAGCTGGTAGGGGGCTGGGCTCCTGCCCACCCAGACGACTTGTGGCGTCTTCAGTCCTGTTCGCGGTTACGTGGCCAAGCTTTGCCATCTGCTTTCCACTCTCGACTGCTTCCATGTCATTCCGGTTCCTCTCAAGGCTTCCCATCAGCACACCTGCCTTCCTTCAGGTCCTGGTAAGTGAAGGGTTGTTTTCTATAGCAGCTGAACTCCCACAAACCTTCCCTCAGTTCCTAGAGTATCTGCGGCCCACCCTACTCGTGCACCGTTTCTGTCTCCTTGCTGACAAGCCCATTGGCTCCAGCACACTGGTCTGTCCTCCCAGGCACCACACAATTTGCAGAGAGGTACTACGACTTCTTCCCAACAGCAACAGCCACATGCAATTGTTTTTCTTTAAATATCCTGTGCACAGGTGCTCTGTGAAAACAACTAGCATGCTCATTGAGATTGAGGTTCTTCCCGCTGTGTATTGCTCTCATCTTCCTCCTCGTCCCAGTACTTGAGTAATTGTGGGAGATGAAGTCCATTGATGACTGATGCAAATTACTTGAAAAATGTACAGATGCATGACAATAGGCCATTAGGGTATTGGGTGTCAATGGGTCTTCTTCATGGACAAATGGGGGATACCATGTCTCATCCAATGAAACTATGACATCTCCCACCACGGAAGCTGTCTTCTCCCTCATATAGCCGCCCGTAGAGTCAGGATCAGGTTGCAGCTGCCATCCCCTGGCCACATGGGAGGAGGTCACCACTGGGTAATCTGTGATGACTCCATCGGAGTCATCACATATGGCAAAACACTTTTTCATGACACATATACCCACAGCATAAGATAAGGTTTCCTCTGTAAAACATGCATTTGTGACACATCTCATCTCTTTTATTAGTACGTAGTTGATATGCCTTGGTTACTTTCTGAGAGAAAGTGAACCCTGCCACTATGGAGATGATCCCTATAAAGAGTAAAAAGAGCTTGACATGCTGACATTGCTCTTTCATTTTGAAACATTGTAGCTGTGGTCAGTGTGGATGGCTGAGCAATTTGAGCTGTCAAACAAGAGAAAACTAATTCGGCCTCTTGTGTTGACACTCCTTAATAGGTATAAACTTGACACCAGGACACAGTTCATTAGTGGCTTAATAATTGCATACAAGGTATGTCACTGTCATGCCATCAACTGGATGGACAAGAGTCAGGAGCCTGTTCACCTTGTTGAGCAACAATATGACAAGACAATTGGAACATGTGGGGGTGGCTGAGGAAGTGACTAATAATCTGGCAGAGAACCAGAGGTTGATGTGCAGAATAAGGTTGTGGTGGAAGCAATCATTGAAAAGACAGGTGAGGAGGAGTCCATGAGTCTCAGCGAGAAGGAATCTTCTTATTAGTATCACCTCCACCCCGAGAGGCATAAATTAAAGAGATTAGAAATGAAACAGCTGCACAACAAAGTTAGAATGCACTGACAAAAGAGGTTACAAAGGTTGCCACAAATGCAACTGATTTTGTATTCATGCAAGTAACCAGCAAAATCAGGAAAATAACTAGGTGTTTAAAAAATCCCAGGTGTAGCTATTCTCCAGCCCTGATGTATAGGTAAGTCACAAGTTTTAGACAATCTGAGCACTACAATGCAATGTCAGGTATCTACCTCTCTTGATTTCATTCCTATATCTTTTAAAATAGTGATTTCAGAAAAGAATGGTCAAACTGACTTTGCCCTGATGGGCACAACCTGAAACCTGAACCTTACATTGATGGCCCGTGAAGACGTGCACCATCTGACATATTCAGCAAGCAATAGACAACTGAACAGAACCTCACAAACCTAGAGAGAAAGGTCATATGAACGAGACAAACAGGGAGAACATAACAGAACCAGAGGACAAGTATGGTCCTGTTGAGGCCAGGAATATAGAATATAGAAAAAATACAAATCGAAAGCATACAGGCAAACACACATTGCTGCGAGGAATTTAGTGATGACCGCACCATGAAGTAATCAAGACATCCTGGAACAAATCATCAAGCCCATGCCCAACAATGTTGAACATATCCAAAGTCTTATACCAGACAAACCAACTCCCAAATCGTTATACGTATTGCCAAAGGTTCCCAAAACAGATAATCCATGCCACCCCCTCATCCCTGGGATTAATGCATTAAACTAGGCAATAACCAGATACATGTAATCTATCTTGAAACCTTTGGTATTGGACACAAAGCTTTCTACAGGACACAACACATCTCCTAAGCAGTGTTGTCTGATGCAATACTGTTCTGAACCCCCTTGTGATTGAGGCCAACGGAGGCGGCCATTGGGTATGCACGCATGTCTCTCTGCTGTGTACACACCACGATGCAGCTTGCTGGTCATGCCAGTCTGTGCCTGCCAACATCCTTTGTTTGGGCTGCTCTTGTTGCAGTGGTGGGGGGGCCTGCCCACTGGTGTTCGGTTCGGCCTGTGTTCCCATATCCCTTGCATGCTTGCAGCACCGATGGCTGGGTTTGACTGTTGCGCGCCATTGTTGCAGGGCTCTGCCGAGCCCAGGTCGGCTGGTGTGTGGAACGGCAGCGATGCTTGGAGGCGCTGTGTCCTGAGATCCTGAAATGCCCATTAAGGCATGGGAGCCTGTTATAGGTGGAGGAGGCAGGAGGCATGCTGTTTCATGTTGATTATTTGATTAACAGTCTGGGCCATTCTGTGCCTGTGCTAGACAAGGCAGGTGGCACGCTGTATTTATTGCTGTATCTTAAACGGGACGACTTGCTGGTTGAAGTACTGGGAAGTTGTTCTCGCCTTATTGGAGTTAATCCTGCAGATAAGGGCATAATGGTAATGCCCTTTACAAGGTCCCAGCTTTCAAAGTTACCACTGGCATGCACTGGGATCCCTAACAATAAGAGTCCTTTGAATCCAGCTACTCATTTGAGTGTGCCTGATGTGGGGTTCTCTCAGGATACCTTAAGTGCTAGGAAGGCTAATTCTGCTTGACTAGATTTTGTTGGTCCGTAGACCCCCTCTTTTTCTAGAGGAAATTTCCTGTTATAGATGCTTGCTGAAACCTTTGTGGAGGTCGGCTTACAATAACTAAAGCTGACTGAACAGAGGGGCGACCAAGTAATTTGTGTGGACACTAGTCCTGTTAAGACACCTTTAGTTCTGCTAGTCCTGGTGGCTAAAATCTCTACTGGTCTTTTAACTTACCCAAATGAAGAACTTTTACACAGGAGGAGCTTTACTGGGCAGCGAAGGAGCCATGTGTGGGAATATTAGCAGAGTTATCAGCTGACCCTATGACCACTGGAAATTACTACCACAATCTGTCTAACAAACGAATTTAGCTATGTATCTGAAAAAGGTGGGTAACTGGCAGTCGATGAAGGATTATATCATCACGAAACTGACACAGTCCAATAAATTCAAGGATTTTCTATTCTGGCTTAAGTTGGTGGAAGGTAGTGTCCAAAAAGGGGAAAAGGTATATGGCCTGTCAAACTGGTGTAACTGAAGACATGGCAATTCTATCTCTGATGCTACATCTGTTAAAGGTCAGGAGGTTTTACTTTGTTATCCAGATCAGCCCTTGATACATCCTGAAACTGTGGTTATGGATCACATGGTCGGATCAGTGCAACTACGCCCTAAACAAAAAATCTGTCCCACTAGGAACTTTTGTGTTGGTAAAGCTCAAATGCCTGTGATTACCAATGAGAATGTAAGAGGATTGGTCCTTGGTAAGAGAAACAGTATCATCACTGATGTCGAGAGACCGGTAAGGTATGAGCCTAGAGAGGCACTTAGGAACAAGGCATTACTGTGCTTACATTAGAGGATGGGCCCGGGTGTTATTAGATGATCTGATTTGAAGGTCCCTGCGTGGATTCATGTGCAGGAATGGTGTTCTCATTAAAATAGATTCTCTGTAGTAATTGGCTGTGGAGAAAGCAACCTCCTATATTTGCTGAGCATTTGTAAAGATTTTAGACTGTTCTGTTTGAAACTACCGGAGGACTTTGAATAAGTTGTATAACAATTGTATAGTGGTTCTATCCATCATTATTTATTTTTAGCTTATTTGTTGCCTTGTTTTATTTGTTGGATTAGTGTATCACCGTACTTGTTTTTCTATTTTTTAATGTTAGTTTGTATTACTTATTTACGTAATTGTATGTTTTTTATGTTAGCACTCTCATGCCTTCGGGTTTGTATCTCCATACAAATAAACAATACAGTACTAAGGAAGATTGGACAGATATGTTTTGTACCATTTATTACATTGCTGGCACTTTTGTATGCCACCTCACTATATTGAAACATTACACATGAAAATGGAATAGCCGCTTGCCAGAGATTCCTGGAAAAAGCAATCAACAAAATAGACACCCCAATCAGAGTGACCATGGCTCTCATGAGACTCATTCTCGTATAGAACAACTTTCTGAAGCAGCGACACGTCCAACAAAATGCTAGAAGAGCCATGGGCACACCATTTGCGGCAAATGTGTAAACCTCTTTACGGCAGACCTCAAGGGAGAGTTTCTACAACAACAATCAAAGAAACCACTAGCATACCTATGATTAATTGATGACAATGTCATGATTTAGACAGAACGTGAAGATTTTCTTAATACCATAAATCAATCAATAAATCAATAGCTTCCACCACCCATTAAATTCACCTTGTAATATCCCATGGTGATCATGTACTTTCTGGATGCCACCATCTCTGTTGGAAGGAATGGGAAGCTGGTAACTGCTTTACACAAGAATCCCACAGACAGGGAAAGATACCTTCCCAGGACAAGTTTCCATTCAAGCCACACAAAATGATCTGTCATCAACAGCACCGATCTAGTACCAATGCATGCACCAACATAAGAACAAGGAGCAAACAACTCCATACATCCTTTCTGAAAAATTGAAGCTTAGACAAATAAATGTACAGGGAATCTGACCATGCATTGAAAATTCCAAAAGATAACCTACTAGATTACCTAGAAAGCAGAACTACAGAACAAAGCCCTCTAGGAGTCACCTATCACCCAGCATGAAACACTGGTGCCGGTAATACATGCATTTGTTTGCTGGTGAGGGCCTGATATACCTTCAGTTCTTGGCTGGAGGTAAATCAGTGACCTCCACTGGCAAACTTGTGGTTTGGCAGTGCAGAAAAAAGTGCCAGTAACGGATTTACCAGCACTTTTATTCACACTTTTATCACGCCGTCAAACCTATAATGACCCCCTATGACCAGAAGCACATTTCCAGTGCTTCAAGAACAAGTGAGACCTGAAACATGGCCAGCCCTCTGGTGTTGTCAAACGGGAGAGAGAGAAACTGAAACTGAGCGTGTTCTCCGCCCCTCCCGGTGCCAGCATGTATGTGTGTAGGCCCATGATTCCATCCGGTACTATAGAAGACACTTGCAGGCCACTCCACAGACAATAAGGAACTAGGAAAAACAACCACCGCCCAACAGAGATCCAATCACGGCTTCCATTTGACCGAAAGATATCATAGATAAAGCCATGTTTCGCTGTAAAGCAGTCGCGAGCCTCATAGAATATACCAGAGGCACCGACGCAATGCAGTGCAGAGGAAGGGAGGCTGAAGGATGACACACCTTCCAGGAGAGATTGGAGGGCCACCAAAGGGAGCCAGTGATCTGGCACTCGGATTCAGAACTTGTCTAGACCACCAGAGGACAAAGGGGGAGTACAACCCACCCTCCTTTGAGGAATTTACCATGGTGACTGGCCTAAACAGGGCCCGGGGCTGGAACAGGATTATGGAACCATCTATGCTGCCATTACAAGTATGCGGCAAAGCCACACAGTGCAAGTGGGCGGGGCTTAGCCTTGTTTAATGACTTTCCCTCACACATACATGTCCCAGGAGAAGGAGACTGGATATGCCACAAAAGCTGTCCAATCAACACAGAGAGAGGAAAACCTAAGCCAGGAACAGGAAGTAGGAGGTTTGGGCTATCAATTTGAGATAAGGGGAAAAGAAGTAGGCAGTCCAAAAGACCAGCAGGAGGAAGGGGAAAGGGACGGATTGTGGAGACTATTAATTCAGAAGGTGAGATATTGGTTTACTGCGTGCATGATAACTGCAGTTTGAGTGTGCTTGTTTCTGTTGTGACTGAGTAAAGTAAGTTAGTGCAAGGAGCAGTGAGAGGAAGAGTGTAGTAGTGGGAGAAGGGGTGTTATAGTGGGAAGAGGATGGTAGTAGTGAGAGGAGGAGGGTAGTGATGTGGAGGAGGGAGTAGTAGTAGGACAGAGGAGAGGTAACATAAAAGGGTGGATTTGAGTACTAGAATGAGCTAAACATAAGAGTGACGGAGAGTGGTGGGAGGAGTAAGAAGAGGAGTGCAGCAGTAAGACTAGAAAGCGCAAGGTGAGTGTGGGAGTGATTGAACCTGAACCCAACAGCGCACGTGCAAGCCACAGTTAAAAACTCTGCTTAGGACAATAATCCGTGGATAGAGTAGTGACATTCAAGGAATGCAACTATACATATTTTCAAATTCAGTAGGTCCTGTATTATAAAACATTTTTCACATGTTGGAAAACACACAAAAGATTGGACTTGTTTAACTATATAAATGTGAGCATCTTTTAATTATTGTATTATTTCTAATTTATCTTTGCAAGATAACGTTCTGTTGTGCACTTGTACAGCTGTTACACTGATGATCACAGCAGCACTGCATTCATTGCATGCCAGCCACGAATATAAAATTCCCATTACAGTTTCCTTCCCCTCACATTTGCATCTGATGAAAATGTATGTGACTTTGAAAGTGCATGTATTTTTGCATCCCAGCATAACATTTTCAGTTAGTGCAATAAAAGATGTCAACATTTGAAAGTTTCAGATTTTTATTTTACAAACTGCGTTAACACTGAGGCAAACTTTTTTGTTCAATGTAAATGCAGAAAATCCCTTTTAGAATCTTGACTTTGAAATGGATATACTACAATTTATTTGTGTGGTGAGGAGAATGAATGGGATCAGATTAAAGCAGTTCACTTCCTACAAGTGCTAGTTGCGGGTAGAAACAACATCTAAGGTTTCAGATTGGCAAACATTAAGGGTCTCATTAGGACACTGGCGGCCCTGGAATGAACGCTGCCGGTAAGGGATCGGCACTGTTCATTCCGGGCCGCCCTATTACGAGGTCTGTAGTGGGTCCCGCTAAGGAGCGCCTGGTCAGACCAGGTGTCCTTAGCCGGACCCGCTAGCAGACCAGGATGCTAACAATGGGCCCGTCATTAACAGGCCCGTTATTAGCATCCTCCCCATTCCCATTGAGCCCTATTGGGCTCAATGGGAATGGGGATAAATTTTTACTGGCGCCCAGAAAAGGGCAATTACCGGGTCCGCCAAGGTTGGCATGACCCGGTTATTGCCCTTTTCTGGGCTCGGGTAAAAATTAATTACCGGCGGAGTCGTGATCTTAATAAGGGCACGGCTACCGCCAGATTAGGGGCAATCCGTTTTCTTGCGAGAATGCCACTAACCATTCTTGCTGCAAAGAATGGAGCTGTTGTGTTGATTACATCAAACAAATGGAGCATATTTAATCCCAAACTGAGGAAAACATGCCTTTACATTTGAGGGGAAGTTTCAACACAAAGCCCTTGGTGTATGGAACTCCACCTCATCATGTGGTTTTCGCAGGAGGCTGGTGTTGAAATCAGTGGAACCATGCATTGTTTCTAATGCCGTTCTGTATTCAGCCAGAATGCATACATATGAAATGAGTTCACTCTCGTAGAGCACAATGACTAAAGACCTAGATAATAGGCTGTTGGAATGCAGATCCCCTAGACTACATTATTGATAGTGCAATGTTTCAGCATTTTCAAAATCCAGTTAGAAAAACCATGACATGTTAAATATATTGAAATGGATATTGCCTACATTAAAAGGTGATATTATCTTCAGTTGCAAGTTGAAGTGCAGCTTAAAACGAGTGGGGAATGTGTTCTTCACGAAAATGTTTGCTCTTTCACGGGGTACGAGACAGGGTTGCCCTCTGTCACCCTTTTTGTTCAATATTGCATTAGAACCTTTGTCAGCTCACATCAGGGGTGAGCAAAGAATAAGAGAACTAAAGTTTGGGGGAGTTGAGGTCAAGGTTCTCTCTTACGCAGATGACATGGTGGTTATCCTTTCTAACCCAGAAGAAGGAATTGCACTTTTGAAGAATACCTTTCAGAAGGTAGGCAAAATGTCAGGCCACAAAGTTAACTGGGACAAAACAGAGGTTTTCCCACTTTCAGTGCCTGTAGGAGAGGGGATTTTGCGGATTGGAACTGTAAGTGGCCAGATTCACATGTGAAGGATTTAGGGATCTACGTGATCAGGCTTCTGAAGAGAATCGTAGAATTCAACCTGAATAGCTTAGCAGAGACTTTGAAGAAGGACATAAGAAAGTGGGACCATTTGAATTTGGGAAACTGGGCTAAAGTCAATGCAATAAAGATGACTCTGTTACCAAAAGTGCTTTATATTATACAGTCCATACCATTGAGGATCACAAAAAAGAAGTTGAAAATGATTGATCGGATCTTTCAAAAAATGTCTGTCTGGTGTAAGGAAAAAAACAAAAGTCCTGAGGTTCATTCTATTACATAGTATAGAGGAGGGGGGTTTGGTTACCCGGATTTGGATACATATTACGGAGGTTTCCTACTGAAGAAAGCCACACATTATGTATCACCTGCGAATCTCTATAAGACTATTTGTTTATCAATTGAGAGGGGAACCTTTAAACCATTTAATTTGAGAAATATTTACCCAATGGTGAAGATACCGAATGTGGATGAGAAGTTGCCCACAACTACTGTGAGAGAAATACTTAATTGGTGGCTATCTAACTTTGAAGGTAATGTCTATCTTACTTATAATGCCTCCCTATGGCACAATCCTGGTCTTCAAATTGCTAATAGGACATTGTATTGGCATAGTTGGGTCTTGAGGGGAATACCTGAGATAGGGGATGTGCTGTGGGATGGATGAATGGTACCTTTTGAGGAACTGCAACGGTTACATCCTATGAGCAATAGAGAGAGAGTTAGATTCAATGGATTTGAGGTGCTTTTCTTACAGACACTAGGCATGATATTAATGCCAATACAGGATGAACCGGCAGGGTGTGCTATATATTTGCTTCATCACCACATATGGTATCCACATATGTTAAGTTAATGCCCGTGGATCCTCTCATTGATGATTCCTGGAAAGAATTGAAGGGGATGTGGGAAGAGGACCTGGGTTGTGAAATTTTGTATAAGGAATGGGGGCAGATAGGACGAGCAGGTTTTAGGAGTAGGTTAGATCTGAATTTGAGCCTTACACATCAGCGAGTTTTGGGACATCTGTAATGGACTCCGGTGCGTATGGATGGTTTGGGTTTGATTGAAAATGCTGTTTGCTGGGGTTATGGTAAGGAGAGTGGTACTGCTGTGCATATGCTGTGGGATTGTTCTAGGTCGAAGGAAATTTGGGGGATGTATTGGA
This sequence comes from Ambystoma mexicanum, assembly GCF_040938575.1. Classification (NCBI taxonomy): domain Eukaryota; kingdom Metazoa; phylum Chordata; class Amphibia; order Caudata; family Ambystomatidae; genus Ambystoma; species Ambystoma mexicanum. The sequence goes on from NC_090922.1 coordinate 418,047,223, forward strand.
TAGAAGGGATACAGTATGATCAATGACCTTTCCTAGGATGCCTTTGCAAGTCCTTTTACTAGCCAATAGAAGATGGTGTAAGATTGCTAGGCAGTATAGAGTGACGAATTGGACGAGTGGCTGTAAAACAAATATTAAAATTGTGGAAAACAAGGAAAAAATACGCGAGTGGAGAGTTGGGTAAGTGATGTGCAAGTGTTATCTGAATTTGAAAACTAAATAGAGGATGAGTGCTTTGAACTCTGGTCACCTTTTAACAGCCTCTATGGTGGGCTGGTATTTAATCACTTGTGTGTGAAGTAGGTTAGTGGAGGAATTCTGGTTGGGGGAGGGTATGTGTACATTTCTTTTTTTATTTTTATTTCTTCTCTTTCTTTTTTTTATGTTGTGTCGCCGGTCGATGTGTTCTGTGTGTATCATGTCCAAGGACAATGGGCCTCATTACACGGTAGGCGGTAAGGGTTTACTGGTACCGGTATTTTACCTTACTGCCTTACTACGAGGTCCCTTTGCGGGTGGATACATTAACGCCTGCTTTTAGCAGGCGTTAAAAAACGAACCCGCAAAGGGACCTGGGTGCTAATTACGGTACCCCAATTTGCGGTACCGTAATTAGCGCCTTCCCCATTCCCATTATGCCCTATGGGGCCAAAATGGGAATGGGGAAGGGCAATGGAGGAAGGAGGAATTACCGCCTTCCCGACCTTGGAATAAGGCGGTAATTCCCCTTTCCTCCAAGGCGGTACCAGTAAATTACCAGCATGAACCATGGCGCTAATAGCGCCATGGTTTACCACCTACTGTGTAATGAGGCCCAATGTTTGTTTGTCGGGATTGTGCCATATTACAGTTATAATAGTACACGACTGTATCATAGGATTCTTAAATTGTGTCAGTGTATTCATTGATTGTTCAGAAAGGAATTGTAACTCTGAGATTACATGAATGCTTGTATTAGTTACTTGTTTATTTTGTAAAATTAACAAAGTGTTGAAAAAAAAAGAAAATGTACTACCATAGTTATGCAAAATAGTTAGTACAAATAGATTAAATCAATCAGTAATCATTGATAGTGAATGTGATCGGTTCTTGAAAGATGACTCACGGTTTTTGCTGCCAAAATGTACTCCTGAAATACTAGGAGAATAACTATGGACTCCTGAAAAAGTGATTTAATATGTTACCCCCTGATAAGAGAATTATCTTTAGAATGACCTCTGCCAAGCATACTGACATTTGCGCGTGCCCAACAAAATTTGGGGCAGCACAACTAGATGTCAAATAGATGTGCACTTGGATTAATGAGATTGCTCATATTGTATTTGCACACACACAAATGTATCTTACAGCTAGTCCGCCCCCAGCTTTTGAAAGGGAAATTAAGTTTATGGACTGCAGTAATTTTTCAATGCAAATGCATATGTTGTTTCATGTCAATGTGCTCAACACTAGGTTTCGGAGTTATGCACTGCATTCAACTAAATGTTAATTGACTGGTAATTTTTCTTAAGCTAACTGGTATATTTGAGAATTATACTTAGTATGCTGTTCGTTTGTCAGTTTCTTATATTATGTTATTTATTTGTAAGGCTTACCGGCTAAATACATGTATCACTTCTGAATCTCAGGCATATGGTCTTGTAGTGTGAAGAGTGAATCCAGGGAAAAGGCAGAGGGTTTTGGAAGGAAGTCTATTGTGGGAACAATGATTAAGGGACTCGGCCTGTGGACGTGTGCAGCACTTCAGCTGGCCCCATTCCGTGGCTCGAAACACAGAACCTGTGCCAGCCGCTTAGCTTGGCACTGCACATGTGTACATGTTTGCAGTTGTCATTAATTATTCACTAGGCGTATAAATCTTCATGTGCCTTGGGCTTGATTTCACTCAGATTCTTGTCTGCCATTATCAAGACGTCAAATGCAGGCAAACTAATGGCTCTGCGCCACCATAATCCAACGCTATCTGTTATGGTCCTGGCATTTCGAAGTCACAGACATTTAAGGGCCCAGTCTCGAAAGCTTTTAGCACTTGGCTGTGCTAGGCGCACATGCAAGTGTGAAAAAAGCATGCACTCTGCATGTGGGCAAATGCATAAAACAAAAACTGCATGCATTAATCAATGTGTTCGTGCAGTTTATAGCCACATGCAAATGGTGCGAGTTGGCGGCTTGACAGAGTAGTATCCGGGCATTCTGTAGTTCATCCATTATTTTGAAAGAGTTGTGTTCTTAGACATGCCTGATCTACAGATCTTTACCCCAAGCCTAAGCCTGACCTGCCCCATCACCGGCTAACCACAGCAGAAAAGGCAGCACACACCCTGTTTTCATTGTGATGCCCCCCAAAAAACTGTTAGCACTTCTATTTTTTTAAAAAAACATTTCCACCCCAATAAATTAGGGATGACAATATAAAGACTGTGTTGCAACTTACAGAAATGTCAAAGTCGGTCTCTGGAAATGTTCACCCAGGACCCCGGTTAGTAGACAGCAGGCCTTCCAACTGACCTCCCCCACATAGGTGTTTTAATCCACTTTTAAAAGGGGGCCCTTTCTTTCACAGCGCTGCACTTAACCCCTGTGCATCCCTTTGCTCGCCTGCTGCAAGCATTGTTTGCGAATATGAACCTTCATTTTACATCCCACTCAAACCCTTGGGTCAGAACATTTGCATTGCACGTGAAACATTAGCAGGTCTCCTCTGTGCCTCTGGTGAATTTCCATACGTTTGTTTGACTTGGATATTAATTAAATGTTATCATTTTAAAATGTTACCAGCGAGCCTTGGTTTAAAGACATCAACCAACATATGTAAGCTCAGTGTGCACACACTGTTATTGCCACTGTTCAATTTCATACTCCTGCATTTAATGAGATTAATTAAAGGTAAATAATGTCTATTTTTAATAGCTATCTTAAAGCCTTCCAGGATTTATTACAGAACGCGCTGATAGTGAATTATAATATTTACTCTTTTTTATGCATCCTCTGTATATATACTATTACACCCTCTGTATGATTTGTAGCCATCAATCGTGATGTTCTCTGTTTTACTGTGTAAAGTACTTTGTTCTTAGTTGGAATACAGAGTGACTGTGTTATTTTGTTATGTGAGAAGATATATTAAAATCTCTTGCCACTGCAGTACATCACTCTGGGCAGGTTGTTGTCCTCTGGTTGGCATGTTGCTACTTCCTAACCCTGAAAGTGGATAGTGAGTGTGGGTAGGTGACTGTGTGTGGTGACGCTTTGGCGCCTTCAGTGATTCCTGGGTGTTATTGAGACTTTGTTCTCCTATTTGGTAGTTGAGTGTGAGTCCAATGACTCTTCATGGTCGCGTTGGGAAGCCCTTCTGAGGCGTACGGGCGTGAGGGCAATTGATGTGATTTGCACTATTTTCGAATCTAATTGTGAATCATATGACATATAATGAGTGTAATGTTGGCAAGAACTTAGGACATGCTTCATATTCATCAACTGTGAATGTACATCAGATGTGAAGAATGAACAAGGGCCAGGGGCTCCTGTGAATTATTTCCATCTACCAGTGCATGTATCTTTAACTGTTACACAAGATGGCTGCTCCTGAGGATGGTATTGCGATATGGCGGAAAGGCTAGGGAGCACATTTTATTTTTCGTAAGATTTTCCCAGGACAGAAGAAGTATATGGCTTTCTCCCCCACTGCGGGGTGTGGACATGGCCTTTAACAGCCCTAACGAGGACCTCAGCGAGGGCTGTGAGCCGTTAAAGACCGGGGGGCCTCATTACAATGTAGGCGGTAGGGCTTAATGGTGCCGGTAGAGCTGCTGGCGCCGTTAACCCCCTACCGCCTCATTACGAGGTGTCCTTAGCGGGTCCCGCGAGCAGACCAGGATGCCTGTGGCAGACCGGGCCCGTTGTTAGCATCGTCCCCATTCCCATTGAGCCCTCTGGGCGCTCAAATGGGAATGGGGATGTACCGGGTCCGGGTTCCTTGAATGGGGAAATACCGGGCCCTCCAAGTTCGGAATGGCCCGGTATTTCCCCATTCAAGGAACCCGGACCCGGTACCCGGTATGGGGGAAGCCCTGCCGCTAAAAGTGGCATGACTACCTCCATACTTGTAATGAGGCCCCATGTCTTGCCCCCACAGTGGGGGTGAAAGCAATTCGCACAACACACAGTTCATCTGGAGTGCAAATGTTTTTTTTCCCTCTGGGAGATTGCAGTTGCTTGCACAGCCAATCTCTCAAAGGAAAAATAATGAAAAAAGGTTGGTCCCTTTTCATTTTTGTGGCAGCCGTGAGATAGGAGGAGCACCGGGACCGGAGCACAAAGCTCTGATCCAGCAGGTAAGTGGGGAGGGAGTGAGGGGGTGAGAAAGGGGTAAGGATTGTTTTGTGTGTGGGGAGGCAACATTTAAAAAAATTGTGCCCCCGGCAAACGGCCTCAGGTGGCTGGAAGTAGCAGGCATAGCATGTATATTCTTGCCTGCTGCTCCAACCACCTGATTGGCCAAGCACCCTTCCCCAGGTTAATTCACCAGCCAAATGCTGATGCCATTTTAAAGGCATGTGTGATTTTGTAGTGTCGCAGCACAGTGCTCTTGACATGTAATTCTTTGGAAACTACTCAATGACAGCTTAGTATAGATCACTTGCCTGCAATATGTCACTTTTCCGCAGTGGTGTCAGAGGCAGCCTCATTGAGTAACGGTGTAACTGTGTAGTGGAGCAGTGGAGGAGGAGATGCGGCTTGACAGGCTGGCAGCTGACACGTTGAAAGGTCCTTTCCTCTCCGTTTATGGAGCTCACGAGCGAGGCAGAGGCAGACGAGTATCCAGTGTGAAGGGGAGGGAGAAGTGGTGCTCCCGAGCTCCGGAGATTTAGCAGCCCAGTAACAAGCCACCTGAGGGGTTGTAAGTATTCTGAGTATGGCGTTGCTCCATGGCCCTCTCTGTGGCCTCTCCTGAGGAGCTTGTGGCTTGCGGTGCGGCACTAATACTGATAGAAAGCCTTTTGAAAGTTACACTCAATGTTATTTACATAGCAATACTGATATGATTACCAATATTGAGTCAACGAGAAACAGGCATCCAGTGCCCCTACTACTGTATCTTTGCCGTCGCTGAGTACATTACAACCCTCTATGGGTTGTGAGGATTGATTGAGAGGAGTCAGGCGAAAATGGAGACTGGGTCTGTGAAGTTGGAGGACCCGTCACAGTGAGGACTAAAGGGTGGTAAAAGCTGGAACTTTTAATAAGACCCCTCCAAGGAAAGAGTGTAAATAAGGTTGTACAGCTGTTGGCATCACTTAACGATGGCCGCGCAGTGGTCCAAAGCCCTGGCTCTGATGGTGGACATGTACAAACTGAGGGGAATGTGCAAAGCAAAGATTAGTTTATTCTCCATAGGCCTATCGTTGGAGAGAGGGCGACAGCCTATCCCACTAGTTGGATGGCAGTTTCTTTGGTGGAGGATACTATGGCAAAAGGTTTTAAAGGATAGTTCCGGGACTTTTTTTTTATTGTTCCTATGGTTCGGCCATGTGTTTTTAAGCATAAATCGGTAGATCGTAGAAAACTTTCCTATGGACCTTACCCGACTTTTCGTCCATTAACGCACTCGAAATCAGCCGCCATTTTCTGATAATCCTATCATTTCCCCCCATCGCCCTGGCTCACCTGCTTTTGCGGCACTAAATCAAATCCCCCGCCCCTGAGCCTGACATCAGCAGACGCGTACCGCCCATTTCCCAACGCCAAAGCATGTTTCGTGTCAACAATCGCTGCGCCTCAGCTAATGAAGTGTCGCCCTGGAAATGGCAGGACGCCTCTTTCCTCAATAAGTATAAACACACCGTTTCACAACACACAGCAGCAGATTTTCGATTCCATTCCTCTCTCTGTGTTACTTTGAGTATTCTGTGAATCGTTTCTGTGCTCTGGTCAGCTACCTTCGCCGCTTCTAGGCCTTGTGAACACCTGTACCATCTCTGTAAATTATTTTACTTTCTTTACCACACAATGGCTACAATAATGGCGTATATGTACGAGCCCGAGTACACCGAGGAGGAACTACTGGAAAGGCAAGCACGCGGAAACGATGGGGATTCGGACGGCAGTTGGGAGGACCAGTCAACGGATGAAGAGCCTGGACCATGTCGCATGGACGGCGTCTCCACCTGGTGCACGTGCAATCGGTGCGAGCTAATGCCAACTGAGGAGGAGAACTGCTGCTGCCGTGAAAATTCCGGGTGCTTGGCCTACATTTCGGAAGGCGAGCCAAGTCCGCAATGCATCACCGAGCTGCCAGAGTTCAGGGAAGCATGCCTCTCACGGACCGTGTTGAGGATGATGATGGTGCTTATGCACGAACTTCGCGGCACTGTTCGTCCGCGTAATCCGAGTAACGAGTAAGTATACTCTGGTTGTGATGTCAGTGATGCCACTACTATGTCATGGTCGTCTCCCACATATAAAATTACATCTACATATCATTCGAATGCATGTAAATTGGTTCCATATTGTGCATTTTCTAGATAGAATTTTTTTCAAAGCAGAATGACATTTTTTACCTGAATCGACAGTGATAAGAAAGTTTTGTCATTTTAATACAGTTTGCAGCTTTCATTTTCACAGGTGGTACAGGCTGGTGGCCTATCGTTGCTTCACTTGGTGGCTTCACGGGAGGCTCGGACACCGCGTTCGGAGAGTAATACCTGCCTGTGCGGTACTTGCCATTAGACAACATTTCCCCAGCGACAGTGGACAATACCGTGGATTTTCCCTGGATGTGCTGCAACCGGAACTTTACAATGTGTAATGTTTATTATTTATGTTCAATTGAAATTAAGATCTAAAATAAAACCCAACATATATTTTAACAATGGTTGTTTTGATTTTTTAAATGAATCTAGTGTGTCTCCATTGAATAGTCTTCCTGTGCCTTGTCTTGTCACACCACATGTCTCCGGCCAGCATCCTCCCTCACGCTGGCCGCCCACCTTCAATCCACATAACCGTTGAACCCATATGCAGCAGACATACATATGTTATTTTGCGGGTTGGCATCAAGCCTCCCGGCCTTGCCTCCTCCCCCAAAAATACTTACCACACCACTTTGTTCAAGCGTTGGCAATAAAAGGAAGGCCGTTGGATTTTATTGATACAAAACATGGTTATAGGTAAATAATCAATATGGTTGATCATAATAAATCATCCTTTTGGGCACCGGGTACAGAGATGACCCCCTCTGGCCCGTGCCGCCTTGCCACCACAGGCCAGGCTGCTGCTGACTAACTGCCTAGGCATCCAGGGTCTCCAGGGTGAACTGCACCCATATATTCTCCGGGGAGGCTGAGGTATTTATAAACTCACCCCCCTGCCTTCCATGTACTAGATCCTTCAGCCTGCCTCTTACATGCAGTTAGATGGCCTCTCCTTGGTGAGGCCCTGCGGCAAACGAGTCTTTTCTGCACGACCACCGCCCCAATCCACCCCCCGCCCTATCAAAGGCAGTTCGCCAGTTCGCACCGGGGTACTTGTGCTGCCAAGTGGAGCTGTCAGGGAGCGATAAAGGCCAAGAGGTGCCAAAGACCATGTACACTTCAAAGTGGTCTATAGAGCATGGTTTGTTGTTCCCATGTCTACCTCCAGACCCCGTGTCTCCTGCCAAGCATCCCCCCTCACGCTGGACGGCCCCCTGCAATCCACATAAGTGTGTCTCCATTCACGAGTCTTCCTGTGTCTTGTCTGCACGACCACCGCCCCAATCCACCCCCCGCCCTATCAAAGGCAGTTCGCCAGTTCGCACCGGGGTACTTGTGCTGCCAAGTGGAGCTGTCAGGGAGCGATAAAGGCCAAGAGGTGCCAAAGACCATGTACACTTCAAAGTGGTCTATAGAGCATGGTTTGTTGTTCCCATGTCTACCTCCAGACCCCGTGTCTCCTGCCAAGCATCCCCCCTCACGCTGGACGGCCCCCTGCAAACGGCATAATGCCACGACATATACACGTCATTCATTCACAAACACACCCCTGTTTCGAATTCTTTATAACCCACTTCATATTTCTAATGAGCACTTCTTTGCGCTTTGCTAGTCAACCCGTGAAGGTGCTGGTTATCTGCTCTTCGTCTCTGTGAACTTCCGTGAACACTTCGAGGAAACTCCTCAGTTTGCAACCTGTGAACTGCTCCCTGTTCTACGACAAGAAACTACTCTGATCCCTGCATCTAACTGTTTGTTCGTCAAGGTAAGGCCATGTACCATAATCATTTTGCGTCCAATTTCTTTTCGTTCAAGACAGTACATGCAAGGAACTAGTCACATGTTCTGAGTTTACATTGGTATTCATAGAGAACTGTTGATCTTTACTTTTCAGAACTTTCCACAATGCCTGCCTGTTCCATTGGCGGTTGCCCTTCGAAGACCCATAATAAATCTGAAGGTACTATAATGCATGTTTTCCCTAAGACAATAGATCAGATAAGAGAATGGGTCCGATATTGCGGATATCCACCGTCTGAGCTTGAAAGTAGAGTCCTAGAAGTCTTTGCGGACAAGAGGGGTGATCGATACCGCATCTGCAGCAGGCACTTTAGCTCAGACATGTACTCCACATCATTGCTAATAAAGAAGAACACACCGCGAGCGAGGCGAAAATTGCTCTCAACCGCTATTCCCACTCTATTCGTCCACATCCCTCCACTGGTGAGTCAAGTTTACGTATTTATCTCTCGGCCATGCGGTAGTGTGTAGCATTAGCTAACAATAATTTCCCCATTTATGTATCCACTCAATATGAAGGCGGAAGATTCTCCATCCGTGTCGTTATTGCAGTCATCGGCCACTTTGAGCGCCTATCGGGTAATCTTACTTGGCTATTCTGCCACTGACTTGTTTTAGGCATGTAAATCAATAGTTTTAATTTATCGTGTAATTATTTTACCTAATGGTACACCCTTGTACTCATCCTCTAGTCTTTGTTTTCAGTTATAATTATTGTTATCCAAAATAATGCAAGTACTGTCTTTCAGGGAGATGCTGAGGAGTCCAACGTATTGACGACTACCGTTGATGTCACTCAGATGCTCGAGGTACGTTTCCGGACAGTTCCATCGATGGAGATCATCATATCTTGCATTCTTGTAGCGTGATTGTTACACACAATGTTTCTTTCGTTTTTAGCCATTGATATGTCCTTCTGTCGTCGCCCGCCTATGTGTCTTCTTTTTTCAATATTGTGTTCATTACTAATGAAAGTCCTATGTTTCAGGGAGTCGATGGAGCAT